>NW_026893882.1:0-304253 GCF_032452875.1 Bos javanicus
TGGAGAGGGATACATGCAAGGCTGTAGCTGTCTCTCGTCTCTGTGTATCTGCTGTGTAGAAAGCCTTTCTTCTTGGTGGTGGCTCCTCTTCCATTTGGTTTTTTCTGTTGGTGGGGGTGACATTACCTCAAGGGGACCTTCTCTGCACTCTCAAAGGAAGAAGGTGTTGTTGGTACAAGAGTGGAAGGGACAGTTTTGAATTGTTTGTGGTGTTGTGTATCAAGGGGGAGAGGAAAGGGGAGCTCAATCTGGGGGTAGGGGGTAGGTCAAATGGTTGCCCCATTTCAGGCTTTTGCTTTCTTTTGATTAGGGAAATTTGGGCCCAGCAGGGCTTTGAGGAGGAGGCTCTGAGAGTATAAGGAAAGACTGACAGTGGGGAGGACAAGAGTCTTTGTTGTGATGATCGTGGTGGACATTGTGGGTTCAGCACTCTTTCTCCTGTCTCCTTTCTCCATTCTTGTGCCCTTCTTTTGGGTTAGCATAGCTGAGGGACAGAAGATAACAATGGACCCTGATGGATATCCTGTAAGAAAATATGGCTTTTTTTTTTTTAATGAACTAGGACATTTATTATGGGAACAGATTTATTTTCAATTTTCCCAAGTGAATTGTGATTTTGTCTGCAAGTGAAGGCTTTGCTGTGTCTTCCTTGTTCTGTTGTCTAGACCTGTGAAACATGGCTGTTGTGGAAAGGGAGCTCTTTGCCTTGCTATACTGTTGCACAGTGTATAATCTAAGGGAATTCTGAGAAGGGACTGCTGTTGCTTACACTATTTTTTTTTCTCCAGAGATATTTTCCACTTTTTCATATAGCTTTATGGGCCCTTTATCAGTGCTTTTCCTGCCAGGTCCCTGAAATAACACTCTTGGTTTGTCAAAATAAAAAGAGGCTTATTTAACTTACAGAAAAGATTTGCCTACATTGCAGAGAGTCAGAAATGGAAACCCACTCCTGTACTCTTGCCTGGAGAATCCCAGGGAAAGAGGAGCCTAATGGGCTTCCATCTATGGGGTCACACAGAGTCGGATATGACTGAAGTGACTGAACAGCAGCAGAGTCAGACAAATAACTGACACATATTCCAAAGTTTTTTGGGATAAGTTGAGAAAGAAGGTCTTTTCCCTTTTCAACATGAGCAATTTAATTTTCCGTATTTTAGTTTCCCTTACAATAGGCTCCCATGAGATACCAGGTCCCCTGGGTATCTGCACCCTCCCTCCAAGTGCTGATTCTAAAGTAGTCCTGGCCATAGTCAGACCTGTGCAGAGAACTTCCTCATGAGGAACTTGTGGAAATAGCACCTGAAGGGAAAGTGAAAAATGTGAGTGACTTCTTATCCTCTAGCTGCTTTTTAACCCATACATATGTCCTCAGTGGGGATTCTCTGTGATCAATAGGATCCCTTGAGATGAGGATTAAAACTACAAATCTTGTTTAGAGATGGTTTGAATTGCTCTGCTGATGTCAGCAATCTGTTGGCAAGAGGAGCTGAACTTCATCTCTCACCATCCCTTTCTCAAGTGCTCGGAAGGAGCAGAGATTTGATCTCCAGTTGGCAGAGGTACGATTTCTGTGTCTTGTGGTGCACAAGACCTGCTAGAATACTTGGTAGGTGGCAAGGACTCAGATCCTGCAGTTTTAGTTATGGAATTTTAGTGTGCAGCTCTGTCAAAAGAGGCAAAATGAGCACAATATGTGCATTCCCATAAGATTTGAATGGTCTCTTCATCCCTCTGGATTTGAATTTGCCCTCCCAGTCCACTATGCTGACTCCAGCATGCAACAAAATGGGTTACTGAGCATCGCCAGCCAGGCCACCTCACAGTTTAGATTTGGCTTGGCTTTCTGAGCTTCCTTCGCCTCTCCTTATTCATGTGCAAGCCTACTGTACTACTTCTCATCAGCTTTGGAAAAAAAAAAGCAGTGAACTCACTTCAGTGAATCCTAAGAATATTTACTGGTGTACTCAGCCTGTCCCCATCAGTCAGACAAAGAACCTTCCAGAATGCTGAAAGGCCTGTTGTAGATTTTCCTCTATTAAGTTGTCAGAGTACTGAGCTACAGGATATAGGATATAGTTAAAGCCAGGAACCAAGCACCTCTGCATCTCCTCCAGATCCCAGAACTGAAAATGCTAAGAGGGTAGATCTTATTCTGTCATGTTTTACTACCAAATAATAATAATAATAAATTATGAAGGTGAAATGAAACTTCAGAATGGATGAATGTGTTTGTGGTATAGATTATGGAGATGCTTTATGGATGTATACTTATCTCCAGACTCATTAGATTGCATACATTAAATGTGCACATTTTTTTTATATGTGAGTCAGTCCTCATACCTCAATAAAGGGGTTTAAAAAAATAAAGAAGACCCTTCCATGATCACAAATGAATGCACCCCCTCAAGTGTTTTTAGATTTTAGAACTGAGAGGGAAGACTGTTTCTCCTCGAGGAAATGGGTAATTCCATTTACAGCTTCTGTATTATGGTTTTGCCTTGGTTTTTCTATGTATAGGTAGTATTTTCATTGGTGGTGTATAAGGTTAACCTTTCTTCCATAGGATTTTGAATTTCATAGAATCACAGCAATTCTACAGAAGTCATCAACTTCATGCAGAGGACTTCAGCTCAAGGAGTGACCCTGGGACATCAAGGAGTTGTCATTTGACCAGAAATTGACTTTGTGGTATTGTGCCTTTGGGGAGGGCTTGGATTTGGGGTTGTTTTCATGTTTTATAATATGTGCTTTTTTGCTTACTCAAGAAATCTTTAAAAATTTTGTACCCATGGGGACATGTCAAATTGTGTATGTACTGTATTTATATTTCACAGGGTGAAAGGCACTGTCTCAGGCTCATTGGTCTCTCTAGCAGGCCTATTTTCTCTGAGACCTTCTCACAGCCTTCTATTTGCTGTGTCACTGAGTTTCCTGGCCATAGTTACTTGGTTTAGTATACTTTTCATCTTTTCCTAGTTGAGCCAGTAATACTTTTGTTATAGTTTGGGACTAGACCTGCAAGAATGAGTGAGAGCCTGTAAAGGTTCACTAGTAACCTTTTACTGCAGAGAATATAAAAAGACATACTATTGGGACTTCCCTGGGAGTCCAGTGGTTAAGGCTCCGTGCTTCTGATATAGGGGGGAGGGAGTTCAATCCCTGTTGGGGGAACTAAGATACCACACGCTTCATGGCATGGCCAAAAAAAAAAAAAAAAGACAAAAAAGACATTGCTGAGTTTCCCTGAGTTAGCCTCATTTCTGTGTTTGTAAAATCTATTTGTTGCTTAAATTTCTTGTATTTTGTTAAATACTTACGTTCTTCCAATAAAATTCATTTGCTTCAGAAGATTTCACTTGTATGTTTTTTCTTATTCACAATGAACACCAGCATGATCAAAAACTGAGACTCTGTCATGTGCATTGTCACCTGAACCGGGGCGGAGCTCTAAGCTCTGAAGGCTGATGCATTAAGAACAGGAGCTGGTGGCAAGGGGATGGGGTCTCCAGGCCATGCTAAAAGTTCCCCTCTTTGTTAAAAAGTTCCCCTCTTTGTTAAGCCTGCTCGTTTGTTTAGGGAAGTATTCCCCTTAATGTTACTCAGTCGTGTCTGATTCTGTCCTACCCCATGGACTGTAACCTGCAGGATCCTGTGTCCATGTTATTCTCCAGGCAAGAATACTGGAGTGGGTTGCCATTCCCTTCTCCAGGGTATCTTCCCAACCCAGGGATCGAACCCTGGTCTCTTGCATTGTAAGCAGATTCTTTACCATCTGAGCCACTTGGGAAGCCCAATCCCCTAAAGGTAGCAGGTAATTTAATAACCTCCCTATGAGAAGTGATACTTTTAGCCACTTCATGAAGGCCATGAATGCATATTTGGGGATCATGGAGAAATGTGATACTCCCAACGGCAAGGAGAGGTAGAGTGACCAGCATGGTTTTATAGAAGATTAGTTCAGAAGTCAGTAGGACCAAACTAGAAGCAGCAAACACACAATTAATTCCTGCTGAAGCCTGCATTAGATTCTTAGTCCCTTGTGCCTGAGACATCTTTTATTACACCACACCACTAGATCTTATAAAGACTTTGTAATAGCAGAATTAAATTAGCTAAGTGGGTACAATTTTTTGGCATTGTTTATTCTTTAAGAATATCAATACACTTTCCAGTTCTAACTGGAATTAGACATGCAATTAACTAAAATTGCATGTCTTACGTATAGTATACCGTGGTTTAAACATTTCAGCATGGACTTACCCGGTGGTCCAGTGGCTGAGACTCCGTGCTTCCAATGCAGGGGGCCAAAGTTCGATCCCTGGTTGGGAAACTGCCGGGAGGCAGCACAGGTGTTCCCACTCATGACAAGGTCATGAGGGAGAGCCCTGATGCGCAAGGTGAATCAGGGCTTGAGGGCCCCCCACCCTGGATCTGCCTGAGCGTCTACCCCAAAACCAGAATCTGTCTACTATTTCACGACTTTCACCAACTCTTCTGACATTAATGGGGGGCTATCCCCGACCACCTTTCTCTGAAGAAAATGAACTTAAAACTCTAGTTAATAAGTCTCCTGGGCATAATAGGAGTGTTTCAATTCAAACCCCTCTGATGACTTTCTAGCTTGCCTGACAGGTTTGTTTGGACTCCTGCAGCTACACATGTGATTGTTCACAGCCTCCCAACCATGAGAGGCAAGGGAAGCTTAAGATATTCTAACAATGAAGGGCTTCTCAGAGAGTTAAAATTGTTAGAATAGAACTAGTAGAGGATTTCTTTGTTGAGCTAATGCTTGCTTCCAAGTTTCCATATCCCTTACCTACTGTGTCCCTGGAGTGTATTGATTAATATAGTTGGTATATAGAAATGTAAGTAGTAGCTTTAATGTTTGTAACCTTGGACCCTTGAGTTAATTCTTTTCTTGTTATAGCCCACCACACTTTTTCCCTATAGGAAAGCAACTTTATCTAATGCTTTTAGAGGGTGGTGCCTGACTTTAGAATAATCACCTTTAGAGAAAAATAAGTTTTCTGAAGAAAGGGTCATAAAATGTTAACAGGCCTCCTGGCCAGAAGATGATGTAAATCACCTAAAGCTTTTGTATATGATAAGTTTGCAGACATCAAGGACTGCTGAATTGCATGACTCTACCCCCCCCACCCATTATCCTCTATGCACAACTTAAGGTATAAAAACTGCATTGGAAAATAAAGTATGGGCCATGCTCATCAGGCTTGGTCTCCCCGTGTCGTTCTTTCTCTTTCCTTTTCCTTTTCAGGCTGATTCCCTGGAGCACAGGGGCCCTCTGCATTCACTTTCCTGCCTGGGCTTCTAAGACCCACTCGAGAAGGTGCCTAAGGTGGGGCACCTTCAGCTATTCGAGAGGGCGCCTGTGGCCTACATGAACAGAGAAAGTCCTGTGCTGGGTTTTTATTGGCTTTCTGCATAAACCAAGGAATATCAGCCTCTTTTCTCTTCTCTATTTTCTTAACTGCAAAATTCTTTCCTTATCTATTTCTCTATTTCTCTCAGTCACTGACGCCGTCCTCCTGAGGGAATCCCTGGATCCAACCAGGGCTGGACCCCGGCAGGAAACTTGATTCCACATGCCACAACTAAGACCCAGTGCAGCCAAATAAAAACATATTAAAAAACAAAAAACATTTCCCCAGAAAATGGCCCTATTGTGGTCAGTAACCCCATCCCTACCCCACGGAAAGGAGAGTAAGACTGGCAGTCTGTTCTGCCTGTAGCTCTTCAGGGTGGCTGGGTGCCTATCTCTTCCTGGGATTTCATAAAGATCTTGGGATGAAAGTGGAAGCAATTCTGTTCTTGCCATTCAGTCTAGAGGACCCTAAGCTTTAATGTCTCATTTCCTGCCTGAGAGGTTCATCAGGATGCAGAGCTCAGATCACTTCTTTTTTGGCCAATTGCAGCTGGAACTTTATATCCCTTTTATTATCCTCTCCTGCTACAGAATGAGTCTCATATAAAATTATAAGCCATCTCTCGTTGGCCCTATTTCAGGTCAGTGGGTATGATTTTACCTGAGGCATTTGCATTTAGACTGCCAAACACCATGAAACCCCACTACCATTCTGATTTTAATTTACACCCCAAGCCCCAACCAAAGCACTTTCCATGGAGGCAGGCCCAGGGCAGGGGTGCACAGGGCCGTGGGCATTACTGTCACCTGCACAGGCCCTGCCCTTAAGAGCAAATGGTTGCTAGTGCACAGGTGCAATGTGGAAGCAGAGCCAGGACTGGAGGGGCGGGAGAAGAGGGTTGGGGGAGGGGCGGAGCTAATGGCCATAAGGAGGCGGGATCAGAAATGAGGGGCAGGGCCTAGGTTTCCCCAGGCAGGCGGTGGGTGAGGGGCAGGGGCCAGGGCCCAGGGGCGAGCCCAGAACTCTGTGTCTTACAAGATGGAGGTGAGGCCCGTTGCACTTGGAGCAGAGGAGTCAGCCAGGTGCCCACCCTCCCTGCCGAGTTCGCCACGCACTCGTCCTTCTGAATTCCTTGGTTTGCATGAGGTTCTGTGAACACATTTTCCTGCTTATTCATGCATCTCTCAGACAGATTATTGGCACCTACGCTGCAGATGTTGCCTGCAACATTAATGGGAAAGCCCCAAATACTAGCCAGCATAATCCAGAGCAGCATGTTCAAAGAGTGCACCATGACCAGGGAATGTAAGGAAGGTTTAATGCTAATAAATATCTTAACATTCTACATTAAAAGACTAAAATAAAATAATCATCTGGTCATCTGCATCAGCTGTGAAAAGATAAAAATGAAGAGTTATCTGATGTTACCAGAGGCATTTGCTTTTATTCTATAACCAATACCAGAAAATCAAAAGACCACTCAGATCATTAAGCTACCTTCTCTGACATCATCATCACATATATGCACATAATTCAGTGTTTACTTAGGGCAATGACACTCCAATTTCTTTCACAAATCATGTGTTTTCATGAGACAGTGCTACAAGTCAACCTTTCTAGATAGACCCAACAGCTCAACCCGAAGAGGATGTGACTCTTTCCAGAAGAAAATATGCAATTAACTAACCTGTTTGGAGTTTGGATTTTAGTTGAACTCTTACTTAATATATTGCATATATATCAGAACATTTAAAGGAATCTTAGTTTTACAGATTTTGTAAGTTTAGTTTTTAAAACAAATAGATTTAGTGTTCATGAACGTTTTACTCACTGACTGCTTTTTCCCCTCCCAAATCTGTTTTTCTTCTGCATTCTTCCCTTGATAAATGAAAGTTCTTTACTTCCTATTGCTTAGGCCAAGCACCCTGGCATCTTCCTTGACTCCTCTGTTTCTTTCGTGTCCTTCACGAAATCCATCAGCAAATCCTCAACTCCACCTTCAACATATAACAAAAGGGCTGCACATCCAGGGACAGGAGGAATTGCTGTGGCCTTTCTTTCAGTCCATTTACCACAGTCTGTATGTGAAATAGGAGCCAATACCTAGAAGCAGAGTCCCATAAGCAGTATCAGATCAGATCAGTTCAGTTGCTCAGTCGTGTCCGACTCTTTGCGACCCCATGAATCGCAGCACGCCAGGCCTCCCTGTCCATCACCAACTCCCGGAGTTCACTCAGACTCACGTCCATCGAGTCAGTGATGCCATCCAGCCATCTCATCCTCTGTCGTCCCCTTCTCCTCCTGCCCCCAATCCCTCCCAGCATCAGAGTCTTTTCCAATGAGTCAACTCTTCGCATGAGGTGGCCAAAGTACTGGAGTTTCAGCTTTAGCATCATTCCTTCCAAAGAAATCCCAGGGCTGATCTCCTTCAGAATGGACTGGTTGGATCTCCTTGCAGTCCAAGGGACTCTCAAGAGTCTTCTCCAACACCACAGTTCAAAAGCATCAATTCTTCGGCGCTCAGCCTTCTTCACAGTCCAACTCTCACATCCATACATGACCACTGGAAAAACCATAGCCTTGACTAGACGGACCTTTGTTGGCAAAGTAATGTCTCTGCTTTTGAATATGCTATCTAGGTTGGTCATAACTTTCCTTCCAAGGAGTAAGCGTCTTTTAATTTCATGGCTGCAGTCACCATCTGCAGTGATTTTGGAGCCCAGAAAATAAAGTCTGACACTGTTTCCACTGTTTCCCCATCTATTTCCCATGAAGTGATGGGACCAGATGCCATGATCTTCGTTTTCTGAATGTTGAGCTTTAAGCCAACTTTTTCACTCTCCTCTTTCACTTTCATCAAGAGGCTTTTAGTTCCTCTTCACTTTCTGCCATAAGGGTGGTGTCATCTGCATATCTGAGGTTATTGATATTTCTCCCGGCAATCTTGATTCCAGCTTGTGCTTCTTCCAGCCCAGCGTTTCTCATGATGTACTCTGCATATAAGTTAAATAAGCAGGGTGACAATATACAGCCTTGACGTACTCCTTTTCCTATTTGGAACCAGTCTGTTGTTCCATGTCCAGTTCTAACTGTTGCTTCCTGACCTGCATACAGGTTTCTCAAGAGGCAGGTCAGGTGGTCTGGTATTCCCATCTCTTTCAGAATTTTCCACAGTTTATTGTGATCCACACAGTCAAAGGCTTTGGCATAGTCAATAAAGCAGAAATAGATGTTTTTCTGGAACTCTCTTGCTTTTTCCATGATCCAGCAGATGTTGGCAATTTGATCTCTGGTTCCTCTGCCTTTTCTAAAACCAGCTTGAACATCTGGAAGTTCACGGTTCACATATTGCTGAAGCCTGGCTTGGAGAATTTTGAGCATTACTTTACTAGCATGTGAGATGAGTGCAATTGTGTGGTAGTTTGAGCATTCTTTGGCATTGCCTTTCTTTGGGATTGGAATGAAAACTGACCTTTTCCAGTCCTGTGGCCACTGCTGAGTTTTCCAAATTTGCTGGCATATTGAGTGCAGCACTTTCACAGCATCATCTTTCAGGATTTGAAATAGCTCAACTGGAATTCCATCACCTCCACTAGCTTTGTTCGTAGTGATGCTTTCTAAGGCCCACTTGACTTCACATTCCAGGATGTCTGGCTCTAGGTGAGTGATCACACCATCGTGATTATCTGGGTCGTGAAGATCTTTTTGTACAGTTCTTCTGTGTATTCTTGCCACCTCTTCTTAATATCTTCTGCTTCTGTTAGGTCCATACCATTTCTGTCCTTTATCGAGCCCATCTTTGCATGAAATGTTCCCTTGGTATCTCTAATTTTCTTGAAGAGATCTCTAGTCTTTCCCATTCTGTTGTTTTCCTCTATTTCTTTGCATTGATCACTGAGGAAGGCTTTCTTATCTCTCCTTGCTATTCTTTGGAACTCTGCATTCAGATGCTTATATCTTTCCTTTTCTCCTTTGCTTTTCACTTCTCTTCTTTTCACAGCTATTTGTAAGGCCTCCCCAGACAGCCATTTTGCTTTTTGCATTTCTTTTCCATGGGGATGGTCTTGATCCCTGTCTCCTGTACAATGTCATGAACCTCATTCCATAGTTCATCAGGCACTCTATCTATCAGATCTAGTCCCTTAAATCTATTTCTCACTTCCACTGTATAATCATAAGGGATTTGATTTAGGTCATACCTGAATGGTCTAGTGGTTTTCCCTACTTTCTTCAATTTAAGTCTGAATTTGGCAATAAGGAGTTCATGATCTGAGCCACAGTCAGCTCCTGGTCTTGTTTTTGCTGACTGTATAGAGCTTCTCCATCTTTGGCTGCAAAGAATATAATCAATCTGATTTCGGTGTTGACCATCTGGTGATGTCCATGTGTAGAGTCTTCTCTTGTGTTGTTGGAAGAGGGTGTTTGCTATGACCAGTGCATTCTCTTGGCAAAACTCTATTAGCCTTTGCCCTGCTTCATTCCATATTCCAAGGCCAAATTTGCCTGTTACTCCAGGTGTTTCTTGACTTCCTACTTTTGCATTCCAGTCCCCTATAATGAAAAGGACATCTTTTTTGGGTGTTAGTTCTAAAAGGTCTTGTAGGTCTTCATAGAACCATTCAACTTCAGCTTCTTCAGCATTACTGGTTGGGGCATAGACTTGGATTACTGTGATATTGAATGGTTTGCCTTGGAAATGAACAGAGATCATTCTGTCGTTTTTGAGATTGCATTCAAGTGCAGACTCTTTTGTTGACCATGATGGCTACTCCATTTCTTCTAAGGGATTCCTGCCCACAGTAGTAGATATAATGGTCATCTGAGTTAAATTCACCCATTCCAGTCCATTTTAGTTCACTGATTCCTAGAATGTCGACGTTCACTCTTGCCATCTCCTGTTTGACCACTTCCAATTTGCCTTGATTCATGGACCTGACATTCCAGGTTCCTATGCAATATTGCTCTTTACAGCATTGGACCTTGCTTCTATCACCAGTCACATCCACAGCTGGGTATTGTTTTTGCTTTGGCTCCATCCCTTCATTCTTTCTGGAGTTATTTCTCCACTGATCTCCAGTAGCATATTGGGCACCTACTGACCTGGGGAGTTCCTCTTTCAGTATCCTATCATTTTGCCTTTTCATACTGTTCATGGGGTTCTCAAGGCAAGAATACTGAAGTGGTTTGCCATTCCCTTCTCCAGTGGACCACATTCTGTCAGACCTCTCCACCATGACCCGTCTGTCTTGGTGGCCCCACATGGCATGGCTTAGTTTCATTGAGTTAGACAAGGCTGTGGTCCGTGTGATCAGATTGGCTAGTTTTGTATGATTATGGTTTCAAAGCGTGTGCTCTCTGATGCCCTCTTGCAACACCTACCATCTTACTTGGGTTTCTCTTACCTTGAACGTGGGGTATTTCTTCACTGCTGCTCCAGCAAAGCACAGCTGCTGCTCCGTACCTTGGACGAGGTCACCCCTCCTGACCTTGAACATGGAGTAGCTCCTTTAGGCCCTCCTACACCCGCACACCCACCCCTCCTTGGATGTGGGGTTGCTCCTCTCGTCCACCACCCCTGACCTCGGACATGGGATAGCTCCTCTTGGCCTCTGCCCTTGAACTCAGGCATGGGGTAGCTCCTCTTGGTCACTCCTATGCCATTGCAGCCTGGCGCTCTCAGTTGCCACCCCTGACCTTGGGCGTGGGTTAGCCACTCTCAGACGTGCTTCTGCACAGTCTGTCACAGCCAGCGCACTTCTGCACCACTCAAGGGGTATGAATCCCTTCTAATCCCCTAGTGTGAATACAGAATCAAAAATGGGTGTAAAGGAAACATCTGTGGATTTGCAAGGGGTTAGAATTTCAGCTCAGTGTTCTCTCTCCATATCCTAAGAGGAGCAGAAAATAAAAGGAATCTCCTTTCTACCTCCAGGAGAGTGGAGGACAAAATTAACATATAGCCCACAACTTGAATGTTGTACAAAGTTCAGATGCAGGATTAGAGTTTTAGACCACTGTTTGGGATCAGTGAAACTTTGTGATTGATGGAAGAAATTTTCACAATTGAGATATGGGGAAACAATTCTGGCTTATATGTGATTTAGCTTGAACTTTATGCTAACTAGAACAGCCTGTCTTATGACCTGTTTATCATGCGGTGTACATCTGCTTTAGCCATTAAGAAAATAATTCTTTATCCAGAAGTAAAGCATGTACACTTTGAAGGTGGGGATAAATGCTACCCTATTCTATGATGCTTATGCTAGTATTCCTTTAAATATAAGTTTTCCTTCCCAGATACCAAGGTCCTGATGATTCACTCTGTACGTGCTAATCTATTACTTTTGAAATCTTGAAGGAATGTACCCCTGCATGTTTCTGTTTGATGGTTCTTTATTCTGCAAAGATATAAAACTGTGATGAAAACCATGCTTCTCCAGCACAGCTTCTGAGAGTTACTGAGAAGTTGTTCCCTAGGCCGTGGTCCTCAGTTTGGTTCAATAAAATTCTTTTCTATTTTGACTCCTGTTACATATCATTTATTGGTTATTTGTGTTGACATGATGATAAATAAGGCATGGCTTGTCACCATCTGAGTCTTCAGTGATCAATGCAAAGAAATAGAGGCAAACAACAGAATGGGAAAGACTAGAGAACTCTTCAAGAAAATTAGAGATACCAAGGGAATATTTCATGCAAAGATGGGCTCTATAAAGGACAGAAATTGTATTAAAAGGTCTTGTAGGTCATCATAGAACCGTTCAACTTCAGCTTCTTCAGCATTACTGGTCGGGGCATAGACTTGGATTACTGTGATATTGAATGGTTTGCCTTGGAAACGAACAGAGATCATTCTGTCATTTTTGAGATTGCATCTGAGTACTGCATTTCAGGCTCTTTTGTTGACCATGATGGCCACTCCATTTCTTCTGAGGGATTCCTGCCAGCGGTAGTAGATATAATGGTCATCTGAGTTAAATTCACCCATTCCAGTCCGTTTCAGTTCACTGATTCCTAGAATGTCGACATTCACTCTTGCCATCTCTTGTTTGACCACTTCCAATTTGCCTTGATTCATGGACCTGACATTCCAGGTTCCTATGCAATATTGCTCTTTATAGCATCAGACCTTGCTTCTATCACCAGTCACATCCACAGCTGGGTATTGTTTTTGCTTTGGCTCCATCCCTTCATTCTTTCTGGAGTTATTTCTGCACTGATCTCCAGTAGCATATTGGGCATCTACTGACCTGGGGAGTTCCTCTTTCAGTATCTTATCATTTCGCTTTTTCATACTGTTCATGGGGTTCTCAAGGCAAGCATACTGAAGTGGTTTGCCATTCCCTTCTCCAGTGGACCACATTCAGTCTGATCTCTCCACCATGACCCACCCGTCTTGGGTTGCCCCACCGGCATGCCTTAGTTTCATTGATTTAGACAAGGCTGTGGTATAGACACCACTATATATAAAATAGATAGCCAAAAAGGACCTACTACAAAACCACAGGCAACTCTGCTAGACATTCTGTAACAACATAAATGGAAAAAGAATTTGTAAAGGAATAGATATATGTATGTGTGCCTGTGCAAGCTCAGTTGCTTCAGATGTGCCCTAGTCTTTGTAACCCTGTGGACTGTAGCTTTCTAGGCTCCTCTGTCCATGAGATTTTCCAGGCAAGAATACTGGAGTGGCTTGTTATGACCCTCTGAGCATATCTTCCCAACGCAGGGATTGAACCCAAATCTCGTTCATTGATTCTTTAACAACTGAGCCAAGTGGGAAGTCCAAATACATGTATATGTAAAGCTGAATCACTTTGCTGTACACCTAAAACACAACATAGTAAATCAAATATACTCAAATTAAAAAAAAAATACATCGACATGTAGAACAATTAGCTCAAAAAACTAATCGGAAAATGCAGAAAGATTCCTAAACCTACTCTCAAAGAAAGATCCACGGGTAATAGGGTAGGAAGGGAAAAGTATCATTCAAGTCCTGACCTGTGCCCATGGGAGAGGACTAAGAATATAAGGGAGATTACACGGTTGGAGATATGCCCTGGGTGTGAGTGGTTCGAGCCATATATTGCACACAAGTCCTGGGGTCTGACATAGGGAAGAGAAACACCCTTAGCTGGTTGCAGAGCCATGTGGACTAACAGGAGGTCTGTGGAAAGCCTGGACTTCCCTCTCCAGGAGCATGTGCTCAGGGGCTTGCTCCCAAGCCACAGTAAAGAGGACAGATTGAGACTGCATTTGTGGATGCCTGTTTTCCCCCCAAGTGCCCACCCCTACACATGCCAAGCTTACTTAGTGTGGCTTATCTGCATTGGAGCAGGGGCTGCCATGACGAAGCAGAGAGTTGGGATGTGGGAAACAGAGGTACATCTGGTCCAGGGCGGCATCTGGGTGGGAGAGACAGGAGGGCTCATGGAGGGCACTTACATCAGGAGAAGTGCTGATCTCTGGTGGAGGCCAGACTGCCACAGGAGATGATCCAGTATGTGCCCAGAGCCCATGAGGGCCTCACCTGCCCAATGGCACCCGTCTTCAACAGGGTAGGGATAGCAGAGGCTGGGGAAGTGATCAGCTGTGAGGGACTAAGAGGTCTCAGATCAGAAGCTATGTTTAAGCAGGGCAGGAGACGCTACTGCCGGTGCTGGCACAGATGGCAAGTTGGAGGTAGCCTGGACCTGTGTAAGCAGCCAGCCTATAGATTTGCTCCTTTTTTTCCTAACCAGAACATGCTCCTCTTGTCCCTCTGTGGCAAGCGTTGCAGTGCTGGGAGAGGGGAGCGTACATACTTTAGGGAACACAGCCAGATCTGGTCTGACATTCAGGGCTTCTTCTCCAGAAACTTGGGACCCCACCCTGCCCCCAATAGGACAGTGAAAGCCACTGAGAAAAAGGAAGTTTCTGCCTCACATCTGGCTTCAGACCTGGGACCGCCGAACTTCCCAGGTGATAGCTGCTTGCACACCCCAAGGAAAGATGTGACTTGTAGTCCATGAAATTCAGGCCCACCCCCACCTCCACCCCCACCCCCCACTGAATATGGTACAGGCTGTACAGTGATGCTCCCCCACAAGATCACCCCTTCAAGACCATAATAGATAATTGATGCAATTAAATTCAGAGAGGCAGAGAAAAATGGGAAGACAGAAGGACTGATCTCCATTGAAAGACTGAGAAAGTCAGTTCAGTCGGTCAGTCATGTCTGATTCTTTGTGACACCATGAACTGCAGCACGCCAGGCCTCCCTGTCCATCATCAACTCGCGGAGTCCACCCAAACCCATGTCCATTGAGTTGGTGATGCCATCTAACCATCTCACCCTCTGTCATCCCCTTTTCCTCCTGCCCTCAATCTTTCGCAGCATCAGGGTCTTTTCCAATGAGTCAGCTCTTTGCATCAGGTGGCCAAATTATTGGAGTTTCAGTTTCAACATCAGTCTTTCCAATGAACACCCAGGACTGATATCCTTCAGGATGGACTGGTTGGATCTCTTTGCAGTCCAAGGGACTCTCAAGAGTCTTCTCCAACACCACAGTTCAAAAGCATCAATTATTTGGTGCTCAGCTTTCTTTATAGTCCAACTCTCACATCCATACATGACCGCTGGAAAAACCACAGCCTTGACTAGAAGGACCTTGGTTGGCAAAGTAATGTCTCTGCTTTTTATTTTTAATATAAATTTATTTATTTTAATTAGAGGCTAATTACTTTACAATATTGTATTGTTTTTGCCATACATCAACATGAATCTGCCATGGGTGTACACGTGTTCCCTATCCTGAACTCCCTCCCACCTCCCGCCCCGTACCATCCCTCTGGGTCATCTCAGTGCACCAGCCCCAAGCATCCTGTATCATGCATCGAACCTGGACTGGCAATTCGTTTCATATATGATATTATACATGTTTCAATGCCATTCTCCCAAATCATCCCATCCTCTCCATCTCCCACAGAGTCTCGGCTTTTTAATACGCTATCTATGTTAGTCATAACTCTCCTTCCAAGGAGTAAGCTTCCTTTAATTCCATGGCTGCAATCACCATCTGCAGTGATTTTGGAGCCCAGAAAAATAAAGCCAGCCACTGTTTCCACTGTTTTCCCATCTATTTCCCATGAAGTGATGGGACCAGATGCCATGATCATAGTTTCCTGAATGCTGAGCTTTAAGCCAACTTTATCACTCTCTTCTTTCACTTTCATCAAGAGGCTCTTTAGTTCTTCTTCACTTTCTGCCATAAGGGTGGTGTCATCTGCCTATCTGAGGTTAATGATATTTTTCCTGGCAATCTTGATTCCAGCTTGTGCTTCCTCCAGCCCAGCATTTCTTATGATGTACTCTGCATAGAAGTTAAATAAGTAGGGTGACAATATACAGCCTTTATGTACTCCTTTTCCTATTTGGAACCAGTCTTTTGTTCCATGTCCAGTTCTAACTGTTGCTTCCTGACTGCATACATGTTTCTCAAGAGGCAGGTCAGGTGGTCTGGTATTCCCATCTCTTGAAGAATTTTCCTCAGTTTATTGTGATCCACACATGCCGGGAACCAGCATGGGAGATCCCACCCATAACAAAGGTCATGCAGAGAGGACCTGAAGGCAAAGGCAAGTCAGGACTCAAGGGACCCCTGGACCTGCTCGAGCATCTACCCCAAAACCAGAATCTGTCTGTCTTACTATTTTATGACTTGCCCCAACTCCTCTGACATTAATGGGAGGCTATCCCCGACCACCTTTCTCTGAAGGACATCAACTTAGAGCTCTAGTTAATAAGTCTCCTGGGCACAATAGGAGTGTTTCAATTCAAATCCCTCAGATAGCTTTCTAACTTGCCTGACAGGTTTATCCAGACTCCCACAGCTACGCATATGATTGTTTACATCCTCCCAACCGTGAGAGGCACGGGAAGCTTAAGATATTCAAACAATATAGAGCTTCTCAGGGAGTTAAAAATTATTAGAACAGAACTGATGGAGGATTTCATTCTTGAGCTAATGCTTGCTGCCAAGTTTCTATATCCCTTACCCATTGTGTCCTTGTGAGTATATTAATTAATATAGTTGGTATATAGAAATATAAGTAGTAACCTTGATGTTAACCTCCTTAGACCCTTGAGTTAATAAATTCTTTCCTTGTTATCCCCCACTGCACTTTGCCCTATAGGAATGCAACTTTATCTAGTGCTTTCAGAAAGTGTTGCCAAACTTTAAAGAAATCACCTTTGGAGAAAATAAGTTTTTCTGGTTGACTCAGCTTTATCAGAAGAAAAATGTTAACATGCCTCCTGGCCAGAAGATGATGTAAATCACCTAAAGCCTTTGTATATGGTAAGTTTGCAGAAAGAAACCTGGTCTCGATAAGGATCAAGGACTGCTGACCTTTCATGACTCTATACCCCCTATTATCCTCTATGTACAACTTGGGGTATAAAAGGTCCTTTTGAAAATAAAGCTATGGAGCTGGCTTCATCAGAGCTTGGTCTTCCCGTGTCATTCTTTTTCCTTTTCTCTCCTTTTCTCTCTCTGTTCTTCTTTCAGGATGACTACTTGGAGCACAGGGGCTCTCTGAGTCCACTTATCTGCCCGGGTTTCTAAGACTCAATCTGGAAGGTGCCTAGCGTCTTCAGGGGAAGGGCGCCCTGCGTCTTCACCCCACCGAGAGGGCTCCTGTGGCCTCCGTAGACAGAGCAAGTCCAGTGTCACGGACTTTATTGGCTTTCTGTGTAAACCAAGGAAGATCAAGCCTCTTTCTCTCCCCTTTTACTTTCCCTATTCACTGATGCCATCCTCCTGAGGGATTTCCTGGATCCTACCGGAGCTGGACCCCAGTACACACAGTAAAAGGCTTTGGCATAGTCAATAAAACAGAAATAGATGTTTTTCTGAAGCTCTCTTGCTTTTTTGATGATCCAGCAGATATTGGCAATTTGATCTCTGATTCCTCTGCCTTTTATAAAACCAACTTGAACATCTGGAATTTCATGGTTCACATATTGCTGAAGCCTGGTTTGGAGAATTTTAAGAATTACTTTACTAGCATGTGAGATGAGTGCAATTGTGCTTTATTTTGAACCTATGACCAAACAACTAAATAACAGATAAAGAATTAACCAGGTAAAGTGTCCAAAGAAATAGTAATAATAATGCTAACTCAACTAGAAAAAAATAGGAAAACGCATTGAAAATTCTAACAAGGAACCAGAAAATATAAAAAAGAACCAGACAGAGCTGAGGAATACATTAACAGAAAAAAAAAAAAAAACAAGAAGAATTAACAGCAGAACTGACAATAACACAGGAGTGAATAATAATGGAAATCACCAATCAGAATAGCTAAAAGAAACCTCATCCCCCCAAAAATGAGAACAGTTTAAGAGACCTATGGATAACATTAAGCTTATCAGCATTCATATTATTGGTGTCTCAAAAGAATAAAAGAGAGAAAAGATGGTAAATTGTATTTGATGAAATTATGGCTGAAAACTTCCAAAACCAGAAGGTAGTACAGAAATCACACAGGGTACCAAACAAAATAAACCAAAACAAACCCACACTAAGATACAGTATAATTAAAATGGCAGGAGTTAAAAATAAAGAGAAGATTCTAAAGGCAGCAAGAGAAATCACAGAATCACATAAAAGGGAAGCACCATAAGGCTATCTGCTAAATTTTGTATAGAAACCTTGCAGGCCACAGTGAGTGGCATTATATATTTATATTTAAAATGTTGAAAGAGAAGTACTTACAACCTGAATATCTACCCAGTAAGATTATCATTCAGACTTGAGAGACAAAGTGCTTCTCAGACAAGCAAAAATTAAGAGTTCATCAATACTAAACTAAACCTGAAATAAATGTTAGAGGATCCTCTCTAAAGAGAAAAGAAGAAAGAATTTGTGGGAGAGGGAGAATCCCACTAGTTAAGACACTAGCCAAGATATGAAAGCAAACCAAATGCTCATCAACAGATAAATGAATAAAGAAGCAGTATTGTATACAGAGCTGCATGCACACACACACACACACACACACACACACACACAGGGATATTACTCAGTCACAAAAAAGAATGAAAATTTGCTATTTGCAACAATATGGATGGACTTGTGAGGAATTTTCCTTAGTAAAATAAGTCAAATTAGGGAAAGAGAAAGACAAGTACTCTGTAATATCATCTGTATGTGGAATCTAAAAATGCAACAAACTAGTGAATGTAACAAAGAAGAAGCTGGCTTAAAACTCAACAGTCAAAAAATGAAGATCATGGCATCTTGTCCAATCACTTCATGGCAAATAGACGGGGAAGCAATGGAAACAGTGACAGACTGTATTTTCTTAGGCTCAAAATTACTGAATATGGTGTCTGCAACCATGCTTCTTGGAAGAAAAAAATAGAACAAACTTAGACAGCATATTAAAAAGCAGAGACATTACTTTGCCAACAAAGCTCCATATAGTTAAAGTTATGGTTTTTCCAGTAGTCATGTATGGATGCAAGAGTTGCAGCATAAAGAAAGCTGAGCACCAAAGAATTGATGGTTTTGAGCTGTGGTGTTGAGGAAGACTCTTCAGAGTCCCTTGGACAGCAAGGAGACCCAACCAGTCCATCCTAAGGAAAATCAGTCCTGAATATTCATTGGAAGGACCGAAGCTGAAGCTGAAGCTGTACTACTTTGGCCAACTGACTGAAAGAACTGACTGATTGGAAAAGACCCTGATGCTGAAAAGACTGAAGTCTGAGGAGAAGGGGACAACAGAGGATGAGATGTTTGATTGGCATCACTGATTGATGGACATGAGTTTGAGCAATCTCTGGGAGTTGGTGATGGACAGGAAAGACTGATGTGCTGCAGTCCATGGGGATGCAAAGAGTCCAACACAACTGAGTGACTGAACTGAACTGATAGTGATAGACCAGTTAGACCTAACTGATATCTATAGGACATTTCACCCCAAAACAATGAATTTCACGTTTTTCTCAAGTGCACATGGAACCTTCCCCAGGATTGATCACATCCTGGGCTATAAATCTAGCCTTGGTAAAAAAAAAAAAAAAAAAAAAGGAATCATTCCAAGCATCTTTTCTGACTACAATGCAGTAAGATTAGATCTCAATTACAGGAGAAAAACTATTAAAAATCACAACATATGGAGGCTGAACAACACACTGCTGAATAACCAATAAATCACAGAAGAATTCAAAAAAGAAATCAAAATATGAATAGAAAGAAATGAAAATGAAAACACAACAACCCAAAACCTGTGGGACACTGTAAAAGCAGTGCTAAGGGGAAAGTTCACAGCAATACAGGCATACCTCAAGAAAAAGAAAAAGTCAAGTAAATCACCTAACTCTACACCTAAAGCAACTAGAAAAGGAAGAAATGAAGAACCCCAGGATTAGTAGATGGAACGAAATCCTAAAAATTAGGGCAGAGATAAATGCAAAAGAAACAAAAGAGACCATAGCAAAAATCAACAAAGCCAAAAGCTGGTTCTTTGAAAGGATAAATAAAATTGACAAACCATTAGCCAGACTCATCAAGAGACAAAGGGAGAAAAATCAAATCAATAAAATTAGAAATGAAAATGGAGAGATCACAACAGACAACACAGAAATACAAAGGATCATAAGAGACTACTATCAGCAATTATATGCCAATAAAATGGACAACGTGGAAGAAATGGACAAATTCTTAGAAAAGTACAACTTCCCAAAACTGGACCAGGAAGAAATAGAAAATCTTAGCAGACCCATCAGAAGCACGAAAATTGAAAATGTAATCAGAAATCTTCCAGCAAACAAAAGCCCAGGTCCAGACAGCTTCACAGCTGAACTCTACCAAAAATTTAGAGAAGAGCTAACATCTATTCTACTCAAACTCTTCCAGAAAATTTCAGAGGAATGTACACTTCCAAACTCACTCTATGAGGCCACCATCACCCTAATACCAAAACCAGACAAAGATGTCACACACAAAAATAAAACTACAGGCCAATATCTCTGATGAACATAGACGCAAAAATCTTTAACAAAATTCTAACAATCAGAATCCAACAACACATTGAAAAGATTATACATCTTGACCAAGTGGGCTTTATCCCAGGAATGCAAGGATTCTTCAATATCCACGTATCAGTCAATGTAATACACCACATTAACAAATTGAAAAATAAAAGCCATATAATTATCTCAATAGATGCAGAGAAAGCCTTTGACAAAATTCAACATCCATTTATGATAAAAACTCTCCAGAAAGCAGGAATAGAAGGAACGTACCTCAACATAATAAAAGCTATATATGAAAAACCCACAGCAAACATTATCCTCAATGGTGAAAAATTTAAAGCATTTCCCTTAAAGTCAGGAACAAGACAAGAGTCCCCAATTACACCACTACTATTCAACATAGGTTTGGAAGTTTTGGCCACAGCAATCAGAGCAGGAAAAGAAATAAAAGGAATCCAAACTGGAAAAGAAGTAAAACTCACTGTTTGCAGGTGACATGATCCTCTACATAGAAAACCCTAAAGACTCCACCAGGAAATTACTAGAACTAATCAATGAATATAGTAAAGTTGCAGGATATAAAATCAACACACAGAAATCCCTTGCATTCCTATACACTAATAATGAGAAAATAGAGAAATTAAGGAAACAATTCCATTCACCACTGCAACAAAAAGAATGAAATACTTAGGAATATATCTACCTAAAGAAAGAAAATACCTATATACAGAAAACTATAAAGCATTGGTGAAAGAAATCAAAGAGGACACTAATAGATGGAGAAATATACCATGTTCATGGATCAGAAGAATCAATATAGTGAAAATGAGTATACTACCCAAAGCAATCTATAGATTCAATGCAATCCCTATCAAACTACCAACGGTATTTTTCACAGAGCTAGAACAAATAATTTCACAATTTGTATGGAAATACAAAAAACCTCGAATAGCCAAAGCAATCTTGAGAAAGAAGAATGGAACTGGAGGAATCAACCTACCTGACTTCAGGCTCTACTACAAAGCCATAGTCATCAAGACAGTATGGTACTGGCACAAAGACAGAAATGTAGATCAATGGAACAAAGTAGAAAGCCCAGAGATAAGTCCATGCACCTATGGACACCTTATCTTTGAAAAAGGAGGCAAGAATATACAATGGAGAAAAGACAATCTCTTTAACAAGTGGTGCTGGGAAAACTGGTCAATCACTTGTAAAAAAATGAAACTAGAACACTTTTTAACACCATACACAAAAATAAACTCAAATGGATTAAAGATCTAAATGTAAGACCAGCAACTATAAAACTCCTAGAGGAGAACATAGGCAAAACACTCTCCGACATAAATCATAGCAGGATCCTCTATGACTCACCTCCCAGAATATTGGAAATAAAAGCAAAAATAAGCAAATGGGACCTAATTAAAATTAAAAGCTTCTGCACAACAAAGGAAACTATAAGCAAGGTGAAAAAACAGCCTTTACAATGGGAGAAAATAATAGCAAGTGAAGTAACAGACAAATAATTAATCTCAAAAATATACAAGCAACTCCTGCAGCTCAATTCCAGAAAATAAACGACCCAATAAAAAAATGGGCCAAAGAACTAAACAGACATTTCTCCAAAGAAGACATACAGATGGCTAACAAACACATGAAAAGATGCTCAACATCACTCATTACCAGAGAAATGCAAATCAAGACCACAATGAGGTACCATTTCACGCCAGTCAGAATGGTTGCTATGCAAAAGTCTACAAGCAGTAAATGCTGGAGAGGGTGTGGAGAACAGGGAACCCTCTTACACTGTTGGGGGGAATGCAAACTAGTACAGCCACTATGGAGAACAGTGTGGAGATTCCTTAAAAAACTGGAAATAGAACTGCCTTATGACCCAGCAGTCCCTCTGCTGGGCATACACACCGAGGAAACCAGAATTGAAAGAGACACGTATACCCCAGTGTTCATCACAGCACTGTTTATAATAGATAGGACATGGAAGCAACCTAGATGCCCATCAGCAGATGAATGGATAAGAAAGCTGTGGTACATATACACAATGGAGTATTACTCAGTCATTAAAAAGAATACATTTCAATCAGTTCTAATGAGGTCGATGAAACTGGAGCCTATTATACAGAGTGAAGTAAGCCAGAAAAAAAAAAAAACACCACTACAGTATACTAACACATATATATGGAATTTAGAAAGATGGTAATGATAACTCTGTATGCAAGACAGCAAAAGAGACACAAATGTATAGAACAGTCTTTTGGAGTCTGTGGGAGAGGTCTAGGGTGGGATGATTTGGGAGAATGGCACTGAAACATGTGTAATATCATATGTGAAATGAATCGCCAGTCCAGTTCCAATGCCTGATACAGGATGCTTGCGGTTGGTGCACTGGGATGACCCAAAGGAGTGGTATGGGGAGGGAGTTATTAGGGGTGTTCAGGATGGGGAACACGTGTACACCATGGCAGACTCATGTTGATGTATCATAAAACCAATACAATATTGTAAAGTAATTAGCCTCCAATTAAAATAAATAAATTTATATTCAAAAAATTTTCAACATCAAAAAAAAAAAAAAAAAACCACACTCGACCCCAACTGAAATATCTGGGCATCCCGGTCTGGGCTGTCAGGCTGAGACTCCACACCTGCTCACTTCCTCAGTGAACTCAGGGAGTCATAGGCTTGGTCTGTGGGACACATTCTCTGGTGGGCAAAGGGAGGTGCCCATGTCCTGTGAAGACTCGAGATGAGGGTCTTTTCTAGGGTCCCCAGGGGATGCATGTGCCTCCCTCCTGAGAGCCCTGGGGGACCAGGGAGCATGGCATTCAAATTTAACCTCATTGATCCTGATGGGAGGGGAGAAGTGAGGGCCTGGGTCAGGTTCCCAGGTTAAGGTCAGCAGAGTAAAGGAACCCAGCTGTGTTAGGAGTCAAGGTAGAACCCTCAGAGGGTCTCTGTGACACCAGGATTTCCAAGTCATCAATTGTCTCAGCCCAGGGAGACCCTGGCAGAGTTGTAGGAATTAGCCCCTTACTCTCACTTGCCTCTCAGGAGTCCTGGCTGGGGAGGGCCTGGTTCTAAGGGGAACAAGGTCAGGGACAGAGGGTTGTGCTCAGACCTGCTGAGAGTCAAAGTGAAGAGCAGAAGGAGGGTTGAAGAATGTCCAAGGCATCATCTCAGCTCTGGGAATCCCTGAGCATGGAGCCCTGATGTCGTGTCTGCAGACTCCTCTGGCTGGGGGTCCCACTGAAGTGATGGCCTTGGTGTGAGGGTCCCGTCTCTGGTCAACACAAGGGGCATACCTGGACATGTCAGGGCTCAAGATGAGGACCTTGATGGAGGACACAAGGAATCCCACAGGTCCCAGAACCTGCTGTCATGCCAAGGGTGACTCTGGTGGGGACGTGAGTATCAGGTCTCAGAGACACTGGAGACTTGATATAAGGGGTGAGGCCTCAGAGATTGGAGGGGAGAGTCTTAGGTTCTGAAGCAGTTTAGGTGAGGACCCTGAGGGAGGACTGAGGGGATGCTGGACCCCAATCAGAGGAGACCAAGGGAAGCCGGTCCCTGCTGTCAGTCCTTGGTGGCCCTGGGTTACGATGAGCTCATTAGACATCCTGACATCCTGCCAGACTTCCTGGCATCCAGGTCTCAGACTGGGGACCTTACATATGTGGCAAGGCTTCAGGTGGGCCAATTCCCAGGTCTGGTGGGGTGTCAGGTTGAGGACCCTGAGAAGGAACTAGAGGACCCTGAACCCCAATCAGAGGACACCTCAGAGAAGCTCATCTCTGTCGTCAGTCCAGGGCAATTGTGGGGATAGGATGAGTGCAACAGGCATGGTCTGATTTCCTGACATCTGGGTCTTGGAGAGATGAGACCCTGGTATAAGGGGCTGGGCTTCAGATGGGGAGAGGCGAGAATCCCAGGTCCTGCCCAGAGGTAAGGTGAGGTGCCTGAAAGAGGACAGAGGAGACCCTGAGTGAGGACCAATGGAACCCCGCAGGTCTCCACACCTATAGTCGGCCCTGGGAGAGCTTGGTGTGAGAAGAGCACATTAGGCCTGTCTGAATTCCTGACATGGGGGTCTCAGAGGACTGGGGACCTCGTGAAAGCAGTGAGGTCTCAAAATGGCAGATGGGACAATCCTGGGCCCTGCTGGAGTCCAGGCTCCGTGCAAGGAATGACAGAGGTGGTTTGACCTTAAGACAGGGAGGTATCCTTGCCTTTGATGGGGATCTTGGAGGCCCCATAGCAGGATGAGCGTTTTCCTGACCTATGGCTTAGGGACCTCAGGATCTGAGGTGTTCGGGCAGAGGGGGCAGTGTTTAGGTCTGCAGAGGGTATACTCTACAGATCCGGAGGGATAACTGAGTAGACTCCTGTCCTGTCCCTGTGGTCAGTTTTTGGAGGCCAGGAAGGACATGAGGAGGAGCTGAGGACGGGGTATCTCCCCAACCTAGAACCCACAGGAAGCCCTGGGCAAGTGTGGCCACACATGGGGCCCATCAGCACTTTCTGCTCAGACTAGGGTCTTGTTCTGAGTTTCCCTGCAGGCCCCCAAAGGGGAGGGACCAGGTTGTGCCAGGGGAAAGGTGAGCACTACAAGGAAGCCCTGAGGGGACCTCACCCCACAACTGGGGGACTTCACAGAGTCCACCCCACCTACCAGCATGGAAGGCCCAGAGATATGTCTCAGTCTACCCCTGAGGTGTCCCCTCCATGTCTCTCACAGGAGCTCCAGGAAACAGGAGGTGAAGCAGAGGTCTGAGGCCCGTGTTCTGAGGTCAGAGATCAGAGGAGATCCAGGCAGTGCCAGGAGTCAAGGTGAGGAGGGTGTCGTGAGTGTGCACCAGGGGCTCCCCTTCCCAGAACAGAGGGAAACCACAAAGCCCATATTCCCACACCCGGTCATCTCAGGAACTTCCAGCTGTTCTGACTGCACCCTGGGGAGACATTGCCCTTCCTCCTTCAGGTAGCCAGGTGTCTGGCCGTCCAGGAAGAGTACCCCTGTGAAGCTCGAGATCACCCCTCAAGAGGAGACCTGTAAGTGGCCTGTGTCAGACTGCCCAGGGTGAGTTTCTCAGGTCAGGCCGCTCACACCCCCCCTGTCCTTCAGGCACATGGTTTGCGTCTATCCCTCTGCCTCACTCCTGTCTGTGGTTTGGTCCCAGGCATTGCGCTCAGGATCAAGATGAGTGAGCTGAGCAAACTTGAAGAAGACCTTCAAGACCCAGGGGAGGCCGAGGCCAGGTAGAGGGGCAGTCCCTGTGGTCTGAGGTGGGGGAAGGCTGCATTCCCCTCAGCCTTCTCTCCCTCAGTCTCCTCCTCAGCCCTGTGGAGGCCTTGCCCCAAGAAGCTCTTAAGGAGATGATGGCTAACCTGTTTAAGTTCATGCTCCTCAAGTATTGTGCCAAGGAGCTGAACTCCAAGACCGAAATACTGAATATGATCCTCACGGATAACCAGGACCACATACCTGTGGTCTTCCATAAAGCCGCCCAGTGCTTGCAGTTGGTCTTTGGCATGGCAGTGAAGGAGGTGTACCCCAGGGAGCACATCTACATCTTGGTCCCCACCCTGGGCCTCACTGAGTGGTGGGCAGAGCCTGCCAAAGGCCGGGCTCCTGCTGCTGGTCCTCAGCCTGATCATCCAAAATGGAGACTTCACCCCTGAGGATGTGGTCTGGGAAACACTCAGCAGGATGGGGGTGTGTCCCAGGAGGGAGCACTCCATCTTTGGGGAGCCCAGGGAGCTGTTGACCCATGTGTGGGTGTGGGAGGGTTACCTGGAGTACCGGCAGGTGCCTGACAGCAACCTTGCTCGCTATGAGTTCCTGTGGCATCCCTGGGCCTATGCAGAGACCAGCAAGTGGTTAGTCACATAGTATCTGCTTAGGGACAATGAAAGGATTTCCAGGGTCTTCCCACCTCTATTTGCAGAGGCTGTGAGGGAAGAGGAAGAGGGTCCCTGGGCCAGAGCAGCAGCCAGGTGATCCTTCTGTCTGTGACTGAAGAGGGAGCAGTCAGCCTTCTCAGTAGTGAGGGCCCGGGTCAGTTGGGGTACCCAGTGTGTAGCACTTTTGGGTTCCTGTTCTCTACGATGACATGGAAATTCATCTCTGTTTTCTTTAGGAATTGTTCAAATTTTTTTTTTCCAACTGAAAACTTAATAAATTTCAATATCTAACTTTGTGAATGGCATTGATCACACTTGTATTTGTACGTACCCAGTTTAAGGGCCAGAGTTTTGCTGTTTTGTAAAAGAGATTGGAAACTCTCCCATTATTTTGTGAACCTGAGCAATGTAACATGGATTGGAATTACAATTAGTTTGCACAGGTGAACTTACTTAGCAGTATACTGTTGGTGGAAGAATCAGAAAAAAATATTGTAGTGATCTTTCTTCTTATACTTTTAGCCTGTTCTTTTCTACAGCTAAGCCATGTCTGTTTAGTTGGATTTTGCTGGATATTATTTAAGAATGCAGGAGAAAATTGATGAGATTAATAAGCCCCCATGATCCCTGGCTCATTTATTCCACAGACCTTTATGGAGCCTGTGTTCTGTGGAAGGTCTTATGTTAGCAGTGGGGACACTGGGAGAAGCAGGACACCCCCATACCTAGAGTGGGAGTCTAAAGTCACTCTGAGGGCCCAAGGCCATCTCCAGGCAGCTGAGTTCTTGCTAACTCACCTGCCACTCCTCACCCTCTTTGGCTAAAACAGCATCTTTTATACAAAAGTTTACAAAGTCTGGTGACTGAAGAGGGGCCCCCATGTGAAGGTGAGTGGTTCCCTGTGCTCCCCTATGGTCATGGGTGCAGCAGGCCCCATCCAGCATCTGTGCTGGGACTGCAGCCTTCTCTCAAGGGTTAAGGAGGCCCCCTACTGAGTGAGGATGAGAGGGTCCAGGCACGACAGAACAGAGGGTCCCAAAGAATACACTCCACTCCTACTGGGCATCCTGGGGGACCTAGTCTGGGTTGGCAGGCTGAGACCCCACGCCCCCTCACTTTCTCAGTGAACTCAGGGATTCAGAGGCTTGGAATTTGTGGTGCAGTCACAGATGGGCAGACAGAGGGGCCCACATCCTGCGGAGACTCGAGGAGACTGGGGGTCCCCAGGGGATGCATGTACTGCCCTCCTGACAGCCCTGGGGGACTGGGGTAATGGCGTCCAGATGTGACATCACTGATCCCAATGGGAGGGAAGAAGTGAGGGCCTGGGTCATGTGCCCAGGTTCAGGTCAGCAGAGTGAAGGAATCCAGCTGTGCTATGAGTCAAGGTAGAACCCTGAGGTGGGCTCTGGGACCCCAGGACATCCAGGATGTCAGTGCTATCGGACCCTGGGTCCCCAGCAGTGTTGTGGGAATAAGCCCCCTACTCCCGCTTGCCTCTAAGGGGTCCTGGCTGGGGAGGGCCTGGTTCTAAGGGGAACAATGTCAGGGTGAGAAGGTGGTGCCCAGACCTACTGAGAGTCAAAGTGAAGAGCAGGAGGTTTGAGGACGGCCGGGTACATCCTCCCAGCTCTGGGAAACCCTGGGCATGGAACCCTGATGTCACGTCCACAGACTGTCCTTAAGGGTCTCGGTGCAGTGGCGGCCTTGGTGTGAGGGTCCCACCTCTGATCAACACAAGGGGCATTCCTGGAAGTGCTAGGGCTCAAGATGAGGACCTTGAGAGAGGACACAGGGAACCCTGCAGGTCCCAGGACCTGCTGTCAGCCTAGGGCAATTCTGGTGGCTGCATAAGCACAAGGTCTCAGGGACATTGGAGAATTTACATAAGGGGCGGGACCTCATAGACTGGTGATGAGATTCTTGGGTTCTGAAAGAGTTTAGGTGAGGACCCTGAGGGAGAACTTAGGGGACCCCTCAAGAGGAGACTTAAGTTGCCTGTGTCAGACCATCCTGGGTGCGTTTCTCAGCCAAGGCCCATGGTCCCGATCTGTTCCCTGCATCACTCCTGTCTATGGTTTGATCCTAGGAATCAGGCTTGTGGTCGAGATGAGTGACCTGAGTAAGCCAAGCAAGACCAAGGAAGATCTTCAGGACCCAGGAGAGGCTCAGGGCCCTGTGGAGGTGCAGCTCTTGGGGGCTGAGGTGGGGGAGGCTGAATCCCCCTTGGCCTCCTCTGAACCTGGGGAGGGCAGCCACTCTGCCTGCTATGAGTTCCTGTGGGGTCCGCAAGCCTAGGCGGAGACCAGCAAGTGGCAAGTCATGGTGTTTCTGTTCAGAGTCAACCAAAGACAGGGGGCCTTCCCACCCTTGTCTGCAGTGGTGGCAAGGAAGGAGGAAAAGGGGGCCTGAGTCAGAGCAGCAGCCAGGTGATCTTTCCCTCTGTGATTGAAGACGGAGCAGTCAGCCTTCAGAAGTGAGGGCCAGGGCCAGTTGAGGGAACCTCTGTGTAGCATCTTTGGGTTCCTGTTCTCTACGATGACATGGAGATTCATCTCTGTTTTCTTTAGAAAATTTCCAAACTTTGATAGTTTAAGAGAAGGCTGATACCGCTGCTGCTAAGTTGCTTCAGTCATGTCCAACTCTGTGCAACTCCATATATGGCAGCCTACCAGGCTCCCCATCCCTGGGATTCTCCAGGTAAGAATACTGGAATGGGTTGCCATTTCCTTCTCCAATGCATGAAAGTGAAAAGTAAAAGTGAAGTCCTTCAGTCGTGTTCAACTCCTAGCGACCCCATGGACTGCAGCCTACCAGGCTCCTCCATCCGTGGGATTTTCCAGGCAAGAGTACTGGAGTGGGTTGCCATTGCCTTCTCTGGACAGAAGGCTGCTGCTGCTACTGCTAAATCACTTCAGTCGTGTCCAACTCTGTGTGACCCCATAGACGGCAGCCCACTAGGCTCCCCCATCCCTGGGATTCTCTAGGCAAGAACACTGGAGTGGGTTGCCATTTCCTTCTCCAATGCATGGAAGTGAAAAGTGAAAGGGGAAGTCACTCAGTCGTGTCTGACTCTTCGCGACCCCATGGACTGCAGCTCACCAGGCTCCTCCATCCATGGGATTTTCCAGGCAAGAGTACTGGAGTGGGTTGTAAAAGAGATTGGACACTCTTCCATTTTGATTTGTGACCCTGAAAGGGATACATTGGAATTGGAATTAGAACTGTTTTGGAGATGTGAGCTTACTTAACAGCAATATTGATGGGTGAGATTTAGACAATAATAAAGGTGATCATAGTAAATTCATGTTTTTGTCCTTTTGAGGTATCATTTTCAAAAACTAAATTATCTCTTTTTACTTTGATTTGTCTGGGTTATTTAAGGAGGTAACAGGCAATTAATCTGAGCTCCTACCCACTGGCTCATTGATTCCGAAGACCTTTACAGAGCCTCTGCTCCCTGAAAGGCCATGTTAGCAGTGAGGACACTAGGAGAAGCAGGACAACCCCCACTCCTAGAGCAATGGTCTAGGAGCCAGAGTCACAGAAGTAAGTTGAAGAGTCGTCCTCTAGTCCCACAGAACAAGTCAACACGGGGCAGGGCAGTGGGGCTCCAGGAGGAGCAACCCGGGGTTAGTGTCTGAGCCAGGTCACTTTGGGGCTTTGGAAAGCTGGGTTCCTTCTGGGAGGGGTGATTTTGATGAGGCTGGATGGTGGCACCCCTCAGTATTGCATTGTGTCTTAGGGGTGATGGGAAAGTCTGAAAGGGATCATTGCTGTGAGGTGTCCTTTTGCATCTTGGATAAACCCCAGAGACATCTCCTTCTGGGGCAGGAAGGAAGGGGTCCTGGCTCTTGGCACATTGCTATTGACCACAGGGGTAAAGGATGTGTTTTCCACCCATATCTGCAAGGAATCCTGGAGAACTTTGGTCACACTCCCTTTGAAGTGATGCCCAAGCAATCCATGAACTACCCTCTCTTTCCTGGTACCAGGGATCCAGAACGTAAGGTGTTAATGAGCTTTAAATTATCTCATTTTTTAATTGGCCATTAATCAACGACCTGATCTTTGTTGGGGCTGCAATGAAGGAATATAATGGTTTGGATGGAAGACAGGCTGGGACAGAGACAAAGAGTGGTTCTTGCTTTTCCTGGAGCAGCTTTTTCCTGCTGGAACACTCCTCAACAACCAAATTTAACAGGCGCTCTAACTGGAAATGGGGCTTCTGGGGTACCTCAAAGGTTAAAAACCTGCTTGCATTGTGGGAGACCTGGGTTTTAGCCCTGGGTCAGGAAGATCGCCTGGAGAAGGGCATGGCAACCCACTCCAGTATTCCTGCCTGGAGAATCGCAAGGACAGAGGACACTGGTGGTTTACAGTCCATGGAATCTCAAAGAATTGAACACAACTGAGCTAATAACACTATGGTCCACTATGGTCTAACTGGAAAAGTTAACTAGTTTTATATATGAATCATCATGTTTGGCTGATTAGCTGTTCCACATCCTATTGAAGTGCATATTCTCGGACATGGCCTGGACCACAGACCAACCAACCCCTTCCCACAGTGGAGAGTGGAGGAGTGTCTGAAGGCAACAGTGTGAGAGATTCTTGCCCCACCATCACAGTGCCAACAGAGGCCAGGCCCTTCCAGATGCATCGCATCCCTCAGGTGCATCCTGCAGCCCAACACATGGGGCTCCTCACACTAGCCGCAGTGAGGGTGGGGAGTAGCTAGAGGGCCTCTGGGCTGGGGACTCCAATGTGGGAATGCCAAGGGCAGAGGCAGGAGAGTGAGGCTGAGAAAGGCAGGCCTTGGACATCATGAGTGCTTGTGTGTACACAACGCAAGTATCCTGAGCCACAGCTTAAAAAACTTGGTGCCACACAAACACACTGCCAGGGCCCACATGGTGCCTGAAGGAGGGGGACCAGAAAAGGCAGCTCCCTCAGAACACAGGGGGTGAGGAGGGGACCAGAGAGGGGGCAGGCAAGAATGGCCACCTAGCCAGGCTGCCACAAATACCACGGTCTTTGGTCCCCTTCAGAGGAGCCAACAGGGTCCCCCACTGATGATCACAGCCTTCAGGGTCGTGTCCCAGTCAGATGAACCTACCTAAAGGAATGTTTTGTCAACCTGTTTAACAGTGCAAAGGCAAGGGAGCAAACTCAGGTCGTGGCCTGCAAGCTCCATTCTAGCCTCCAGTCCTCAGGCTGAAAGGCCCCTGGGCAAGCCTCTTCCACACCCTCTTAGCTCTCCCCTTTCAGACACCAGGCAGTGGCCCTCACACAGGGCAAATGACTCCACTGAGTGGCAGAACTCCACTTTCTCTAGGGGGACAGTGCCCTAGGGTCCTCACACACTGGCCTCTCCAAGGTGCCAGTCTGTTCCCTACATGGTGATTTTGAAGAACAGTGGCCACAAAGGTCAGAGAAGAAACATCTCTAAACCCACTGCCCAACACCCATGTGCACTGAAGACAGGTGACTTTCAATGGAGTTTTGTCCACTCCCACACATGGACACTCATCCATTTTCAAATACAGGTAGACGGGGCTTCCTCTGGTGACATCTAGCTCAACAAGTCTGACATGTCTCTGGGAGTGAGTGTCTGTAAAGGAAGCCCCTTGAAAGGTGCCTAACCAGTGAGCCAACAAAATCATTTGATGTATCTGCCATCTAGGTAAGGGAGAACAAGTCCACAGTGGTGGCGGGGACAGGGGCAGGGGCGGAGAAGATCAGAGCTGGCCTCAGAGAGGACCAGTGAAATGTTTGTTTTCAATAGAACAGGCTGTACCTTGAGCCCCCAGTCAAGTCCTTCAAAGGGCAGGTACCCACAGACACCCAAGTTGGACATGGGAGGCCAGGATCAGGGGTAGCAGAAGCCCAATCAACCCATTTATGAAGGAAACAGTAATTTTGAGGCAGCCTCCGGGGAGGCTGAATTCGAGGCTCTGGGCAGGGGACAAGAAAAGCACACACACAGGTGTTCCAAAAGTGAGCACTCTAGGGCCAGGAGAGCAGTCTTTATGGGAAGAAATGGAAACTGAAGACAGCAGCCTATGATCTGCAGTGGGATGTTGTCTGGGGGCGGGCAGAGCTCGGGAGGCTGCAAAATCAGCAAAGCACATGGCTGTGCCCTCCCATGTGGCATCCTGGAGAGTCTTTGTCTCAGGTATTTGGGGAACAGTCAAGTGGAACTTGAGGCTGCTCACACTGTGCTCAAGCACAGCCCTACTCTGGGGAGAGCCCGACCTAGGGAGTGGAGGGGGCAGGACAACAGGACTCTGACTTTGGGGCCATCTGAGTAGGACAGACCCACCAGCAGCACCAGCCAGAAGACAACAAAGCCAGAAGAGGAGCAAGGCCAAGGCCAGAGGGTGGGGAGGTGGGACCACCAACACAGGCTAGGCTAACCAGCCCACTAAGGATCCCATCTTCTGGGAGGGACAGTTGCCAGGGGCCCATCTGACCCCTGGGATCTCTCACAGTGGTAACTAAGCCAGGACTCGCCAGGGCCTGGCCCTTAAGCAAAAGCCAACCACAGGCCTGCCCGTTGGTAGGGAGGGGTGAGGCCAGGGGCACATTTGTCAACCCATACAGGGCCTAGTCCCCTGAAACAAGGCACCTGGCAGCAGACGGGAGCCTTTGCAGGCAACCTGAAACATACTTTTCTGTACTTTCAGAAAAGAGACCAGCTGGGGATCCATCTCTGTCCCCAGACCCCTCCCCCACACTGAGCCAGGGCTGCCTCTCCACATCACCTCTGTGACATCATGAAACAGTTAAGGAAGCTGACTACTTAATTGGCTGCCTGGCCCATGACCCAGATTCTAGAATCTCCAGAGAGTATTTATGGGGCACCCCGACCCTGGCCTGAGGCCCTTCTGCCCTGAGCATTCACTGCTGGGGTAGAGAATGCTCCTGAGCTAGACTGGCTCTATGGCTAGTCAGAGCTCCCACAAGGCACACACAGTCCCGCTGGCCCCACTAACTTGTGGGGAGCCTGCAGCAGGGGACCCCCATGATTCCTCCCCAGATCTAAATGTTGATTCAGGGGAGACTTTGGAGAAGCAGGGTGACCAACCCAAGAGCCCAGATCCAGGTCTCCATGACAATCTGCCCCCACAGGGCCCGAAGCCAGAAATGGCCAGCAAGGAAGAGAACAACACCTTCCTTGGGCTGTCCTTCCCCAGGAAGCTCTGGAGAATCGTGGAGGATGAGGCCTTCACCTCTGTGCGCTGGAACGATGAGGGAGACATGGTGGTCATTGAGGCAGATCTCTTCCAGACAGAGGTCCTCCAGCGCAGAGGTGCAGACCAGATCTTTGAGACAGACAGCATCAAGAGCTTCATCCGTGAACTGAACCTGTATGGTTTCAGTAAAATCTCCCCTTCGGATCACTCTGCAGGGAAGAAGATGATGGTAATGTAGAAAGTCCTTTTGGGGAGGCTAGACTAGATAAGCTGAGTGCTGGACGGGTTTCATTTCCCAGGGGAACGTTGTTCTCATGAGAGGGTGGTTAAGGAAAGAGGAGAACACAAGGTCTGTCTTGTTTCACCACCCACCTTAGACAGGATCCACAGGGGTGACTCCAGACCCTGAGCGGCCACTGAATGTCAGGGACCGCCAGTAACACCTCAAGTGAGGATGGCCCCAGGGGCACTCTAGGGAGCAACATGCTAGGGCCTCATAACCTTCCACAATGAAGAGATCTTGTCTCTATACATAGGCATGGCTGGGACGGTGGTGGGGAGGAGGGTGGCTAGGAAGGCCTCTTCTCCCCCTTGCTGTCTAAAGTGATTCGTTTTCTTTCAGATCTATCGCAACTCCAACTTTCAGAGAGACAAGCCTCTCCTCCTGCGGAACATCCCAAAGAGAAAGAAGCGAGCGGTGGCGACCAGACACTCTCCTCGACTCCACCACAACCAGTGCACCCAAGAGGTGGGCAAGAAAGTCCACAAGGGAACCCCACCTGCTCGCAGAACCCCCAGCCGGCGATCATTTGTGCTCTCTCACCTTTGGTCTATGGGCAGTGTAGCCAGGCGGGCTGGGGCAAACCATCTCCCCAGGGAGCAGGGTGGCCCCAGTGGAAAGGGCACATCCAGCAATACCACGTCTGCACCCCCAGCTACTTCTGGAAGGGGGAGTACAGGGCAAATGCCCAAGAGCCTCCCAGAGTACCCAGATTATGATTCAGTGATGGCTTTGTACAACACCTGTTACTCCCTCCTGACGGCAGCCCTTTCCTTCACGGCCCCAAACGAGGCCCCTGAGGCAGAGGAGGAGCAGGGAGAGTCCTCAGATCACACATGTGTACTCTGTGAGCAGGTCAAGGACAAACCCAATCCCTGACCTCTCAGGTTATTAGGGACACTCAAAAGTACTCTTGTCATAAAAAATTGATTTTTGGCTCTAATAAAGTGGAGCAAAACTACACAGGAGTAAATAAAGAATTGAATGAAAACTGCGAGTCTGTGTTCTTTGTCTGTCCATGCTATTCACACGGCGCCAGGTGAGCCAGATGAGGCTGGAAGCCATGCCTCATGCAGGCTTCTGTCTGGTCCCCGTGGTCCCTTTTTCATTGGAAGCAGCAGCATTTCACATGCTTGGCCAAGGGTCTGGCTCACTAGCCGAGTGCTGAGGCCAGCCAGGACAGGCTGGTCACTGCTCAGCAGATGGCCCAGCCGGGCTCCTGACCTTGGGGTTGTCACCTTCCCTGAGTCATGCACCCTGAAGCAGAAGGGACTTCTCCTTGGTCCCCCAACAATGCCACAAGTTTCTGCTCAGCAGCTGAGCATCTCCAGCTGTTGATCCAGGGGCCACCCCTCAAGAGGCTGACCAGAAAGCAGGGTCACTCCACCGGCCAAGGGCCTTGCAAACACATGACATCAAACCCAAAGACAAGTACAAGGTTTCCACAAAGTGAACACCAGCCCTTGTCACTCTGCCCTCACAGGTGTATTTAGGAGCCTGTCTTTGGATGTGAGGCAGCCAGGCACCGCATCCAACACACATGCTTTATGAGCCAAGGGACACATTAGAGCAGGGCAAGGGTCACCTGCAAGGACAAACCACGGCCTGTTTCTGGGCCTGTGGGCCTCTCTGCCTGCCAGAGGCCTCACTGGCTGCTCACGCTCAGCCCCGCCCCTAGCCTTCCCCCATCACCCCCGGACACTGTTTCGACATCAGGGAGTTTGAACCAGAACAGAGAGGGAAAAACACTAACCAGTTTCATAACAACACATTTCTCTCAACCACCCAGACCCAGCAGGGCCAAAACGAGTGGCGATGCCATCTTATCATAAAGGTCAAAGTCCTGGAGACTCATGCTGAGTCCTGAGCTGCACCACATGAGGGGTATCCCAGACCCCCAACCCGCACCAAGTTGGCATCACACCCCAGGGTGGGGCTGATTGAGACAGAACCAGATGGGCACGTCCAGGAAGCAGTGGTGACTGGACAGTGTCACCATGTACAGGTGTCTTGGCCACCTTCCTCTCGAGAGCCCATCCTGGACAGGCCTCCTGCCCAAAGGGGATCAGGTGCTCGGGGATGTCCACCTGGAAGATGTCCTTCCCGCCCCTCCCAGGGACGGGCTGCAGCAGCCAGTGGGGCTTGGCGAGCACAGTCAGGTACTTCTGTCGAAGGTCGGGTAGCAGGGCTTGATTCTCTAGCTCCTCTACCTCATCGGCATCTAGGTTTTCTGGGCACAGCAAAGCGTCCCCAGTTTCCAGGAGACCTGTGTGCAAAGACAGGACACAGAAGGAGAACAAGGTGATTTAAAGTCATGCCTGCTAGAGACTAAGAGGAAACCCAAGGTGAAGCGGGTCCCCTGGATGAGCATTTTCAGATGGGCTCACCTTGGCGAAGGGAATTCGGTGCAAGGCCAAGCCAGGGAGGGAGTGAAATGAAAGGCAGAGGCCTGGTGCTCCATGAACCCACCTGGCCATGGCCAGTTCTCAGTCTGACCACTGCAGGCTGTAGGGACAGAGCAAGAGGGCTCTGGCAGGAGCCAGCAGGCATCAGGTCCCCAAGGGATTTACCAGCAGAGAGGTGTTGCTGTGGGGCCTCACCCCTGGGGAATCAGGGTACTTGCTCACGCCTGGCTGCTGGCAGTGTGGGTATTGAACCCAGGCTGGGTGCTTTACTGCCTCTCACGGTCTCTGCCAGGCACACAGACATACGTGAGGACACACACACACACACACACACACACACACACACAAAGTGCATGTGCAGACCTAGACCCACCTCTGCTCAGAGCACAAATGGAGACTGAGGCCAGGGAGGTGGTCAGGCACCTCGTGCCATTGTCTCCCAGCCAAGTTACCCTCGCTGTCCCTCTGAAGAAATCTTAGCCTCCCCACCCCCCACAAACTGGTTCAACAGAAAACAAATGGACACAACCCGGCTGAGATCCAGGGCAGCACCAGGGGCCATGCAGGCAGCATGGGGCAGGGCCTCACTTGCCCATGATCACTGAGGCTGAACTTGTCCCCATCCCGCAGCAAGGCCTGGATCTGGGCGAGGCTCATCCTCAGCCTCTGCCCCAGCAGCTCCCTCCAGGCCACATCCACCCAGTCCCAGTGTGCTATGTGGATGGCCAGGGTACAGTGCCAGTGGTCATGTAACACGGGCCGCCATTGCCTCTCCAGGGGCTTGACACCATTTAAGATGAAACCCACTTAAGGCTGTCAGGACAGACAGCTGAACTTCACCTCCCAGGGTTCCAAGGGCTTCACGTGGCTGTGGATACACAGAACCACAAAGGTCAGGAGCCTGACCCAGCAGCCTCCAAACTCACAGGCCTGGGCCGGACCTCCGCTCTACATGCCCGAGCATCCTCCAAGCCTGCTGACACAGAATGTGTGTGTGTGTGGGGGGTGGTCAGAGAGGTCTGGCTTTTTCCATCTGTCTCCATGGGGTCCACTGATGGGAGGGTTGTGCCCCAGAATACCCGTCCTTCACATGCAGTCTGTGGGGAAGTCAGCAAGGAGGGCAGGACAGCAAGAGAGAGGCACATGGTGAGTTCCAAGACAGAGGGCACCAAAACCCTAGGAGCACTGAGGAGGGAGGCTTCACTGGCTTCACAGTGCAGTGGGCAGGTTTTGGTCCTCTCCAGCATAGATGGGCACTGTCCTGGGCTTAGCTTACACCACCCCCAGCCCCTACCCCACCCTTCAGCTCCTGGGCCCATCCCTGCCCATGCTCTGCAGATCTACCATCTTAGACCAGGGTTGATGAGGGCAGATCTGTGCTAACCAACCTGGCTTCTGTCCTGGGGCTGCCCTGGACCTCAGACAGCCTTGCCAGGTATCTTCCCCATGCCTTTGGGAGCCACCTTCCTTGCAGCCCTTCCCACACCACGGCCTCCACTGTTATCAGATGCCCTGGCCCCTGCCCAGAGCCTAGAGAAAGAACAAAGAGAAGGAACCTCTGGGATGGGTGTGCTCCCTGTACTTGCCAAAGTCTGGGACAGCACCATGCAGGGAAATACAGAATTCAAATAACCCGCTAGGTTACTGTCACCTCGTTTGACACCTGAGGAGGCACTGAAGGATAGAAAGATACCCCATAACTGCAAGGGACCTGACCACATGCACCTCTGTCCTCACTTCTTTCCTTATACCTGGAAGGGGGTCCCTGCTCACTGGAGGGGGTTGGAGGCAGAGGAGCAGAGGCGCTGGCCTGAACCTGAGCAGGGTCTCAGCACCTGGCTGGAAGCCTCTGTTTCCATGTGGCTGTGAGGACAGGGACACGGTCCCGGAAGCACCCAGCCCAGAGCCTCCGGGGCATTTCCTTCCCCGAGCACAGCAGAGATGCAGTTCTCACAGGCCCACAAGGCCCCACATGATCTGGCTCCCACCCTGGTGGCCTGCTCTCCTCGACCCTGGATTTACCCCTGGTTGCCATGAAGGCCGTCCATCCTTGGAACATTCCATTGTGTTCCTTCCTGAGAGCCTTTGTAGGGTGTGAGGAATCACATTGTGTCCCCTCAGAGTCAGGTGCTGGAGTCTCAATCCCAAGTACCTCGGTGTGATGTTACATACAAAGAAAAAGTCTTCACAGAGCTGATGGGGGTCAAGTGAGCTCAATAGGATGGATCCTCCTCTAACAGGATGGCTGTCCCCATACAAAGGACATATTTAGAGACAGACTGGCACACAGGAGAACCGGGGTGAAGAGGAAGGTGGAGATCTTCAAGCCCAGACATGACCACCATGGCCAGCAATGCCCGGAAGTGAGGGGGGAAGAGATGTGACAGACTCTCTCCACAGCCCTCATGAGAGCCAACGTCAGCCAACACCTCAACCTCGGCTGCTGGCCTCCTGAACCAACAAGGTTCATACTTTGAGCCACCAGGTGCCATCCTGATGCGACTGCCGGCAAATGAAGCCAGACGATCAGCCTTGCCCTGACATCTCTCTGCCAGGGAAATTGGGGCATGGGGGGATGTCTTCTCTAGTCCCAGGACCTTAGGTACACTCCTCCTCTTCTGCACAACTTCATGTGCATGTTTTCACCTCACACGGTGTCTGTTTACATCTCCCAGTTTCAGGGATCCAACAAGTTACTGATGCTTCCCCCTGATGGAAGGGAAGGGAAAACTCATTCTGCCAATACAGCCACTCAAGATGACCACACACTCACTGAAGAAACCATGCAGGAGGAGGCCTGGGGCAAAGAACACACACCTGAGGTACTGACACACACCAGCAAATGGCCTTCTGCAAAGGCATCCCCCGTTTCCACTCCAGCAACAACAGGCAAGGGTGTTATGTCCTCACACCCTGGCTGGCCCTGAGCATCATCATTTGGTTGAAACTTTGCCCACCTGCTGAGTGACAAAGGGTCACATTTTTCACTGGGTCTGGCTTGGTTCCCAGGTAGCCTGGCTGGCCCCTGGGGCTTGGTCATTGCTATGTCTTCTACTAGGGTATGTGACTGGATCCCAGGCTTGCCAGTTTCCACCATTCAGTTTTTTAGCCAACTCATCCCCTCCTGGGTGCCTCCAAATCTCATCAGTGTGGGTGGAATCCCTGAGCAAAAACGGGCTCAAGTACTTCTACCACTTGAAGCAGAGGGTGCCTGCTTGTTGGCCAGAGGAGAAAACACACTTCTGCCTGCTTGACTGGGCATCTTCACTTGCACGAGGACCAGAGGAACAGGAAGAAAATCATCAGTGACAATACACCAGTCTTGGACAAGCCACCACGGTCTTCTCCTCAGCAGAGGCCTCAGACCACAAGGACACAGTAGGGCCCAACTGATGAGAAACACATGTGCATGTTCCCTTAGGGTTGGTTCTGCTCATCACAGCAGCTGGCCTGTCCTTACGTGGCTGGGTAGGGACCCCACAATGCCTTAGTCAGCAGCACAGAAACCCATCCCGCAGGAGTGATGGTGATTTATAGTCCAGGAGACCCCCGCAAGGAACCAGAGAAAATGACTCCTCTCCTCACACTGCCACTCTGGAAGGATCCTGGGGTCACCATATTCAGTCGGCCGCCCTCCATGGACTTGTGGTTGGGTCCCACCAGGAGGGGAACCATGAACAAGCAGCTGAGCCCTGCAGGGTCAGGCCTGGGTGGGGGCTGCTCATAGGGGGAAGGTGGGGCTCGCTTGGGGTCACAGTCTGGGGGTGGAGTACGAGGCTGGAAGGAGGTCAAGGATGCCTTCACACGTGTCCCAGGGCATCACCAGGACACACACATGGAAAGAAAGCAGGTGGGGACTGTGGCCATGGAGGGGACCTGAATGTGCTGCTCGGCCGCATGGCAGGTGCTCCTGGTCCCAGAGCCTGGAAAGCCCTGTCTGGAGGTAACCTCCATGCATGAAGCAGGTCCCCCTTTCTACAAACAGAGTGAGTCACGGGCACTTTGGGATGGCTGGACTGTGGCCGCCAGGCAGGACAGTGGTGCACCACCAGGACCGAGACTGCTGAGAGTGCTGGCTGGCCTCAGTTGCATGGCACCCACAAACACTGACACCTGTCATTTCTGGTGTGTACGGCTGCCTGTACACATGCAGGCACACATTTACATAGACACGCCCATACGCAGACACGCACATATGAACAAAGGTGCATTCCTTCACTGGCCCTGTCTGCTAGGAGATGAAACAGAATCCACCACACTCTGAGGCACCTGGAAGGTCAGGCCGGGAGGAACCTGCAGATCAGCGGCCTGGAGAAGGACCCAGAGGAGGACCAGGAAGTGAGCGGCTGGGAAGAAGAGAGGGGTGGAGGCAGGAGGAACAGGGCAAGGAGTCAGAGGCTGAAGTGTGGGAAAGACCTGGGTGAGAAGGAGCTTCTGGAGAAGGAGGCAGGGTGGGGTGAGGCTGGGCCTGGGTGGAGCCATCACAGGCGGGGTGAGGCTGACAGGATTGAAGTCCAGGGAACCCATGGAGAGTGGGTCTGTCCAGCTTCATGGCGGAGGCCAGACTGTGCCCTTTTGAGTCCTTGCCATAGGCGTCCAGTCCGTGAGACTCAGCCAGAGTCAAAGTGACTGCGACCCAGGGTCTTCAGCAACTGCATCTGAGCTTCAGAGTGGACCCCAAGGGCCAGGGAAGCAGGTAGAGGGGCAGCCTCTGGGCAGAGTTTCCCATCTCTGGGCTGAAAGCCCAGGCTGGCTCCCCTCCAAGCCAACCTGGGACTGGTGGCCAATGCTGAGCAACAGTCTATTTTTTTGGAAAAGGCAGAATAAAATCCTCACTGTGTTTCCTGCTGCCCCTGGGACCTGAGATGTCTCAGAGAAAGGCAGCTTCACCTTCAAAACTGTTTCCTGTCCTCTTCCTCTCGTCTGGGTGCTCAGCCCACCCAGGGCAGCCACCTGACTCTGCTCCTGACCGCCACCCTCCCTGCTGTGTCCCTGCCTCCCAAGTGACTGATCACAGTAAATACTCTTTTTCCTGTCCCCACTGCTACTAGCTGAGCTCAGGCCTCATGGCCTGGGGCTGGTGCTGTCAGCCTACAGCCCCCTATCAGTCTGGACCCCTCTTGTCTCTCCTCCTCCAGACAGCATTGCACACACCACTGATTCTGTGTAACACCACAAGCACATCTGTCCTCAACCCTGGAAGGAAAGCACAGTGGAGCCCTCTCCTATTTAAGCCCCAACCCATCTGTGGTACCTTGGGGGCTTCCAGTAGTCCCAGGTCTCCTTCCTTGTCACCCAGCACTCTGTTAGCTGTGCTGGCCCTGGGCTCTGTGCAGAGCTCATCTGGGCCCCCACACTTTCTCATGCAGTTCTGCCCCTGGACCATTGGCCAATCTTGTCCTGCCCCTGGACCTCTGGCTCCTCTTGTCCTGACCACCTACTGTCTTCCCTCCAGGCACGACTGTAACACCCCTTTCTACATTTGCCCAAGTATCAGGCACTCTCATCTGGGAGTTCTGGGGCATCTTGCATCTTCCTGCAGCCCGCCTTTGTCCCCTACTTTCTCCCAGACTGTGGCAGTTGTGCACGAGTCTGGACCCCCACAGGGTCGCTGAGACCCAGGAAGGCAAGGCCAGGATCTCCTTGGTTCCTGTTAGCTGGGTACCCACACAACTGCTGCTGTGGGAATGTTGAGTCAGCAGGCAGCCTGCTCTCTCCTTGCAGAAGCCTCCTGACCACAAGTTGAAGGGCAGGGGCTGCCTCCTGAATTTGAGGCCTCAGCACTGTGGGGACCCAAGCAATCAACACAAACTCCCTCATGCTGGCGCCCCACTCCTCGCCCCAAGACTGGTTACCAGCTGCCTCCAGACACCCCAGACACATATGAAACCAGTAGTGGTTTCAGATCATGAGGGAGGGTCCTGTGAATAGTGGATGGGCTGCTGCTGTTCTTCCCACATCCTGGTTTTGAACTATACCTCGCCCAGCGAACTGGACACCTATGAAGTGTGGCTGCTGATGGGGGCAGCTGTGAGGCCCTGCTCCATGGCATTGCTCTGCACCTGTCCCTTCCCTGCTGCTGGCCCCAGCTCTCCTCACGTGCCCAGATGTGAGGACTGAGCCATGTGGATTGCTGCCTCCGAACCCCACCTGGATCTCTGAGGCTTGATGAGGGTTCCATTTTGTCCCTGCTGTATGTTTGTGGGCAGCACTGACCTGGGACAGGCTCAACCCAGATTCTCGGTTTCCCTTGTGTCCTCCTTGGCCGATGTGTTTTCCTCTCTGAAATGCCTGTTACCCATCTCTCCGCTGAGCTCTGTGTCCTATCTGTACTGAGTTGTGGGCACTTCTTTCAGGGTGTGGGTGCTCATCCCGCCCTGGTGTTTGTATTGCAGATTCGTCCTCTTCTGTTTGCAGGCTAGCAATGGACTCAGTATTTACCTAGTGTCTCGGAGCCATAGGTGCCCCACAGGTCAGCCTGTGTCTGTCAGGTCCTCCCACCGGGGGCCACCATCCACCCCCAGGCTTGGCACCTGGAGTGAGCAGTCCCTGAGGAGACGCTGCCTTGGCATCCAGCACTCTGCCCGTGAGAGAGGGCTCCTTCACATCTGTTTCAGTCCCTTGGTACCTGCCTAGCTTTGGTTCTGGGCCTTAGACTCCCACATGCAGGACAAGCCCAGGGGCAGCCATGTAGCTTCAGGAGGTCAGCCAGACCTACTTCCCCTCTGTCCCCAGGGCAGCTCCTGTTGACTGCACCTCTCTCCATATGGCCCAGATGGAGGGGCCAGCCTGAGAACTGGATGCATTTCTGATTTAATCTCAGTTCTGATGCAGTTATTTGAGAAGATGTGGCACACATGGGACCTGTGGACATGGATGGCCACTCTGCTGCTGCTCCTCAGGGTGCTGACTGCCCAGGGGATGGGGCACCACCCAGGGGGGCTGGGGGATCTTCTGTGACCCTCTGACGCTGCCCTGCTTGCATTCACATCACAGGCTTTTATATCACGTCTGACCAGGGGATGGGAGATGCTGGTTTCCACATGTCCATCACTCCCAAGCTCTGGGGTCTATGGGGGCTTCACTGTCCTCCATCTGGGCAGGTTGGCCATGACCTGGGTGCCACAACCCTCAGCACTGGAGGGGGCTTCTGGACACCAGGCTGCGGCCCACAGAATGGATCCAGCTGTTTAGTTTGTGAGAACGAGAAGCAGGGAGGGTGGACTGAAGTGTGCGTTGCCATCCCATACTCATGGTGAGAGGACTTCAGTGAGTAGACTCTCCTGCTCTGGGTGGGAGCCCCATCCAGCTACCTTTTGAATGCTGTGTGCCCACCATGGCGACTTGGCCAAGCACAGAGAGGGTGTGAGGAGTCAATAGCAGAGGATGCCCATAAAGTGTCACCATAAGTGAGAAGGTTATCCAGTTCGTGAGTGGGGCGTGTATCCCCCCTCTTTTTCTATGCGTTTCTCTTTTAATCGATGGAGTTCACACAGGGTTTCCATTCGGCCTTACCATCTTTTCCTCACATCACATGTTCCCCCAGGTTCTGAAGGACTCCTCGACAGATGTCTCACTAAGCCCTGCACCTGGCTGTGGGGGATACTGCATTCCAGGTCCCCCAGCTCAAGACCAACTGACAAATCCTCAGGACTGGGCCCATGTCCCTTGCCCCTTGACCCCCTTGTGCCCAGAAACCCCAGCCCAAGGGGTGGTCCAGAAGGGGTCGCAGAGTCAGAGTTAACAATGTCTCTCATGTTGTGTCACATTGACTGTGTGTCTGGCAACCTCCACCCATCTGGTGGTCCCACCTCACTGTGTGGGTTCACCATCTCAGAGCCTGAGGTCCCTTTGGGAGGGGATGGGGTCATTCCCGTGTCTGTTTGCTGTGGTATGGCAGCATCCTTCTCCCGGGGTCCTGCCCCATTCCTGTTCCTCAGTTCCAGACCTGAGAACTAGCTCAGTGGCTGAACCTGGGCGAGGGATCTTGACCTGTTTACTGGGATGGCTGCCCTAGGCCTCAGTGTCATTTAGACTATACCTTGGTTGGTTACCCACCTATCTAGCTTCCAGGAGGCCGTGTTGTGTTGACTACTTGCCCTGCTCTGTGGGTCCGGCCTCCTGGGAGGCGGCAGCCTTCGTCATGGTCCCTGGCTCCTGGCAGCTCAGTGCAACCCCATGACCTCTGCTGCAGCCCCTGGGCAGCAGGTATGGGGGAAGGGGGTGTTGTCCATCTCCTCCATCACCCAGCCCGGAATGCCCAGCCTGTGTTGCACAGTGATTTTGCTCTGCTTGGTGGCTGGGCAGTAGATGATCAGCTCTTCCCGTGCTTCCTTGGTTTTTGTGCTGGTAGTGCCGTGGGTCCTGCTGCAGATCAGGGCAGCCAGCTCCCCTGATTTCTGGGACAGAGGGGCACCTATGGTGGAGGACTCTGGTCCAGTTTGCTCCCTGGTGGGGGAACCAGCTCTTTATGGGGTGGGGAGGTGGACTGCTCCTGCAGGCTCAGAAGTTCAGAGATGTCTGGGATGTCCCGGTCTTCTAGGGCCTGCCTCCCAGTCTCCCTGGCCTTCATGTCAGGGATGCATGTTTTCCCAAGAGGACATCCAATGCCAGTGGGTCAGGCCTGCCTTGGTGGAACATTCAGTGTCTTTGAGATTCAGCCACTCCTATTGAATCTTGGGCTGATGTTTGTCCACTGCCTGAAGCTTTGTCAGCTTCCAGGGAGACCCTGGCCACCATCCCACCTTGGTTCTCACTGTTCTTCATCCTGGGCTGGTCATCCGCCTGAAGACAGCAAAGATAAGAAGTCACTACCCTCTATTCACCCCACATTCCACATGCCTGGATCTTACTTGCTGGGGAATTCCTCTCCCCTTGCCAGCCCAGAAAAGTTCTAGCAGCTGGACTGTGGTCTTGAGCCCAGGTCTGAGTGCACATAGACTACCCCCAGGATGGGTCCTCATAACCAGTGGGACAGGGATGTCAACCAAGTACCGGGCCCATCTTGCCACTTCTACTTGGACCACTCCAGGGCCAGCCTTCTTGGTATGGGTCCTTTGTGAGGCTGTTCACACGGGTGGGGAGGGTGGGGAGTTGGTGCTGGAGGCTGGCTGGGGACTCACCACCAAGGGGACAGGGAGCAGGCATGGTTGAACAGGGCATCCCTTCACCTGTGATGTTGACCTGACAGTTCCTGCCAGCCCATCGGGAGGTGCATAGCACAGACAGGCATTGGAGGTGTCCACAGTGGGCCCTGGTGTTCAGGACCTCACAGTGCCTGAGGCCTCGTGATTGCTATTGACCGAGCAGGAAAACAGAAACCAGGATTTGGTGCCCAAGCAGTGGCTGTGTGTACACACAGGACACCAACTGCTTTTGCCCAGGTGGCACCACACTCTGCCCTGCATGCAGCCTGGTGGGAGGGGCTCTTGGCATCTTTTGCATCAGACAACTGCTGGGTTGGGCAAGAGAACTGCTTCCAGTGTGCTGGTCACAAGCCATCTGCTAGCCATGGTGTAAGCACAATCTGATGGGAGAGGGCAGGTCTGGGTGCCAAGAAAAAGTGCATTCAAGTCCAAGGACACCTGTCCTGTAAGAGGCTCCTCCACCGTGCAGGCCCTCAGGTATTCCCTCACACCTGCATCACTCAGGGCTCGGGGTGGAGAGGTTGGAGCACATCTTCCAGGCAGACCTGTAAAGTGCAGAGCTTGATACGAGGCAGAGGTTGGGGAGCATGAAATGTGGGGGACCAAACACTGACTCACATCAAGGGACCATGGAGGGCTTTTTAGACGGGAGGGCCATCTTGGCTGGGTCTTGTAGTGAAGAGGGTCTCCTTCGCTGGGAAATGGAGGAAGGCCCGCCAAGAGTTAGACCCATGGAGGGAACTGAGCCCAGGTGTGTAGCTGGAGCAGGCGAGCTTGTGGAGGGCCTGCAGCCTGACACCATCTGTATAGGTCCTCTGAGGGATTTTTAGCAAAGGATTTCTAGAGACTTTGATGTGCTGTGAAGTTTCATCCATTGCCTGCAGAGGCAAGTCTGCGAGCAGGTATGTGCAGCAGCCAGGAAGGCTGGGGAGGCTATGGTCCTCCACAGAGGTGGTGTGCAAGAAAGAAGACACTCTGTTCTGCCATCTCAAACCTGGATTGGTCCCCAGCACCACCACTTCTGGAGTGTGAGTCTCAGCAAATCACTCCCTCTCAGAGTCTCCATTTGTTTATCTGAAGGATGAGCACAGTGTGAAATGTGCCCATTACTAGTAATACTATTTATTTGTGTATCTGATGGGAGTGAGCCAGTCACTGGATGATTCACACAAAAGCAGTCTGTAAACCAGAAAGCACCTACTATGAATACTGGTTGAAGAGGCATCTCTTTTGCCAAGAAAGCTTTCCCCAGAATGAGTGGGAATGCAGGCATGTACCTTGAAGTCTGCAGCTGGGAGACAGGGAGACAGCAAGGATCCTCAGATTAGGAAAGGAGGAAGAGATGGACACCATTGGCCCCCAGTGTCAAAGGTTCTATAGGATGTGGCCTGGTTTGGGGCTTGAGAGCCACTGGTGGATTTTGAGCAAAGATGTATATAGTGGCCCCTGGAGACAGGCATTGTGAGCTGAGTCAAACTGCAAGGATTTGTGAACTGGGGGGAACCAGTGCTAGGACCACAAGTTCCTAGCAGGACTAGGAATCTATGAAGCTGTGAGCCTCTTCCCTGAACTGTGCAGGAGTCAACATCTGCCTGCTGCCTCAGGTCCATAATCTGCTGTCCACCATTCTATCACCCAGAACACTTCAGCAGCCAAGTGTTTTCACCAGATTGACCTAAACACTTTTGGTAGTAAAACAAAAAATGGATGATACCAAGAAGCTATTTATAGTATCCCGAATTTTCTCTATGTAGCCCACTTGGTATTAACAGTCATATGGTTCACTGCAGTCGTGTCAGTGTGTTTGCATGTGCCTGCCTGGGTGTTGATCTCTGTGTCACTATTAATGATTTCTAAATCCCTAAACTCTTGTGGCCCCCAAAGGTTTTGGACAAAGCATTAGGCACAAGTGATCTTAGCCCCAATAAGAGCCAACACTTTCAGAGACTGACGGAGGCCCAGGGGTACTGGTTCTGTTACCTTCCTCCAACCTTTGGCCTAGAGGGATACCCTTCCTGGGACAGGCAGGACCGAGGGCCAGCCCCAGGTCAACCTGGATGAGTATACACCACACCATCTGCCAAACAGCCTCAGGATGTGGAATCTTTTGGTACCAACCATGGTCTTCTGTGGTATAAATGGGTGGAACATAGAGCTAAAAAGAAGAAGGACACTTGGCAAACTCGTGTATTCACTAGTTTGTAATTCTGGACACCTGTCCACAATCTTGTTTCAGGACAAGAGCTGAAGGAGCCCTGTGTGGTCTCCCAGTACAGCCCAAAAAACCTGGGTCCACCCACACAATTCTGGGGTGTTAATGTGATTCAGAAATCTCTGGTTTTGAGACATAGGCAATGACACCAGAAGCTCAGCAGCATTAGGCTCACCTTGTTGACTTGCTTTCATACCACACTTCTCAAGTGCCAATAGGCAATGCAAGTAGAGGAGATGAGGAGAAAGGTCATTGTGCTGCTGCTGGTGCTGCTTGCCTTGCTGGGCGCCCCCTCTGTCTCAGAGAAGCCTGTGTGTTAGCTTTGGACAGGATGGAAAGCTGCCTTTAGGAAGTGGCACCCAGGCCTCACTTACTCCATGCTTGGTAGCTAATATTCTTAGGATTAATCTTGACCCTAAATTGCAAAGGCCATGTTTTCCCTGCGCAAAATTGTGGTTTCCAATCAGCCCAATATCTGGAGGCTGTCTCTTGTTTGCCCACCCCAGCTTCTGTGCCCTAGTGTCCCTCCAGGTACCCTGGTTACCCATGAAGGTGTATGACCATCAGCCTCACAGCGCAGGGCTGAGCAGCCCAGATCAGTGTCCTTGCCTGGGTTTGTCCTTGGCCTTGTGGTGTCATGGCTCATTGGCCAGGGTTTAAGATCTTGAGCCAGTGATGACCCTTTTCCAGCCTCAGGTTTCACATCTGTATGCTGGGTGTAGTAACAGTGCAAAGTCACTAGGTCAGCAAGGAGGGTTCCATGAGTTGAAAGGTTGGGATAAACTTGGTGCACAAAGATGATATTGGGAAGGGAACCAGGAAAATTATGCCGTGGTCTTTCATCTGCTTTTGGGACCTACCATTGGTTGACAAGGGCAGAAAAAAGTGCTCCAAGTCACCTTGTTGCCAGCCTGCTATTGTGTCCCTCTGGGGTTCTGGGGACTATCTTTAAGCAGCTTGCTGTTGGCATAGCAACATTGCTGGGAGAAATATCAATTACCTCAGATATGGAGATGACATCACCCTTATGACAGAAAGCAAAGAGGAACTGAAGCGTCTCTTGATGAAAGTTAAAGAGGAGAGTGAAATAGCTAGCTTAAAACTCAACATTCAAAAAAATAAGATCATGGCGTCCGGTCCCATCACTTCATGGCAAACAGATGGGGAAACAATGGAAACAGTGATAGATTTTATTTTCTTGGACTCCAAAATCACTGCAGATTGTGACTGCATTCATGAAATTAAAAGACACTTGCTGCTCGGAAGAAAAGCTATGATAAACGTAAACAGTATAGAAAAGGTCTGTGTAGTCAAAGTTACGGTTTTGCCAGTAGTCATGTATGGATATGAGAACTGGATCATAAAGAAGGCTGAAGGCTGAAGAATTGATGCTTTTCAACTATGGTGTTGGAGTAGACTGTTCAGAGTCCCTTGGACTGCAAGGAGATAAAACCAGTCAATACTAATGGAAGTCAGTCCTGAATATTCATTGGAGGGACTGATACTGAAGCTCAAGCTCCAATACTTTGGCACCTGATGCAAAGATCTGACTCATTGGAAAAAACCCTGATGATGGGAAAGATTGAAGGCAGGAGGAGAAGGGGGTGACAGAGGATGAGATGCTTGGATGGCATTACTGACTCAATAGACATGAGTTTGAGCAAGCCCTGGGAGTTGGTGATGGACAGGGAAGCCTGGCATTCTGCAGTCCATGGGGTCACAAAGAGTTGGACATGACTGAGCAACTGAACTGAACTGATGGGTCCAGATGCTATGCTAAGAAAATTACACATACTGAGTGGTTGCTATAGATTTGAGTATACTGTTATGCCCACTTAACAGATGAGGAAGCTAAGGTAGCATGTAGTAAAGTCGTAGTGACAAGATTTAAGCACAGAACCTGTTGACCTTTTTAGTCCTCTGACTCAGCATGAGACTGAGCCAAGTGACAGAGTCCCTGTTGCTCCAGGGCCCTGGCAGGCAACTTGAAGAAGTGAGGTCAATGGGTACAAACCACAGGAAGCGAGGGGGCTGGAACACATGCAGAGAGCACGATCTAGCCCAGAAGGAGCTGCCACTCACAATAGGAGGGTGTGTGGGCCAGGTGCCAGGACTTTTGATTTATCTAGAATGGCCAAAAAAGCTGAAGTTCAGTAAGAGATCTCCCGCTTTTTGCATGTTGGATCCTCATTTTATAAAGGCACTCTCCACGCCAGCCGCCTATACCTGCCACTCATGCAGAGCCTACAAGTAGCCCTCTCCTTCCTCCACTGCACTGGATCTGCACAGTGTGCCCCTTGCCAGGGATTTGCTCTCAGACTTTGATCTTCTGTCTGAAAGTGCTCCCGCCTGGCTTAAGTGGTCTGCTCAGCTTCATGAATGCATGCTGTTGAAGAATGGAGGGAGACTCGGGGAACCCGACTGCTTCCATGTCTCCTCCTGCAGTTTACTCAGCTCAGTATGAACTGCACCTCCAAGCTTTCCCACATCCTCTCTGTTGGGATCAGTGTCCTCTTGGCCAAAGTTCTCCTGAGGCGTTGCACTGCATCTGGATGTATCCTTTCTTCCTTTTACCTGGTCCATTTCTCCTCTCTCCCAGTTACAGAGTCAGCCTCTGGGGACAAGTCCAAAGTCTTACTAATTATCTCACTCTTCTGATCTTTCCCCAAGTCTGATCTCAGTGCTTAATAGGTTTACCTTTAAAATATTTGCTGAATTAAATATAAAAATTGCAGTAAATGTGAGGCTTGTCTTCATATTCTTATTAATGACAAGGCAGGTTCAGTTCCTTTAATAAAGAACTAAAAATAGAGTTACTTTGCATCTTGAATCCTGTTTTCTCATCTATTAAATATTATCAAACCTATAAGAATCACTTAATAGGTGTAAATTCCATAACACAGTGCCTGATGCATAGAAGGCACTCAGGAGAGGTCAATTCATCTTGTTGTTACAGCTTTCATGATTTAATGCAATTGTTGTTTAGACTCTGTTTGATCCCATGAACTGTAGCACTCCAGGCTTCCCTGTCCTTCACCATCTACCAGAGCTTGTTCAATCTCATGTCCATTAGTCGATGATGCCTTCCAAGCATCTCATCCTCTGTCGCCCCTTTCTCCTCTTACCCTCAGTCTTTTGCAGCATCCGGTTATTTTCCAATGTGTCAAATCTTGGCATCAGGTGGCCGGAGTATTGGAACTTCAGCTTCAGCATCAGTCCTTTTTATGAATATTCAGGGTCAATTTCCTTTAGGGTTGAGTGGATTGATGTACTTGCAGTTCGAGGATCACTCAAGAGTCTTCTCCAACATCACAGTTCAAAAGCATCAATTCTTTGGCACCCAGCCTTTTTTCTGGTCCAACTGTCACATGCATACATGACTACTGGAAAAAGCATAGCTTTGACTAGACAGACCTATGTCAGTAAAGTAATGTCATTGCTTTTTACTATGCTGTCTAGTTTGGTCATAACTTTTCTTCCAAGGAAGAAGTGTCTTTTAGTTTCATGGCTGCAGTCACCATCTGCAGTGATTTTGGAGTCCAAGAAAATAAAATCTGTCACTGTTTTCATGCTTCCCCCATCTATTTCCCATGAAGTGATGGGACCAGATGCCATGATCTTAGTTTTTTGAACGTTGAGTTTTAAGCCAACTTTTTCACTCTCCTCTTTCACTTTTATCAAGAGGCTCTTTAGTTGCTCTTCACTTTCTACCATAAGAGTGGTGTCATATCTGAGGTTATTGGTATTTCTCCCAGAAATCTTGATTTCAGCTCAGGCTTCATCAAGCCTGGCATTTCACATGATGTACTATGCATATAAGATAACCAGGGTGATAAAATACAGGCTTGATATACTCCTTTCCCAAATTTGAAACCAGTCTGTTCCATGTTGAGTTCTAACTGTTGCTTGTCTCTCAGAATATGTGTCTCTCAGTGTGTTTCTGTCTCTCTCTCAGTGTGTGTGTCTCGTTCAGTGTGAGTGTTTCTGGTTCTTAGCATGTGTGTGTGTGTGTGTGTGTGTGTGTCTCCCTCTCTGTGTATGTCTATCAGTGTGTCTGTGTCTCCCTGTGACTGTCTCTCTCTTGTGTGTGTCTCTCAGTCTGCTTGTGTCTCTCTTGCAATGTGTGTGACTCTCAGTGTGTGTGTATATCATCTCTCTCTGTATGTATATGCCTCTAAGTGTGTGTGTGTGTCTCTGTGCCTGTGTCTCACAATGTCTGTGTCCCTTTCTCACTGTGTATGTCTCTCTCAGTGTGTGTGTCTCTCAGCGTGTGTGTGTTTGTATCTCTCTCAGTGTGCGTGGATAACTCTCAGTGTGTGTGTGTCTGTCTTTCAGGGTGTGTGTCTCTGTGTGTGTGTGTGTCTCTGTGTGACTCCCACAGTATCTCTGTTCGTGTGTCTCCCATTGTGTCTCTCAATGTGTATGTGTCTGTCTCACTGTGTGTCTGCCTCAGTGTTGTGTGTCTGTTTTTAGTGTTTGTGTGAATCTCTCAGTGTGTCTATCTCTCAGTGTGTTTGTGTCTCTCAGTGTCTGTGAGTCTCTCTCTCTGTATGTCTATGTCTCTAAGTGAGTGAGTGGGTGTCACAATGTGTGTGTCTCACAATGTTTGTGCCTGTCACTCAGTGTGTATGTCTCTCTCAGTGTTTGTGTTTCTCAGTTTGTTTTCCTCCTTCTCAGTGCAGATGTCTGTCTCTCTCAGTGTGTGTGTGTCTCTCTAAGTGTGTATGTGTCTCTGTGTGTTGCGTGTTCCCTCTTTCACAGTGTGTGTCTCTGTCAGTGTGTGTGTGCTTCTCTGTGTGTGTGTCTCTGTGTGACTCTCAGTGTCTCTGTTCTTGTGTCTCCCGGTGTGTCTCTCTCTCTCAATGTGTGTGTGTCTGTCTCATTGTGTGTCTGCCTCAGTGTTTTGTGTCTATTTTTAGTGTCTGTGTGTGTCTCTCAGTATGTGTGTTTCTCCCTCCCAGGTGTGTAGGTGGGTATCTCTCTCTCAGTGTTTGTGTGTCTCTCTTAGTGTGGGAGTTTGTGTGTCTCTCTCTCTGTGTATATTTCTCTCCCTCAATGTGTGTGTGTGTCTCGCTCTCAGGAATGTGTTTGTCTTCCTGGATGTGGGTGTCTCTCTCAGCATGTATGTCATTCTCAATTTGTGTGTCTTTGTCTGTGTCTCTCAGTATGTGTGTCTCTCAGTGTGTTTTTGTCTCTCTCTCAGTGTGTGTGTCCCTTTCAGTGTGAGTGTTTCTGGTTCTTAGCATGTGTGTGTCTCTCAATATCTGTGTCTCTCTCTCATTGTGTATGTCTCTCTCAGTGTGTGTGTGTTTTTCTCTCTCGCACTGTGTGCGTGGCTAACTCTCAGTGTGTGTGGATCTTTCAGTGTGTGTGTGTCTGTGTGTGTGTCTCTCTGTGTGTCCCCACAGTGTCTCTGTTCGTGTGTCTCCCATTATGTCTCTCCCTCTAAGTGTGTGTGTCGGTCTCGCTGTGTGTCTGCCTCAGTGTTGTGTGTCTCTTTTTAGTGTTTGTGTGAGTCTCTCAGTGTGTGTGACTCTCAGTGTGTTTGTGTCTCTCAGTCAGTGTTTAAGTCTCTCTTTGTGTGTGTGTCTCTGTGTGTGTTTCTCTCTCTCAGTGTGGATGTCTCTTTCTCACTCAGTGTGTGTGTGTATCTCTCCCTGATGTGTATGTCTCTAAGTGTATGTGTGTCTCTCTCAGCGTGTGTGTCAGTCTCAATTTGTGTGCCTCTGTGTGTCTCTCAGAATGTGTGTCTCTCAGTGTGTTTGTGTGTCTCTCTCAGTGTGTGTGTCTTGTTTAGTGTGAGTGTTTCTGGTTCTTAGCGTGTGTGTGTGTCTCTGTCTCTGTGTATGTCTCTCATTGTGTGTGTGTCTCCCTGTGAATGTGTGTGTCTCTCTCTTGTGTGTGACTCTCAGTGTGGTTTTGTCTCACTCTCAGTGTGTTTGACTCTCACAGTGTATGTGTCTCACTCTCTGATGCTGTGGGTCTCGGTAAGTGTCTGTGGGCATGTTCTCTCAGTGTGTGTGTGTCTGTTTCTCAGTGTGTGTCTGTGTGTGTGTGTCTCTCTCTCTCTGTATGTGTATGTGTTTCAGTGTGTGTTTCTCAGTATGCATGTCTATATATTGTCTCTCTGTTTTTGTGTCTCTCTCTCAGTGTTTCAGTCTTTATCCATGTGTGTTTCTCTATCTCAGTGTGGATGTCTCTCTATCTCTCAGTGTGTGTGTGTCTCTCTCTGTATGTATATGTCTCTAAGTATGTGTTTGTGTCTCAGTGTGTGTCTCACAATGTCTCTGTCTCTCTCTCACTGTGTATGTCTATCTCAGTGGGTGTTTCTCTCTGCTTGTGTGTGTTTGTCTGTCTCAGGGTGCGTGCATAACTCTCACTGTGTGTGTGTCTCTTTCAGGGTGTGTGTCTCTGTGTAACTCCCACAGTGTCTCTGTTCCTGTGTCTCCCATTATGTCTCTCAATGTGTGTGTGTCTGTCTCACTGTGTGTCTGCCTCAGTGTTGTGTGTCTGTTTTTAGTGTTTGTGTGAGTTTCTCAGTGTGTCTGTATCTCAGTGTGTATGAGTCTCTCTCTCTGTAAGTCTGTCTTTAAGCGTGTGTGTGGGTGTCACAGTGTGTGTCTCACAGTGTTTGTGCCTCTCACTCTGCGTATGTCTCTGTCAGTGTGTGGGTCTCTCATTGCATGTTTCTCCTTCTCAGAGTGGATGTCTGTCTCATTGTGTGTGTCTCTATCAGTGTGTGTGTGTCTGTGTGTGTGTGTCTCCACAGTGTCTCTGTTCATGTGTCTCCCATTATGTCTCACTCTCTATGTGTGTGTATCTGTCTCATTGTGTTTCCGCCTCAGCATTGTGTGTCTCTTTTTAGTGTCTGTGTGAGTCTCTCAGTGTGTGTGACTCTCAGTGTGCTTGTGTCTCTCTCTTAATGTATGTGACTCTCTCAGTCCGTGTGTCTTGCTCTCTGAGTGTGTGTGTGACTCTGTAGGTCCCTGTGTTTTTGTCTCTCATAGTGTGTGTCTGTGTCTCTGTGTGTGTGTCTCTCTCTGTATGCATATGTGTTTCAGTGTGTGTCTCTCAGTGTGCGTGTCTCTATGTTGTTTCTCTGTTTTTGTGTCTCTCTCTCAGTATTCTTTCTCCATGTGTATTTCTCTCTCTCAGTGTGGATGTCTATTTCTCAGAGTGTGTGTGTCTCTCTCTGTATGTATATGTCTTTAAGTGTGTTTGTGTGTCTCTGTGTGTGTGTTTCACATTGTCTGTGTCCCTGTCTCACTGTGTATGTCTCTCTCACTGTGTGTGTTTCTTAGTTTGTTTTCCTCCTTCTCAGTGCGGATGTCTGTGTCTCTCAGTGTGTGTGTGTCTCTCTCAGTGTGTGTTTGGCTCTTTCAGTGTGTGTGTGTCTCTTTAATGTGTGTGTGACTCTTTAAGTGTGTGTGTGTCTTTGTGTGTTGTGTGTTCCTCTATCACAGTGTGTGTCTCTGTCAGTATGTGTTTGTTTCTCTCTGTGCTTCTCTCTGTGTGACTCTCAGTGTCTCTGTTCTTGTGTCTCCCAGCGTGTCTGTCTCTCAATGTGTGTGTGTCTGTCTCATTGTGTGTCTGCCTCAGTGTTGTGTGTCTATTTTTAGTGTCTGTGTGTGTCTCTCAGTATGTGTGTCTCTCCCTCCCAGGTGTGTAGGTGGGTCTCTCTCTCAGTGTTTGTGTGTCTCTCTTAGTGTGGGAGTTTGTGTCTCGCTCTATGTGTGTATGTTTCTCTCCCTCAATGTGTCTCGCTCTCAGGAGTGTGTTTGTCTTCCTGGATGTGGGTGTCTCTGTCAGCGTGTGTGTCACTCTCCATTTGTGTGTCTCTGTCTGTGTCTCTCAGTATGTGTGTCTCTCAGTGTGTTTTTGTCTCTCTCTCAGTGTGTGTGTCCCTTTCGTGTGAGTGTTACTGGTTCTTAGTGTGTGTGTGTCTCTCAATATCTGTGTCTCTCTCTCATTGTGTATGTCTCTCTCAGTGTGTGTGTGTTTTTCTCTCTCTCACTGTGTGCGTGGCTAACTCTCAGTGTGTGTGTATCTTTCAGTGTGTGTGTGTCTGTGTGTGTGTGCCTCTGTGTGTCCCCACAGTGTCTCTGTTTGTGTGTCTCCCATTATGTCTCTCCCTCTAAGTGTGTGTGTCGGTCTCACTGTGTGTCTGCCTCAGCCTTGTGTCTCTTTTTAGTGTTTGTGTGAGTCTCTCAGTGTGTGTGACTCTCAGTGTGTTTGTGTCTCTCAGTCAGTGTTTAAGTCTCTCTTTGTGTGTGTGTCTCTGTGTTTCTCTCTCTCAGTGTGGATGTCTCTTTCTCACTCAGTGTGTGTGTGTATCTCTCTCTGATGTGTATGTCTCTAAGTGTATGTGTGTCTCTCTCAGCGTGTGTGTCAGTCTCAATTTGTGTGCCTCTGTGTGTCTCTCAGAATGTGTGTCTCTTAGTGTGTTTGTGTGTCTCTCTCAGTGTGTGTGTCTTGTTTAGTGTGAGTGTTTCTGGTTCTTAGCCTGTGTGTCTCTCTCTGTGTATGTCTCTCAATGTGTGTGTGTCTCCCTGTGAATGTGTGTGTCTCTCTCTTGTGTGTGACTCTCAGTGTGGTTTTGTCTCACTCTCAGTGTGTTTGACTCTCACAGTGTATGTGTCTCACTCTCTGATGCTGTGGGTCTCAGTGAGTGTCTGTGGGCATGTTCTCTCAGTGTGTGTGTGTCTGTTTCTCAGTGTGTGTCTGTGTCTGTGTGTGTATCTCTCTCTGTATGTATGTGTTTCAGAGTGTGTCTCTCAGTATGTGTGTCTCTATGTTGTCTCTCTGTTTTTGTGTCTCTCTCTCAGTGTTTCAGTCTTTCTCCGTGTGCGTTTCTCTATCTCAGTGTGGATGACTCTCCATCTCTCAGTGTGTGCATGTGTCTCTCTGTATGTATATGTCTCTAAGTGTGTGTGTGTGTCTCAGTGTGTTTCTCACAACGTCTGTGTCTCTCTCTCACTGTGTATGTCTATCTCAGTGTGTGTGTCTCTCTGCATGTGTGTTTGTCTGTCTCTCACAGTGTGCATGGATAACTCTCACTGTGTGTGTGTCTCTTTCAGGGTGTGTGTCTATGTGTGTGTGTGTGTCTCTGTGTGACTCCCACAGTGTCTCTGTTCCTGTGTCTCCCATTATGTCTCTCAATGTGTGTGTGTCTGGCTCACTGTGTGTCTGCCTCAGTGTTGTGTGTCTGTTTTTAGTGTTTGTGTGAGTCTCTCAGTGTGTCTGTATCTCAGTGTGTGTGTCTCTCTCTCTGTAAGTCTATGTCTCTAAGCATGTGTGTGGGTGTCACAGTGCGTGGCTCACAAAGTTTGTGCCTCTCACTCAGTGTGTATGTCTCTCTCAATGTGTGGGTCTCTCAGTGCGTGTTTTTCCTTCTCAGGGTGGATGTCTGTCTCATTGTGTGTGTCTCTGTGTGTGTGTGTGTCTCTGTGTGTGTGTGTGTCTCTGTGTGTATGTGTCTGTGTGTCTCCACAGTGTCTCTGTTCATGTTTCTCCCATTATGTCTCTCCCTCTATGTGTGTGTGTCTGGCTCACTCTGTGTCTGCCTCAGTGTTGTGTGTCTCTTTTTAGTGTCTGTGTGAATCTCTCAGTGTGTGTGACTCTCAGTGTGTTTGTGTCTCTCTCAGTGTGTATGACTCTCTCAGTATGTGTGTCTTGCTCTCTGAGTGTGTGTGACTCTTTGGGTCCCTGTGTGTGTGTCTCTCTCAGTGTGTGTCTGTGTGTGTTTGTTTCTCTCTGTATGCATATGTGTTTCAGTGTGTGTCTCTCAGTGTGCATGTCAATATGTTGTCTCTCTGTTTTTGTGTCTCTCTCCCAGTGTTTATGTCTTCCTCCGTGTGTGTTTCTCTCTCTCAGTGTGGATGTCTATTTCTCAGAGTGTGTGTGTCTCTCTCTGTATGTGTATGTCTCTAAGTGTGTGTGTGTGTCTCTGTGTGTGTGTCTCACAATGTATGTGTCCCTCTCTGACTGTGTATGTCTCTCTCAGTGTGAGTGGATAACTCTGTGTGTGTGTGTGTGTGTGTGTCTTACAGGGTGTGTCTCTGTGTGACTCCCACAGTGCCTCCTTTTGTGTGTCTCCCATTGGGTCTCTCAATGTGTGTGTGTCTGTCTTACTGTGTGTCTGCCTCAGTGTTGTGTGTCTGTCTCTAGTGTTTGTGTGAGTCTCTCAGTGTGTCTGTCTCTCCATGTGTTTGTGTCCTTCATTGTCTGTGAGTCTTTCTCTCTGTATGTCTAGGTCTCTAAGTGTGTGTGGGGGTGTCACAGTGTGTGTCTCACAATGTTTGTGCCTCTCACTCAGTGTGAATGTCTAAGTGTGTGTTTCTCCTCCTTAGTGTGCATGTCTGTCTCATTGTGTGTGTCTCTCTCAGTGTGTGTGTCTCTCAGTGAGTGTGTGTTTGTCTCTTTCTCTCAGTATGCATGGATAACTCTCAGTGTGAGTGTGTGTCTCTTTCAGGATGTGTGTCTCTGTGTGTGTGTCTCTGTTTGACTCCCACAGTGTCTCTGTTCGTGTGTCTCCCATTGTGTCTCTCTCAGTATGTGTGTCTCTCAGTGAGTGTGTGTTTGTCTCTCTCTTAGTGTGCATGGATAACTCTCAGTGTGAGTGTGTGTGTCTCTTTCAGGGTGTGTGCCTCTGTGTGTGTGTCTCTGTGTTACTCCCACAGTGTCTCTGTTTGTGTGTCCCCCATTGTGTCTCTCAATGTGTGTGTGTCTCTCTCACTGTGTGTCTGCCTCAGTGTTGGGTGTCTGTTTCTAGTGTTTGTGTGAGTCTCTCTGTGTGCCTGTATCTCAGTGTGTGTGAGTCTCTCTCTCTCTGTATGTCTATGTCTCTAAGCATGTGTGTGGGTATCAAAATGTGTGTCTCACAGTGTTTGTGCCTCTGAGTGTGTATGTCTCTGTGTGTGTGTGTGTCTCTCAGTGTGTGTTTCTCCTTCTCAGTGTGGATGTCTGTCTCATTGTGTGTGTCTCTCTCAGTGTGCCTGTGTCTCTGTATATTGTGTGTTATCTCTTTCACAGTGTGTGTGTCTCTCTCGTGTGTGTCTCTCTAAGTGCTTGTGACTTTGTCTCTCTCTCTCAGTGTGCATGGCTAACTCTCAGTACGTGTGTGTCTCTTTCGGTTTATGTGTGTCTCTCTCTGTGTCAGTCTATGTGTGACTCTCACAGTGTCTCTGTTCATGTGTCTCTCTGTGTGTCTGTCTCTTAATGTGGGTGTCTTTCTCATTGTGTGTCTACCTCAGTGTTGTGTGTCTATTTCTAGTGTTTGTGTGTATCTCAGGATGTTTGTGTCTCTCTCACAGTGTGTGTGACTATCAGTGTGTTTGTGTGTCTCTCTAACTGTGTATGTCTCTCTCAGTGGGTGTGTCTCTCAGTGTGTGTTTCTGTCTCTCAGTGTGGATCACTCTCTCTTTCTCTCAGTGTGTGTGGGTCTCTCTCTGTATGTCTATGTCTCTATGTGTGTGTGTCTCTCACAATGTTTGTGTCTCTCTCACAATGTTTGTGTCTCTCTCTCAGGGTGTATGTCTTTCTCAGTGTGTGTGTTTCTAGTTTGTTTTCTCCTTCTCAGTGCAGACGTCTGTCTCTCTCAATGTGTGCATGTCTCTCTCAGTGTGTGTGTCTCTCTCAGTGTGTCTGTGTCTCTCAGTGTGTATGTGTCTCTGTGTGTTGTGTGTTTCCTCTTTCACAGTGTGTGCCTCTGTCAGTTGTGTGTGTTTCACTCTGGTGTGTCTCTGTGTGACTCTCAGTGTCTGTTCTTGCGTCTCCCAGTGTGTCTCTCTCTCAATGCATGTGTGTCTGTCTCATTGTGTGTCTGCCTCAGTGTTGTGTGTCTATTTTTAGTGTCTGTGTGTGTCTCTCAGTATGTGTGTCTCTCCCTCCCAGGTGTGTAGGTGGGTCTCTCTCTCTCAGTGTTTGTGTGTCTCTCTTAGTGTGGGAGTTTGTGTCTCGCTGTCTGTGTGTATGTTTCTCTCCCTCAATGTGTGTGTGTGTGTCTCGCTCTCAGGAGTGTGTTTGTCTTCCTGGATGTAGGTGTCTCTATCAGTGTGTGCGTCACTCTCAATTTGTGTGTCTCTGTCTGTGTCTCTCAGTGTGTTTTTGTCTCTCTCTCAGTGTGTGTGTCCCTTTCAGTGTGAGTGTTTCTGGTTCTTAGCGTGTGTGTGTCTCTCAATATCTGTGTCTCTCTCTCACTGTGTATGTCTCTTTCAGTGTGTGTGTGTTTTTCTCTCTCGCACTGTGTGCGTGGCTAACTCTCAGTGTGTGTATATCTTTCAGTGTGTGTGTGTGTCTGTGTGTGTGTGTGTGTGCTTCTGTGTGTCTCCACAGTGTCTCTGTTCGTGTGTCTCCCATTATGTCTCTCCCTCTAATGTGTGTGTCGGTCTCACTGTGTGTCTGCCTCGGTCTTGTGTTTCTTCCTAGTGTTTGTGTGAGTCTCTCAGTGTGTGTGACTCTCAGTGTGTTTGTGTCTCTCAGTCAGTGTTTAAGTCTCTCTTTGTGTGTGTGTCTCTGTGTGTGTTTCTCTCTCTCAGTGTGGATGTCTCTCTCTCACTCAATGTGTGTGTGTATCTCTCTGTGTATGTGTATGTCTCTAAGTGTATGTGTGTCTCTCTCAGCGTGTGTGTCAGTGTCAAATTGCGTGTCTCTGTGTGTCTCTCAGAATGTGTCTCTCTCAGTGTGTGTGTCCTGTTTAGTGTGAGTGTTTCTGGTTCTTATCATGTGTTTGTTTCTCTCTCTCTCTGTGTATGTCTCTCAAAGTGTGTGTGTCTCCCTGTGAATGTGTGTGTCTCTCTCTTGTGTGTGACTCTCAGTGTGGTTTTGTCTCACTCTCAGTGTGTGTGACTCTCACAGTGTGTGTGTCTTGCTCTCTGATGGTGTGGGTCTCGGTGAGTGTCTGTGGGCATGTTCTCTCAGTGTGTGTGTGTCTGTTTCTCAGTGTGTGTCTGTGTCTGTGTGTGTATCTCTCTCTGTATGTGTATGTGTTTCAGAGTGTGTCTCTCAGTATGTGTGTCTCGATGTTGTCTCTCTGTTTTTGTGTCTTTCTCTTAGAGTTTAAGTCTTTCTCTGTGTGTGTTCCTCTCTCTCTGTGTGGATGTCTCTCTATCTCTCAGTGTGTGTGTGTGTCTCTCTGTATGTATATGTCTCTAAGTGTGTGTGTGTGTCTCAGTGTGTGTCTCACAATGTCTCTGTCTCTCTCTCACTGTGTATCTCTATCTCAGTGTGTGTGTCTCACTGTGTGTGTGTTTGTCTGTCTCTCTCAGTGTGCATGGATAACTCTCAGTGTGTGTGTGTCTCTTTCAGGGTGTGTGTCTTTGTGTGACTCCCACAGTGTCTCTGTTCCTGTGTATCCCATTATGTCTCTCAATATGTGTGTGTCTGTCTCATTGTGTGTCTGCCTCAGTGTTGTGTGTCTGTTTTTAGTGTTTGTGTGAGTCTCTCAGTGTGTCTGTATCTCAGTGTGTGTGTGTGTCTCTCTCTGTAAGTCTATGTCTCTAAGTGTGTGTGTGGGTGTCATAGTGTGTGTCTCACAATGTTTGTGCCTCTCACTCAGTGCGTATGTCTCTCTAAATATGTGGGTCTCTCATGGCGTGTTCTCCTCAGGGTGGATGTGTGTCTCATTGTGTGTGTCTCTCTCAGTGTGTGTGTGTCTCTGTGTGTCTCCACAGTGTCTCTGTTCATGTGTCTCCCATTATATCTCTCCCTCTATGTGTGTGTGTCTGTCTCATTGTGTTTCTGCCTCAGCATTGTGTATGTCTTTTTAGTGTCTGTGTTAGAGTCTCAGTGTGTGTGACTCTCAGTGTGTTTGTGTCTCTCTCTCAGTGTGTGTGACTCTCTCCGTCTCTGTGTCTTGCTCTCTGATGTGTGTGTGAATCTGGGTCCCTGTGTGTGTGTCTCTCTCAGTGTGTGTCTGTGTCTCTGTGTGTGTGTGTCTCTCTCTCTGTTTGCATATGTGTTTCAGTGTGTGTCTCTCAGTGTGCATGTCTATATGTTGTCTCTCTGTTTTTTTGTCTCTCTCTAAGTGTTTAAGTCTTTCTCCGTGTGTGTTTCTCTCTCTCAGTGTGGATGTCTATTTCTCAGAGTGTGTGTGTCTCTCTCTGTATGTGTATGTCTCTAAGTGTGTGTGTGTGTCTCTGTGTGTGTGTGTCTCACAATGTATGTGTCCCTGTCTCACTGTGTATGTCTCTCTCAGTGTGCGTGGATTACTCTCCGTGTGAGTGTGTGTCTCTTTCAGGGTGTGTGTCTCTTTGTGTGTGTCTCTGTGTGACTCCGCAGTGTCTCTGTTCCTGTGTCTCCCATTGTGTCTCTCAATGTGTGTGTGTGTGTCTCACTGTGTGTCTGCCTCAGTGTTGTGTGTCTGTCTCTATGTTTGTGTGAGTCTCTCAGTGTGTCTCTCTGTTTGTTTATGTCTCTCATTGTCTGTGTGTCTCTCTCTCCATATGTCTAGATCTCTAAGTGTGTGTGTGGGTGTCACAGTGTGTGTCTCACAATGTTTGTGCCTCTCACTCAGTGCATATGTCTCTCTCAGTGTATGATCCTCCTTCTCAGTGTGCATGTCTGTCTCATTGTATGTGTCTCTCTCAGTGTGTGTGTCTCTCAGTGAGTGTGTGTTTTTCTCTCTCTCTCAGTGTGCGTGGATAACTCTCAGTGTGAGTATGTGTGTGTGTCTTTCAGGGTGTGTGTATGTATGTCTCTGTGTGAGTCCCACAGTGTCTCTGTTTGTGTGTCTCCCATTGTGTCTCTGAATGTGTGTGTGTCTCTCTCACTGTGTGTCTGCCTCAGTGTTGTGTGTCTGTTTCTAGTGTTTGTGTGAGTCTCTCAGTGTGTCTGTATCTCAGTCTGTGTGAGTCTCTCTCTCTGTATGTGTATGTCTCTAAACATGTGTGTGAGTGTCAGAATGTGTGTTTCACAATGTTTGTGCCTCTCAGTGTATATGTCTCTGTGTGTGTCTATCAGTGTGTGTTTCTTCTTGTCAGTGTGGATGTCTGTCTCATTGAATGTGTCTCTCTCAGTGTGCCTGTGTCTCTATACTTTGTGTGTTCTCCCTTTCACATTGTGTGTCTCTCTCCTGCGTGTCTCTCTCAGTGTTTGTGTGTTTGTCTCTCTCTCAGTGTGCATGGCTAACTCTCAGTATGTGTGTGTCTCTTTCTGTGTATGTGTGTCTCTCTCTGTGTCAGTCTATGTGTGGCTCTCACAGTGTCTCTTTTCATGTGTTTCTCGGTGTGTCTGTCTCTTAATGTCGGTGTCTTTCTCATTGTGTGTCTACCTCAGTGTTGTATGTCTATTTCTAGTGTCTGTGTGTATTTCAGGATGTTTGTGTCTCTATCACAGTGTGTGTGACTATCAGTGTGTTTGTGTGTCTCTGTGTATGTCTCTCTCAGTGGGTGTGTCTCTCAGTGTGTGTTTCTGTCTCTCAGTGTGGATCACTCTCTCTTTCTCTCAGTGTGTGGGTATCTCTCTCTGAATGTCTATGACTCTATGTGTGTGTGTGTGTCTCAGTGTGTGTGTCTCACAATGTTTGTGTCTCTCTCTCAGTGTGTGTGTTTCTCAGTTTGTTTTCCTCCTTCTCAGTGAGGATGTCTGTCTCTCTCAGTGTGTGTGTGTGTCTCTCTCAGTGTGTGTGTGTCTCTCTCAGTGTGTGTGTGTGTCTCTCAGTGTGTATGTGTCTCTGTGTGTTGTGTGTTCCCTCTTTCACAGTGTGTGTCTCTGTCAGTGTGTGTTTGTTTCTCTCTGTGTGTGTCTACGTGTGACTCTCAGTGTCTCTGTTCTTGTGTCTCCCGGTGTCTCTCTCTCAATGTGTGTGTGTCTGTCTCATTGTGTCTCTGCCTTAGTGTTGTGTGTCTATATTTAGTCTCTGTGTGTGTCTCTCAGTATGTGTGTCTCTCCCTCCCAGGTGTGTAGGTGGGTCTCTCTCTCAGTGTTTGTGTGTCTCTCTTAGTGTGGGAGTTTGTGTCTCTCTCTGTGTATGTTTCTCTCCCTCAATGTGTGTGTGTGTGTCTCGTTCTCAGGAGTGTGCTTGTCTTCCTGGATGTGCGTGTCTCTGTCAGCGTGTGTGTCACTCTCCATTTGTGTGTCTCTGTCTGTGTCTCTCAGTATGTGTGTCTCTCAGTGTGTTTTTGTCTCTCTCTCAGAGTGTGTGTCCCTTTCAGTGAGTGTTTCTGGTTCTTAGTGTGTGTGTGTCTCTCGATATCTGTGTCTCTCTCTCACTGTGTATGTCTCTCTCAGTGTGTGTGTGTTTTTCTCTCTCTCACTGTGTGCGTGGCTAACTCTCAGTGTGTGTGTATCTTTCAGTGTGTGTGTGTGTCTGTATGTGTGTGTCTCTCTGTGTGTCTCCACAGTGTCTCTGTTCGTGTGTGTCCCATTATGTGTCTCCCTCTAATGTGTGTGTCGGTCTCGCTGTGTGTCTGACTCAGTGTTGTGTGTCTCTTTTTAGTGTTTGTGTGTGTCTCTCAGTGTGTGTGACTCTCTGTGTGTCTGTGTCTCTCAGTCAGTGTTTAAGTCTCTCTTTGTGTGTGTGTCTCTGTGTGTGTTTCTCTCTCTCAGTGTGGATGTCTCTCTCTCACTCAATGTGTGTGTGTGTATCTCTCTCTGTATGTGTATGTCTCTAAGTGTATGTGTGTCTCTCTCAGTGTGTGTGTCAGTCTCAATTTATGTGTGTCTGTGTGTCTCTCAGAATGTGTGCCTCTCAGTGTTTTTGTGTGTCTCTCTCAGTGTGTGTGTCTTGTTTAGTGTGAGTGTTTCTGGTTCTTAGCGTGTGTGTGTGTCTCTGTCTCTGTGTATGTCTCTCATTGTGTGTGTGTCTCCCTGTGAATGTGTGTGTCTCTCTCTTGTGTGTGACTCTCAGTGTAGTTTTGTCTCACTCTCAGTGTGTGTGACTCTCACAGTGTGTGTGTCTTGCTCTCTGATGGTGTGCGTCTCAGTGAGTGTCTGTTGTCTTGTTCTCTCAATGTGTGTGTGTGTCTGTTTCTCAGTGTGTGTCTGTGTCTGTGTGTGTGTCTCTGTATGTGTATGTGTTTCAGAGTGTGTCTCTCAGTATGTGTGTCTCTATGTTGTCTCTCTGTTTTTGTGTCTCTCTCTCAGTGTTTCAGTCTTTCTCCGTGTGTGTTTCTCTCTCTCAGTGTGGATGTCTATTTCTCAGAGTGTGTGTGTCTCTCTCTGTATGTGTATGTCTCTAAGTGTGTGTGTGTGTCTCTGTGTGTGTGTGTCTCACAATGTATGTGTCCCTGTCTCACTGTGTATGTCTCTCTCAGTGTGCGTGGATTACTCTCCGTGTGAGTGTGTGTCTCTTTCAGGGTGTGTGTCTCTTTGTGTGTGTCTCTGTGTGACTCCGCAGTGTCTCTGTTCCTGTGTCTCCCATTGTGTCTCTCAATGTGTGTGTGTGTGTCTCACTGTGTGTCTGCCTCAGTGTTGTGTGTCTGTCTCTATGTTTGTGTGAGTCTCTCAGTGTGTCTCTCTGTTTGTTTATGTCTCTCATTGTCTGTGTGTCTCTCTCTCCATATGTCTAGATCTCTAAGTGTGTGTGTGGGTGTCACAGTGTGTGTCTCACAATGTTTGTGCCTCTCACTCAGTGCATATGTCTCTCTCAGTGTATGATCCTCCTTCTCAGTGTGCATGTCTGTCTCATTGTATGTGTCTCTCTCAGTGTGTGTGTCTCTCAGTGAGTGTGTGTTTTTCTCTCTCTCTCAGTGTGCGTGGATAACTCTCAGTGTGAGTATGTGTGTGTGTCTTTCAGGGTGTGTGTATGTATGTCTCTGTGTGAGTCCCACAGTGTCTCTGTTTGTGTGTCTCCCATTGTGTCTCTGAATGTGTGTGTGTCTCTCTCACTGTGTGTCTGCCTCAGTGTTGTGTGTCTGTTTCTAGTGTTTGTGTGAGTCTCTCAGTGTGTCTGTATCTCAGTCTGTGTGAGTCTCTCTCTCTGTATGTGTATGTCTCTAAACATGTGTGTGAGTGTCAGAATGTGTGTTTCACAATGTTTGTGCCTCTCAGTGTATATGTCTCTGTGTGTGTCTATCAGTGTGTGTTTCTTCTTGTCAGTGTGGATGTCTGTCTCATTGAATGTGTCTCTCTCAGTGTGCCTGTGTCTCTATACTTTGTGTGTTCTCCCTTTCACATTGTGTGTCTCTCTCCTGCGTGTCTCTCTCAGTGTTTGTGTGTTTGTCTCTCTCTCAGTGTGCATGGCTAACTCTCAGTATGTGTGTGTCTCTTTCTGTGTATGTGTGTCTCTCTCTGTGTCAGTCTATGTGTGGCTCTCACAGTGTCTCTTTTCATGTGTTTCTCGGTGTGTCTGTCTCTTAATGTCGGTGTCTTTCTCATTGTGTGTCTACCTCAGTGTTGTATGTCTATTTCTAGTGTCTGTGTGTATTTCAGGATGTTTGTGTCTCTATCACAGTGTGTGTGACTATCAGTGTGTTTGTGTGTCTCTGTGTATGTCTCTCTCAGTGGGTGTGTCTCTCAGTGTGTGTTTCTGTCTCTCAGTGTGGATCACTCTCTCTTTCTCTCAGTGTGTGGGTATCTCTCTCTGAATGTCTATGACTCTATGTGTGTGTGTGTGTCTCAGTGTGTGTGTCTCACAATGTTTGTGTCTCTCTCTCAGTGTGTGTGTTTCTCAGTTTGTTTTCCTCCTTCTCAGTGAGGATGTCTGTCTCTCTCAGTGTGTGTGTGTGTCTCTCTCAGTGTGTGTGTGTCTCTCTCAGTGTGTGTGTGTGTCTCTCAGTGTGTATGTGTCTCTGTGTGTTGTGTGTTCCCTCTTTCACAGTGTGTGTCTCTGTCAGTGTGTGTTTGTTTCTCTCTGTGTGTGTCTACGTGTGACTCTCAGTGTCTCTGTTCTTGTGTCTCCCGGTGTCTCTCTCTCAATGTGTGTGTGTCTGTCTCATTGTGTCTCTGCCTTAGTGTTGTGTGTCTATATTTAGTCTCTGTGTGTGTCTCTCAGTATGTGTGTCTCTCCCTCCCAGGTGTGTAGGTGGGTCTCTCTCTCAGTGTTTGTGTGTCTCTCTTAGTGTGGGAGTTTGTGTCTCTCTCTGTGTATGTTTCTCTCCCTCAATGTGTGTGTGTGTGTCTCGTTCTCAGGAGTGTGCTTGTCTTCCTGGATGTGCGTGTCTCTGTCAGCGTGTGTGTCACTCTCCATTTGTGTGTCTCTGTCTGTGTCTCTCAGTATGTGTGTCTCTCAGTGTGTTTTTGTCTCTCTCTCAGAGTGTGTGTCCCTTTCAGTGAGTGTTTCTGGTTCTTAGTGTGTGTGTGTCTCTCGATATCTGTGTCTCTCTCTCACTGTGTATGTCTCTCTCAGTGTGTGTGTGTTTTTCTCTCTCTCACTGTGTGCGTGGCTAACTCTCAGTGTGTGTGTATCTTTCAGTGTGTGTGTGTGTCTGTATGTGTGTGTCTCTCTGTGTGTCTCCACAGTGTCTCTGTTCGTGTGTGTCCCATTATGTGTCTCCCTCTAATGTGTGTGTCGGTCTCGCTGTGTGTCTGACTCAGTGTTGTGTGTCTCTTTTTAGTGTTTGTGTGTGTCTCTCAGTGTGTGTGACTCTCTGTGTGTCTGTGTCTCTCAGTCAGTGTTTAAGTCTCTCTTTGTGTGTGTGTCTCTGTGTGTGTTTCTCTCTCTCAGTGTGGATGTCTCTCTCTCACTCAATGTGTGTGTGTGTATCTCTCTCTGTATGTGTATGTCTCTAAGTGTATGTGTGTCTCTCTCAGTGTGTGTGTCAGTCTCAATTTATGTGTGTCTGTGTGTCTCTCAGAATGTGTGCCTCTCAGTGTTTTTGTGTGTCTCTCTCAGTGTGTGTGTCTTGTTTAGTGTGAGTGTTTCTGGTTCTTAGCGTGTGTGTGTGTCTCTGTCTCTGTGTATGTCTCTCATTGTGTGTGTGTCTCCCTGTGAATGTGTGTGTCTCTCTCTTGTGTGTGACTCTCAGTGTAGTTTTGTCTCACTCTCAGTGTGTGTGACTCTCACAGTGTGTGTGTCTTGCTCTCTGATGGTGTGCGTCTCAGTGAGTGTCTGTTGTCTTGTTCTCTCAATGTGTGTGTGTGTCTGTTTCTCAGTGTGTGTCTGTGTCTGTGTGTGTGTCTCTGTATGTGTATGTGTTTCAGAGTGTGTCTCTCAGTATGTGTGTCTCTATGTTGTCTCTCTGTTTTTGTGTCTCTCTCTCAGTGTTTCAGTCTTTCTCCGTGTGTGTTTCTCTCTCTCAGTGTGGATGTCTCTCTATCTCTCAGTGTGTGTGTGTCTCTCTGTATGTATATGTCTCTAAGTGTGTGTGTGTGTCTCAGTGTGTGTCTCACAATGTCCCTGTCTCTCTCTCACTGTGTATGTCTATCTCAGTGTGTGTCTCTCTCTGTGTGTGTATTTGTCTGTCTCTCTCAGTGTGCATGAATAACTCTCAGTGTGTGTGTGTCTCTTTCAGGGTGTGTGTCTATGTGTGTGTGTGTGTCTCTGTGTGACTCCCACAGTGTCTCTGTTCGTGTGTCTCCCATTGTGTCTCTCAATGTATGTGTGTCTGTCTCACTGTTTGTCTGCTTCAGTGTTGTGTGTCTGATTCTAGTGTTTGTGTGAGTCTCTCAGTGTGTCTCACCATGTTTGTGCCTCTCACTCAGTGTGTATGTCTCTCTCCATGTGTTTCTCAATGTTGTTTCTCCTTGTCAGTGTGGATATCTGTCTCATTGTGTGTCTCTCTCTCAGTGTGCCTGTGTCTCTGTATATTGTGTGTTCTCTCTTTAACAGTGTGTCTCTCTCTTGTGTGTGTCTCTCTCTTGTGTGTGTCTCTCAGTGCTTGTGTGTTTGTCTCTCTCTCAGTGTGCATGGCTAACTCTCATACCGTGTGTGTCTCTTTCTGTGTATGTGTTTCTCTCTCTGTGTCAGTCTTTGTGTGACTCTCACAGTGTGTCTGTTCATGTGTCTCTCGGTGTGTCTGTCTTTTAATGTGGGTGTCTTTCTCACTGTGAGTCTACCTCAGTGTTGTGTGTCTATTACTAGTGTCTGTGTGTATCTCAGGATTTTTGTGTCTCTCTCACAGTGTGTGTGACTATCATTGTGTTTGTGTGTCTCTCTGTGTATGTCTCTCTCAGTGGGTGTGTCTCTCAGTGTGTGTTTCTGTCCCTCAGTGTGGATCACTCTCTCTTTCTCTCAGTGTGTGTGGGTCTCCCTCTCTGTATGTCTATGTCTCTATGTGTGTGTGTGTCTCAGTGTGTTTGTCTCACAATGTTTGTGTCTCTCTCTCAGTGTGTATGTCTCTCTCAGTGTGTGTGTTTCTCGGTGTGTTTTCCTCCTTCTCAGTTCAGATGTCTGCCTCTCTCAGGGTGTGTGTCTCTTTCAGTGTGTGTGTGTCTCTCTCAGTGTGTGTGTGTCTCTGTGTGTTGTGTGTTCCCTCTTTCACAGTGTGTGACTCTGTCAGTGTGTGTGTGTTTCTCTCTGTGTGTGTCTCTGTGTGACTCTCAGTGTCTCTGTTCTTGTGTCTCCCAGTGTGTCTCTCTCTCTCAATGTGTGTGTGTCTGTCTCATTGTGTGTCTGCCTCAGTGTTGTGTATCTATCTTTAGTGTCTGTGTGTGTGTCTCAGTATGTGTGTCTCTCCCTCCCAAGTGTGCAGGCAGGTCTCTCTCTCAGTGTGTTTGTGTCTCTCTTAGTGTGGGAATTTGTGTCTCGCTGTCTGTGTGTATGTTTCTCTCCCTCAATGTGTGTGTGTGTGTCTCGCTCTCAGGAGTGTGTTTGTCTTCCTGGATGTGTGTGTCTCTGTCAGCGTGTGCGTCACTCTCAGTTTGTGTGTCTCTGTCTGTGTCTCTCAGTGTGTTTTTGTCTCTCTCTCAGTGTGTGTGTCCCTTTCAGTGTGAGTGTTTCTGGTTCTTAGCATGTGTGTGTCTCTCAATATCTCTGTCTCTCTCTCACTGTGTATGTCTCTCTCAGTGTGTGTGTGTTTTTCTCTCTCTCACTGTGTGCGTGGCTACCTCTCAGTGTGTGTGTATCTTTCAGTGTGTGTGTGTCTGTGTCTGTGTGTGTGTCTGTGTGTCTCCACAGTGTCTCTGTTCGTGTGTGTCCCATTATGTCTCTCCCTCTAAGTTTGTGTGTCAGTCTCACTGTGTGTCTGCCTCACTGTGTGTCTGCTCAGTGTTGCGTTTCTCTGTTTAGTGTTTGTGTGAGTCTCTCAGTGTGTCTGTATCTCAGTGTGTATGAGTCTCTCTCTCTGTATGTCTATGTCTCTAAGTGTGTGTCTGGGTGTCACAGTGTGTCTCACAATGTTTGTGCCTCTCAGTGCATATGTCTCTCTCAGTGTGTGGGTCTCTCAGTGCATGTTTCTCCTTCTCAGTGTGGATGTCTGTCTCATTGTGTGTGTCTCTCTCAGTGTATGTGTGTCTATATGTGTGTTTGTCTCTGTGTGTCTCCACAGTGTCTCTGTTCATGTGTCTCCCATTATGTCTCTCCATCTATGTGTGTGTGTCTGTCTCATTGTGTTTCTGTTTCAGTGTTGTGTGTCTCTTTTTAGTGTCTGTGTGAGTCTCTCAGTGTGTGTGACTCTATTGTGTTTGTGTCTCTCTCAGTGTGTGTGACTCAGTCTATGTGTCTTGCTCTCTGACTGTGTGTGACTCTGTGGGTCCCTGCGTGTGTTTCTCTCTCAGTGTGTGTCTGTGTCTCTGTGTGTGTCTGTCTCTCTCTGTATGCATATGTGTTTCAGTGTGTGTCTCTCAGTATGTTTGTCTCCATGTTGTCAATGTATTTTTGTGTCTCTCTCTCAGTGTGAATGTCTATTTCTCAGACTGTGTGTGTCTTTCTATGTATATGTCTGTAGGTGTGTGTCTCACAATGTCTGTGTGTCTCTCTCACTGTGTATGTCTCTCTCAGTGCGTGTGTCTCTCAGTGTGTGTGTGTCTCTCTCTCAGTGTGCGTTGATAACTCTCAGTGTGTGTGCCTCTGTGTGTGTGTGTGTCTCTGTGTGACTCCCACAGTGAGTCTCTTCGTGTGTCTCCCATTGTGTCTACTGTGTGTCTGCCTCAATGTTGTGTTTCTGTTTCTAATGTTTGTGTGAGTCTCTCAGTGTTTCTGTCTCTCTGTGTGTGTGAGTCTCTCTCTGTATGTCTATGTCTCTAAGTGTGTGTGTGGGTGTCACAGTATGTCTCTCACTGTTTGTGCCTCTCTCTCACTGTGTATGTCTCTCTCAGTGTGTGTCTCTCAGTGTGTGTTTCTCCTTCTCAGTGTGGATGTCTGTCTCATTGTGTGTCTCTCTCAGTGTGCCTGTGTCTCTGTATAGTGTGTTCTCTCTTTCACAGTGTGTGTCTCTCACATGTGTGTCTCTCTCAGTGCTTTTGTGTTTGTCTCTCTCTCAGTGTGCATGGCTAACTCTCATACCATATGTGTCTCTTTCCGTGTATGTGTGTCTCTCTCTGTGTCAGTCTATGTGTGACTCTCACAGTGTGTCTGTTCATGTGTCTCTCGGTTTGTCTGTCTCTTAATATGTGTGTCTTTCTCACTGTGAGTCTACCTCAATGTTGTGTGTCTATTTCTAGTGTCTGTTTGTATCTCAGGATGTTTGTGTCTCTCTCACAGTGTGGGTGACTATCAGTGTGTTTGTGTGTCTATATGTGTATATCTCTCTCAGTGGGTGTGTCTCTCAGTGTGTGTTTCTGTCTCTCAGTGTGGGTCACTCTCTGTTTCTCTCAGTGTGTGTGGGTCTCTCTCTCTCTGTATGTCTATGTCTCTATGTGTGTGTCTCAGTGTGTGTGTCTCACAATGTTTGTATCTCTCTCTCAGTGTGCATGTCTCTCTCAGTGTGTGTGTTTCTCAGTGTGTTTTCCTCCTTCTCAGTGCAGATGTCTGTCTCTCTCAGTGTGTGTGTGTCTCTAAGTGTGTTTGTGTCTCTGTGTATTGTGTGTTCCCTCTCTCACAGTGTGTGTCTCTGTCAGCGTGTGTACGTTTCTCTGTGTGTGTGTCTCTTTGTGACTCTGTCTCTGTTCTTGTGTCTCCTGGTATGTCTCTCTCTCAACGTGTGTGTGTCTGTCTCATTGTGTCTCTGCCTCAGTGTTGTGTGTCTATTTTTAGTGTCTGTGTGGGTGTCTCAGTATGTGTGTCTCTCCCTCCCAGGTGTGTAGGTGGGTCTCTCTCTCAGTGTTTGTGTGTCTCTCTTAGTGTGGGAGTTTGTATCTCGCTGTCTGTGTGTATGTTTCTCTCCCTCAAATGTGTGTGTGTGTGTCTCGCTCTCAGGAGTGTGTTTGTCTTCCTGGATGTGCGTGTCTCTGTCAGTGTGTGTGTCACTCTCAATTTGTGTGTCTCTATCTGTGTCTCTAAGTATGTGTGTCTCTCAGTGTGTTTTTGTCTCTCTCTCAGTGTGTGTGTCCCTTTCAGTGTGAGTGTTTCTGGTTCTTAGCGTGTGTGTGTCTCTCAATATATGTGTCTCTCTCTCACTGTGTATGTCTCTCTCAGTGTGTGTGTGTTTTTCTCTCTCTCACTGTGTGCGTGGCTAACTCTCAGTGTGTGTGGATCTTTCAGTGTGTGTGTGTGTGTCTGTATGTGTCCCCACAGTGTCTCTGTTTGTGTGTCTCCCATTATGTCTCTCCAAGTGTGTATGTCAGTCTCGCTGTGTGTCTGCCTCAGTGTTCTGTGTCTCTTTTTAGTGTCTGTGTGAATCTCTCAGTGTGTGTGACTCTCAGTGTGTTTGTGTCTCTCAGTCAGTGTTTAAGTCTCTCTTTGTGTGTGTGTCTCTGTGTGTGTTTCTCTCTCTCAGTGTGGATGTCTCTTTCTCACTCAGTGTGTGTGTGTATCTCTCCCTGATGTGTATGTCTCTAAGTGTATGTGTGTCTCTCTCAGCGTGTGTGTCAGTCTCAATTTGTGTGCCTCTGTGTGTCTCTCAGAATGTGTGTCTCTCAGTGTGTTTGTGTGTCTCTCTCAGTGTGTGTGTCTTGTTTAGTGTGAGTGTTTCTGGTTCTTAGCGTGTGTGTGTGTCTCTCTTTGTGTATGTCTCTCAATGTGTGTGTGTCTCCCTGTGAATGTGTGTGTCTCTCTCTTGTGTGTGACTCTCAGTGTGGTTTTGTCTCACTCTCAATGTGTGTGACTCTCACAGTGTGTGTGTCTTGCTCTCTGATGGTGTGGGTCTCAGTGAGTGTCTGTGGGCATGTTCTCTCAGTGTGTGTGTGTGTCTGTTTCTCAGTGTGTGTGTGTGTCTCTCTCTCTATGTGTTTCAGTGTGTTTCTCTCAGTGTGCATATCTCTATGTTGTCTCTCTGTTTTTGTGTCTCTCTCTCAGTGTTTCAGTCTTTCTCTGTGTGTGTTTCTCTCTCAGTGTGGATGTCTCTCTATCTCTCAGTGTGTGCATGTGTCTCTCTGTATGTATATGTCTCTAAGTGTGTGTGTGTGTCTCATTGTGTGTCTCACAATGTCTTTGTCTCTCTCTCACTGTATATGTCTCTCTCAGTGTGTGTCTCTCAGTGTGTGTTTCTCCTTCTCAGTGTGGATGTCTGTCTCATTGTATGTGTCTCTCAGTGTGCCTGTGTCTCTGTATATTGTTCATTCTCTCTTTCACAGTGTGTGTCTCTCTCGTGTGTGTCTCTCTCAGTGCTTGTGTGTTTGTCTCTCTCTCTTAGTGTGCATGGCTAACTCTCAGTATGTGCAGGTCTTTTTCCTTGTGTGTATGTCTGTCATTGTGTGTGTCTATGTGTGACTCTCACAGTGTCTCTGTTCATGTGTCTTCTGGTGTGTCTCTCTTAATGTGTGTGTCTGTCTCATTTTGTGTCTGCCTCAGTGTTTTGTGTCTGCTTTTAGTGTTTGTGTGTATTTTAGTATATTTGTTTCTCTCACTGTGTGTGTGACTATCAGTGTGTTTGTGTCTGTCTCTCACTTTGTATGTTTCTCTTATTGGGTGTGTGTCTTAGTATGTGTTTATCTCTCAGTGTGGATCTCTCTCTTTCTCTCAGTCCACGTGGGTCTCTCTCTCCATATGTCAGTCTTTATGTGTGTTTGTCTCAGTGTGTGTGTCTCACAATGTTTGTGTCTCTCTCTCAGTGTGTATGTCTCTCTCAGTGTGTGTGTTTCTCAGTTTGTTTTCCTCCTTCTCAGTGCAGATGTCTGTCTCTCTCAGTGTGTGTCTCTCTCTCAGTGTGTGTGTGTCTCTCTAAGTGTGTATGTGTCTCTGTGTGTTGCGTGTTCCCTCTTTCACAGTGTGTGTCTCTGTCAGTGTGTGTGTGCTTCTCTGTGTGTGTGTCTCTGTGTGACTCTCAGTGTCTCTGTTCTTGTGTCTCCCGGTGTGTCTCTCTCTCTCAATGTGTGTGTGTCTGTCTCATTGTGTGTCTGCCTCAGTGTTTTGTGTCTATTTTTAGTGTCTGTGTGTGTCTCTCAGTATGTGTGTTTCTCCCTCCCAGGTGTGTAGGTGGGTATCTCTCTCTCAGTGTTTGTGTGTCTCTCTTAGTGTGGGAGTTTGTGTGTCTCTCTCTCTGTGTATATTTCTCTCCCTCAATGTGTGTGTGTGTCTCGCTCTCAGGAATGTGTTTGTCTTCCTGGATGTGGGTGTCTCTCTCAGCATGTATGTCATTCTCAATTTGTGTGTCTTTGTCTGTGTCTCTCAGTATGTGTGTCTCTCAGTGTGTTTTTGTCTCTCTCTCAGTGTGTGTGTCCCTTTCAGTGTGAGTGTTTCTGGTTCTTAGCATGTGTGTGTCTCTCAATATCTGTGTCTCTCTCTCATTGTGTATGTCTCTCTCAGTGTGTGTGTGTTTTTCTCTCTCGCACTGTGTGCGTGGCTAACTCTCAGTGTGTGTGGATCTTTCAGTGTGTGTGTGTCTGTGTGTGTGTCTCTCTGTGTGTCCCCACAGTGTCTCTGTTCGTGTGTCTCCCATTATGTCTCTCCCTCTAAGTGTGTGTGTCGGTCTCGCTGTGTGTCTGCCTCAGTGTTGTGTGTCTCTTTTTAGTGTTTGTGTGAGTCTCTCAGTGTGTGTGACTCTCAGTGTGTTTGTGTCTCTCAGTCAGTGTTTAAGTCTCTCTTTGTGTGTGTGTCTCTGTGTGTGTTTCTCTCTCTCAGTGTGGATGTCTCTTTCTCACTCAGTGTGTGTGTGTATCTCTCCCTGATGTGTATGTCTCTAAGTGTATGTGTGTCTCTCTCAGCGTGTGTGTCAGTCTCAATTTGTGTGCCTCTGTGTGTCTCTCAGAATGTGTGTCTCTCAGTGTGTTTGTGTGTCTCTCTCAGTGTGTGTGTCTTGTTTAGTGTGAGTGTTTCTGGTTCTTAGCGTGTGTGTGTGTCTCTCTTTGTTTGTCTCTCAATGTGTGTGTGTCTCCCTGTGAATGTGTGTCTCTCTCTTGTGTGTGACTCTCAGTGTGGTTTTGTCTCACTCTCAATGTGTGTGACTCTCACAGTGTGTGTGTCTTGCTCTCTGATGGTGTGGGTCTTGGTAAGTGTCTGTGGGCATGTTCTCTCAGTGTGTGTGTGTCTGTTTCTCAGTGTGTGTGTGTGTCTCTCTCTCTATGTGTTTCAGTGTGTTTCTCTCAGTGTGCATATCTCTATGTTGTCTCTCTGTTTTTGTGTCTCTCTCTCAGTGTTTCAGTCTTTCTCTGTGTGTGTTTCTCTCTCAGTGTGGATGTCTCTCTATCTCTCAGTGTGTGCATGTGTCTCTCTGTATGTATATGTCTCTAAGTGTGTGTGTGTGTCTCATTGTGTGTCTCACAATGTCTTTGTCTCTCTCTCACTGTGTATGTCTCTCTCAGTGTGTGTCTCTCAGTGTGTGTTTCTCCTTCTCAGTGTGGATGTCTGTCTCATTGTATGTGTCTCTCAGTGTGCCTGTGTCTCTGTATATTGTTCATTCTGTCTTTCACAGTGTGTGTCTCTCTCGTGTGTGTCTCTCTCAGTGCTTGTGTGTTTGTCTCTCTCTCTTAGTGTGCATGGCTAACTCTCAGTATGTGCAGGTCTTTTTCCTTGTGTGTATGTCTGTCATTGTGTGTGTCTATGTGTGACTCTCACAGTGTCTCTGTTCATGTGTCTTCTGGTATGTCTCTCTTAATGTGTGTGTCTGTCTCATTTTGTGTCTGCCTCAGTGTTTTGTGTCTGCTTTTAGTGTTTGTGTGTATTTTAGTATATTTGTTTCTCTCACTGTGTGTGTGACTATCAGTGTGTTTGTGTCTGTCTCTCACTTTGTATGTTTCTCTTATTGGGTGTGTGTCTTAGTATGTGTTTATCTCTCAGTGTGGATCTCTCTCTTTCTCTCAGTCCACGTGGGTCTCTCTCTCCATATGTCAGTCTTTATGTGTGTTTGTCTCAGTGTGTGTGTCTCACAATGTTTGTGTCTCTCTCTCAGTGTGTATGTCTCTCTCAGTTTGTGTGTTTCTCAGTGTGTTTTTATCCTTCTCCCTTTGGATGTCTCTTGTGTGTGTGTGTCTCTCTCTCTCTGTATGTATATGTATCTAAGTATGTGTGTGTGTCTCAGTGTGTGTGTCTCACAATATTTGTTTCTCTATTGCAGTGTGTGTCTCTCTCAGTGTTTGTGTTTTTCAGAGTGTGTTTATCCTTCTCAGTGTGGATGTCTCTATCTCAGAATGTGTGTGTGTCTCTCTCTGTAGGTGTGTGTCTCTCTCTATATGTGTGTGTCTCTCTCTGTATATGTGTATGTCTCTAAGTGTGTGTGTGTCTCAGTGTGTGTGTCTCACAATGTTTGTGTCTCTCTCTGTGTGTATGCCTCACTCAGTGTGTGTTTCTCAGTGTGTGTTTCTCCTTCTCAGTGTGGATGTCTGTCCTTCTCATTGTGTGTGTGTCTGTCTCATTGTGTGTCTGCCTCAGTGTTGTGGGTCTCTTTCATAGTGTCTGTGTGTTTCTCTCAGTATTTGTGTCTGTCCCTGTATGTTCTGTATATGTCTTTCTAAGTATGTGTATGTCTCTAGGTGTATGTGTGTATCTCAGTGTGTGTCTCTCTCAGTATGTGTGTCTCTCTTTCTCTGTGTGTCTCTGTGTGACTTTCACAGTTTCTCTGTTCGTGTGTCTCCCGGTGTGTCTCTCTCTCTCAGTGTGTGTTTATCTCAGTGTGTTTTTTTCTCTGTCTCAGTGTGTCACTCTCAGTGTGTCTGTGTCTCCCTCTCAGTGTGTGTGACTCTCTAAGTATGTGTGTGTTGCTCTCTGACTGTGTGTGTCTCTGTGGGTCTCTTTGGATCTCTCTCTGTGTGTGTGTGGTGTGTCTCTCTCTGTATGTGTATGTCTATAAATGTGTGTGTGTCTCACAATGTTTGTGTCTGTCTCAGTGTGTATATCTCTCTCAGTGTGTTTGTCTCTCAGTGTGTGTTTCTCCTTCTCAGTGTGGATGTCTATCTCAGTGTGTGTGTGTCTCTCTCAGTGTGTGTGTGTCTCTGTATGTTGTGCATTAACTATTTCACGGTGTGTGTCTCTCTCATGTGTATGTCTCTCTCAGTGTGTGTGTGTCTCTCAGTGTGTGTGTCTCTGTTTGACTCTCACAGTGTCCCTGTTCACGTGTCTCCTGGTGTGTCTCTCTCTCAATGTGTTTGTGTCTGTCTCAGTGTCTGTGTCTATTTCAGTGTGAGTGTTTCTGGTTCTTAGCATATGTGTGTGTCTCTCTCTGTATGTGTATGTCTCTCAGTGTGTGTGTGTCTTACTGTATATGTGTGTCTCTCTCTCTTGTGTGTGTATCTCTCAGTGCATATGTCTCTGTGTGTCTCTCAGCGTGTGTAACTCTCAATGTGTTTGTGTCTCTCTCTCAGTGTGTGTGACACTCTCAGTGTGTGTGTCTCACAATGTCTGGGTCTCTCTCTCACTGTATATGTCTCTCTCAGTATGTGTGTCTCAGTGTGTGTGTGTGTCTCTTTCAGGGTGTGTGTCTATGTGTGTCTCTGTGTGAGTGTGTCTCCCATTGTGTTTCTCAATGTGTGTGTTTCTGTCTCACTGTGTCTGCCTCAGAGTTGTGTGTCTGTTTTTACTGTTTGTGTGAGTCTCTCAGTGTGTTTGTGTCTCTCAGTGTGTGTGAGTCTCTCTCTCTGTATATCTGTGTCTCTAAGTTTGTGTGTGGGTGTCGCAGTGTGTGTCTCACAATGTTTGTGCCTCTCACTCAGTGTGTATGTCTCTCTCAGTATGTGTGTCTCTCAGTGCGTGTTTCTCCTTTTCAGTGTGGATGTCTGTCTCATTGTGTATGTCTTAGTGTGTGTATGTGTCTGTTTCTCAGTGTGTATCTGTGTCTCTCTGTGTGTGTGTCTATCTCTGTATGTGTATGTGTCTCAGTGTGTGTGTGTGTCTCACTGTGAATGTCTCTATGTGTCTTTGTATTTCCTCTCTGTGTTTGTGTCTCTCTGTCAGTGTTTAAGTCTCTCTTTGTATGTGTGTCTCTGTGTGTGTGTTTCTCTCTCTCAGTGTGGATGTCTCTCTCTCTCAGTGTGAGGGTTCTCAGTGTGTGTCTCTTGTGTCTCTGTGTTGCCTCTCTGTGTTTTTGTCTCTCAGTCTGTGTTTAAGTCTCTCTTTTTGTGTGTGTCCATGTGTGTGTTTCTCTCTCTCATTGGGGATGTCTCTCTCTCTCTCTCTCTGTGGTGTGTCTCTCTCTATATGTGTATGTCTCTAAGTGTGTGTTTCCCATTGTGTGTGTCTCACAATGTTTGTGTGTCTCTCTCAGTGTCTATGTATTTCTCAGTGTGTGTGTCTCTCAGTGTGTGATTTTCTTTCTCAGTATGGATATCTCTCCCTCAGTGTGTGAGTGTGTTTCTCTCTGTATGTATATGTCTCTAAGTGTGTGTGTGTGTCTCAGTGTGTGTGTCTCAGAATATTTGTGTCTCTCTTGCAGTGTGTATGTCTCTCTCAGTGTGTGCATCTCTCAGTGTGTGTTTCTCCTTCTCAGTGTGGATGTCTGTCTTTCTCAGTGTTGTGTCTCTCTCAGTGTGTGTGTGTCTCTGTATGTTATATGTTAACTATTTCACAGTGTGTGTCTCTCTCATATATATGTCTCTTTCAGTATGTGTGTGTCTCTGTGTATGTGTCTCTGTGTGACTTTCACAGTGTCCCTGTTCATCTGGCTCCCAGTGTGTCTCTCTCTCAATGTGTTTGTGTCTGTCTCAGTGTCTGTGTCTATTTCAGTGTGAGTTTTTCTGGTTCTTAGCATATGTGTGTCTCTCTCTGTATGTGTCTGTGTGTCTCTCTCTGTATGTGTCTGTGTGTGTGTGTCTCACTGTGTATGTGTGTGTCTCTCTCTTGTGTGTGTTTATGTCTGTGTGTCTCTCTGTGTCACTCAGTGTGTGTGACTCTCTCAGTGTGTATGCGTTGCTCTCTGTGTGTGTCTCTGTGGGTCTTTTTGTGTGTGTCTCTCTCAGTCTGTGTATGTGTCTGTTTCTCAGTGTGTGTCTGTGTCTCTCTCTGTGTGTGTCTCTCTCTGTATGTTTATGTGTCTCAGTGTGTGGGTTCTCAGTGTGTCTCTATGTGTCTCTGTGTTGCCTCTCTGTGTTTTTGTCTCTCAGTCAGTGTTTAAGTCTCTCTTTTTGTTTGTGTTTGTGTGTGTGTTTCTCTCTCTCATTGGGGATGTCTCTCTCTCTCTCTCAGTGTGTGGTGTGTCTCTCTCTGTATGTGCATGTTTCTAAGTATGTGTTTCCCATTGTGTGTGTCTCACAGTGTTTGTGTGTCTCTCTCAATGTGTATGTATTTCTCAGTGTGTGATTCTCTTTCTCAGTGTGGATGTCTCTCTCTCCCTCAGTGTGTGTGTGTGTCTCTCTCTGTATGTATATGTCTCTAAGTGTGTGTGTGTCTCAGTGTGTGTGTCTCACAATATTTGTGTCTCTCTCTCAGTGTGTATGCCTCACTCAGTGTGTGTTTCTCAGTGTGTGTTTCTCCTCAGTGTGAATGTCTGTCTCTCTCATTGTGTGTGTGTCTGTATCATTGTGTGTCTGCCTCAGTGTTGTTAGTCTCTTTCTTAGTGCCTGTGTGTTTCTCTCAGTATGTGTGTCTGTCCCTGCAAGTTTTGTATGTGTCTTTCTAAGTATGTGTATGTCTCTATGTGTGTGTGTGTCTCAGTGCATGTCTCTGTCAGTGTGTATGTGTCTCTGTGTGACTCTCACAGTGTCTCTGTTCGTGTGTCTCCCAGTGTGTCTTTTTCTCAGTGTGTGTGTATCTCCATGTGTTTGTTTTCCTGTCTCAGTGCGTGTGGCTCTCAGTGTGTTTGTGTCTCTCTGTGTGTGTGACTCTCTCAGTATGTGTGTGTTGCTCTCTGACTGTGTGTGTCTCTGTGGGTCTCTTTGGGTCTCTCTCTCTCTCAGTGTGTGGTGTTTCTCTGTATGTGTATATCTCTAAGTGTGTGTGTGTCTCATTGTGTGTGTCTCACAATGTTTATGTGTCTCTCTCAGTGTGTATGTCTCTCTCAGTGTGTGTCTCTCAGTGTGGGTTTCTCCTCAGTGTGAATGTCTGTCTTTCTCAGTGTGTGTATGTCTCTCTCAGTGTGTGTGTGTCTCTCTCAGTGTGTGTGTGTCTCTCAGTGTGTGTTTCTCCTCAGTGTGAATGTCTGTCTCTCTCAGTGTGTATGTCTCTCTCAGTGTGTGTCTCTCAGTGTGTGTTTCTCCTCAGTGTGAATGTCTGTTTTTCTCAGTGTGTGTATGTCTCTCTCAGTGTGTGTTTCTCCTCAGTGTGAATGTCTGTCTTTCTCAGTGTGTGTATGTCTCTCTCAGTGTGTGTGTGTCTCTCTGTGTGTGTCTCTGTCTGACTCTCACAGTGTCTCTGTTCATGTGTCCCCGTTATGTCTCTCTCTCAATGCGTGTGTGTTTGACTCATTTTGTTTGCCTCAGTGTTGTGTGTCTTTTTAGTATCTCTCTATTTTTGTGTGTCTCTCCATATGTGTCTCTCCCTCCCAGTTGTGTGTGTGTGTGTTTCTCTCTCAGTGTTTGTGTGTCTCTCTCAGTGTGGGAGTGTGTGTCTCACTCTCAGGAGTGTGTTTCTCTTCCTGGAAGTGGGTGTCTCTCTTAGCATGTGTGTCACTCTCAAATTGTGTGTCTCTCAGTATGTGTGTCTCTCAGTGTGTTTTTATCTCTCTCTCAGCATGTGTGACTCTCTCAGTGTGTGTGTCTCTCTCTCTGAGTGTGTGTTTCTCTGTGCATCTCTGTGTGTGTGGCTCTCTCATTGTGTGTGTGTCTGTTTCTCTGTGTGTGTCTGTGTCTGTGTGTGTGTGTCTCACTCTCTGTATGTGTCTCAGTGTGTGGCTTTCAGTGTGAATGTCTCTATTTGTCTCTGTGTTGTCTCTCGGTATTTGTGTCTCTATGTCAGTGTTTATGTCTCTCTCTCTCTGTGTCTCTCTGTTTGTGTCTCACTATCAGTGTGTATGTCTCAGTGTGCGTTTCTCCTTCTCAATGTGGATGTCTCTATGTGTCTCTGTGTTGCCTCTATGTGTTTGTCTCTCTCTTTCAGTGTTTAAGTCTCTTTTTGCATGTCTCTGTGTGTGTTTCTCTCTCTCAGTGTGTATGTCTCTCTCTCTCAGTGTGTGTGTGTGTCTCTCTCTGTATGTGTATGTCTCTAAGTGTGTGTGTCTCAGTGTGTGTGTCTTACAATGTTTGTGTGTCTTTCTCAGTGTGTATGTCTCTCTCAGTGTGTGTGTGTCTCTGTATGATGTTTGTCCACTCTTTCACAGTGTTTGTCTCTCTCATGTGTGTTTCTATCTCAGTGTGTTTGTGTCTCTCTGTGTGTGTGTCACTGTGACTCCATAATGTCTCTGTTCTGTGTCTCACATTGTGTCTCTCTCTCGATGTGTGTGTGTCTGTCTCATCATGTGTCTTCCTCAGTGTTGTGTGTCAGTTTTTAGTAGTAGTCTCTAGTAGTCTCTCAGTGTGTGTGCCCCTCAGTAGGTTTGTGTGTCTCTCTCAATGTGTGTGACTCTCAGTCTGTTGGTGTCTCTCTCTCAGTGTGTGTATATCAATGTGTTTGTTTCTCTGTCTCAGGGTGTGGGACTCTCATTGTGTTTGTGTCTCTCTCAGTGTGTTTTTATTTCAGTGTGCATTTCTCCTTCTCTGTGTGGGTGTCTGTCTCAGTGTATGTGTCTCTCTCAGTGTTTTTGTCTCTCTGTTTGTTGTGTGTTCACTCTTTCACAGTGTGTCTCTCTCTTGTGTGTGTCTCTCTCAGTGAGTGTGTGTGTTTGTCTCTATCTCTCAGTGTGTGTGGCTATCATTGTGTGTCTGTCTCTATCAGTGTGTGTGTATCTTTCAGTGTGTGTGTATCTGTGTGTGTGTCCCTGTGTGTCTACACAGTGTCTCTGTTCGTGTGTCTCCCATTGTGTCTCTCCCTCTATGTGTGTGTCTGTCTCACTGTGTGTCTGCCTCAGTGTTGTGTGTCTCTTTTTAGTGTCTGTGTGAGTTTCTCAGTGTGTGTGACTCTCAGTGTGTTTGTGTCTCTCTCTTAGTGTGTGTTACTCTCTCAGTTTTGTGTCTTGCTCTCTGAGTATGTGTGTCTCTGTGGATCTCTTTGTGTATCTCTCTCTCTCAGTGTGTGTGTGTGTCTGTTTCTCAGTGTGTATCTGTGTCTCTGTGTGTGTGTCTCTCTCTGTGCGTGTCTCTGTCTTTGTGTTGCCCCTCTGTGTTTGTGCCTCTCTGTCAGTGTTTAAGTCTCTCCTTGTGTGTGTGTCTCTGTGTGTGTGTTTCTCTCTCTCAGAGTGGATGTGTCTCTTTCAGTGTGTGGTGTGTCTCTCTCAGTGTGTGTGTGTCTCATTGTGTGTTTCTCACAATGTTTTTGTATTTCTCTCAGAGTGTATGTCTCTCTCAATGTGTGTGTCTCTCAGTGTGTGTTTCTCCTTCTCAGTGTGGATATCTGTCTTTCTCAGTATGTGTGTGTCTCTCTCAGTGTGTGTGTCTCTGTATGTTTTGTGTTAACTCTTTCACAGTGTGTATCTCTCTCATTATTGTGTCTCTCTCAGTGTGTGTGTGTCTCTGTGTGTGTGTGTCTCTGTGTGACTCTCACAGTGTCTCTGTTTGTATGTCTCCGGTTGTGTCTCTCTCTCAGTGTGTGTGTCTGTCTCATTTGTGTCTGCCTCAGTGTTTTGTGTCTATTTTTAGTGTCTCTCTATATTTTGTGTCTCTCAGTATATGTGTCTCTCCCTCCCAGTTGTGTCTGTGTGTCTCTTTCTCAGTGTTTGTGTGTCTCTCTCAGTGTGGGAGTGTGTGTCTCACTCTGTGTGTGTGTGTTTCTCTCCCTCAATGTGTGTGTGTGTCTTGCTGTCAAGAGTGTGTTTGTCTTCCTGGATGTGGGTGTCTCTCTTAGCATGTGTGTCACTCTCAAATTGTGTGTCTCTGTGTGTGTCTCTCTGTATGTGTGTCTCTCAGTGTGTTTTTGTCTCTCTCTCAGTGTGTGTGACTTTCTCAGTGTGTGTGTCTCGCTCTCTGAGTGTGTGTTTCTCTGTGCATCTGTGTGTGTTTGTGTCTCTCATTGTGTGTGTGTCTGTGTCTCTGTGTGTGTCTGTGTCTCTGTGTGTGTGTCTCACTCTCTGTATGTGTATGTGTCTCAGTGTGTGGTTTTCAGTGTGCATGTCTCTATTTGTCTCTGTGTTGTCTCTCGGTGTTTGAGTCTCTTTGTGTTTATGTCTCTCTCTCTCTGTGTCACTCTGTGTTTGTGTCTCACTCTCTGTGGATGTCTCAGTGTGTGTTTCTCCTTCTCAGTGTGGATGTCTCTCTGTGTCTCTGTGTTGCCTCTATGTGTTTGTCTCTCTCAGTGTTTAAGTCTCTCTTTGTGTGTGTCTCTCTGTGTGTGTTTCTTTCTCTCAGTGTGGATGTATCTATCTCTCTCAGTGTGTGTGTGTGTGTGTCTCTCTCTGTATGTGTATGTCTCTAAGTGTGTATGTGTCTCAGTGTGTCTCACAATATTTGTGTCTGTCTCTCAGTGTATGTCTCTCTCAGTGTGTGTTTCTCCTTTCAGTGTGGATGTCTCTCTCTCTCTCTCAGTGTATGTGTGTGTCTCTCTCTGTATGTGTATGTCTATAAGTGTGTGTGTGTGTGTCTCTGTATGTGCCTCACAATGTTTGTGTGTCTCTATCAGTGTTCATGTCTCTCTCAGTGTGTGTGTGTCTCTGTATGATGTTTGTCCACTCTTTCACGGTGTGTTTCTCTCATGTCTGTGTCTCTCTCGGTGTGTGTGTCTCTCTCTCTGTGTCTCTGTGTGACTCCACAGTGTCTCTGTTTGTGTGTCTCCTATTGTGTCTATCTCTCAATGTGTGTGTGTCTGTGTCTGCCTCAGTGTTGTGTTGGATTTTAGTGTCTAGGAGTCTTTCAGTGCGTGTGTCCCTCAGTGTGTTTGTGTCTCTCTCTCAGTGTGTGTGACTCTCAGTGTGTTTGTGTCTCTCAGTGTGTGTGATGCTCTCAGTGTGTGTGTGCTGCTCTCTGACTGTGTGTCTCTGTGTGTCTCTTTGTGTATCTCTCTCAGTGTGTGTGTGTGTCTGTTTCTCAGTGTGTATCTGTGTCTCTGTGTGTGTGTGTCTCTCTCTGTATGTGTGTCTCAGTGTGTGTGTCTCTCACTGTGCATGTCTCTATGTGTCTTTGTGTTGCCCCTCTGTGTTTGTGTCTCTCTGTCAGTTTTTAAATCTCTCTTTGTGTGTGTGTCTATGTGTGTGTGTTTCTCTCCCTCGGTGTGAATGTCTCTCTCTCTCTCAGTGTGTGGTGTGTCTCTCTCTGTATGTGTATGTCTCTAAGTGTGTGTGTGTCTCATTGTGTGTCTCACAATGTTTGTGTCTCTCTCTCAGTTTGTATGTCTCTCTCACTGTGTGTGTATCTCAGTGTGTATTTCTCCTTCTCAGTGTGGATGTCTTTCTCAGTGTGTGTGTGTTTCTGTCAGTGTGTGTGTATGTCTCTGTATGTTGTGTGTTAACTCTTTCACAGTGTGTGTCTCTCTCATGTGTGTTTCTCTCTCAGTGTGTGTGTCTCTCTGTGTGTCTCTGTGTGACTCTCACAGTGTCTCTGTTGGTGTCTCCCGTTGTGTCGCTCTCAATGTGTGTGTGTCTGTCTCATTTTGTCTCTGCCTCAGTGTTTTGTGTCTATTTTTAGTGTCTGTCTATTTTTGTGTGTGTCTCTCAGTATGTGTGTCCCTCCCTCCCAGTTGTGTGTATGTCTCTGTGTGTTTGTGTGTCTCTCTCAGTGTTGGAGTGTGTGTCTCGCTCTCTGTATGTATGTTTCTCTCCCTCAATGTGTGTGTGTTGCTCTCAAGAGTGTGTTTCTCTTCCTGGATGTGGGTGTCTCTCTTAACATGTGTGTCACTCTCAAATTGTGTGTCTCTGTGTGTGTCTCTCAGTATGTGTGTCTCTCAGTGTTTTTGTGTCTCTCTCTGTGCATGTGAGTCTCTCCTTGTGTGTGTGTCTCTCTCAGAGTGTGTTTTTCTCTGTGCGTCTCTGTGTGTGTGTCTCTCTCATTGGGTATGTGTCTGTTTCTCTGTGTGTGTCTGTGTCTCTGTGTGTGTGTCTCACTCTCTGTATGTGTATGTGTCTCAGTGTGTGTGGCTTTCAGTGTGCATGTCTCTATGTGTCTCTGGCCCTGAGTTCCCTACTTTTTCTCATTTTACCTTCATGCCACCAAGGTATTGTTCTCAATGGAGCTGTGTTATTTCAGGGTGCAAAGTAAGCAATCCTTGGTTTTAGGCTTTCATTGTATTTTATGAAAACCACGTTTTTCCAAAGCCAGTACTTCATAACCCACTTAAGTAAGCAGCTAACAGTTCTTCTTTCACTATTCATTCTTAAGTATTAGCATATAGCATAGTCAAAATCTCCTTTCCCTTCAAGGGTGAGTGGCACTGTAAGATTGTCTTGTCACTCTGCTGACTCCGCTGAAGACAGCCTTAGGGTCCATTGTGGCTGCCAGCAAGAGGGAAGATTTGCTTCTCCTACCAGTTTGATAAGAATTTCCTAACCAAATTCAGCCGTATATCTGACCTATGTTTGTTTAAAAGGTCTTCCTATGAATTTGCTTGAAGATTAAGCAATTTTGCAAAGCACAGCTTAACTGTCTATTAAAGACTTAAAAGGTGAGGTTGAAGATCTGATCACAATGTGTTGACAAAGAAGCTGAATTAAGTTGCTGTGGTAGAACCAGAATTATGGCTGATAGATTATACCAGGACATATAGTAAACTTTACCCATACAGTATAATCTTGGAAGGCTTATCACCCTTTGAAAACACTTCCCATGTAATTCAACATATCAAAAGAAACTAATTCAATAATCCTCCTTCAGATGCCTTAAGGGCTCCCTAAAGAACCTTAAAGTCAGCTGGAAGTCAAAAGAAATTTAATTAAAATTTGACATTTGGGAAGTTTGTCAAAAAGTCTCAAAACACTTGGTCAAATAAGATCATTGTTCACTGTAAGACAATGCAAATATAATCTAAAAGTTAAATAAATTATGGCCTAAGATCTGGCACTCAAAAAATACTTAAATAAATGGATGACTGAAGGATAAATGCAGTGAAATTAGTTAATACTGCAATCACCTATGTCTTCACTAGCAATCTTGTAAAGTAATTGAGCCCAGATTCCTCCAAGTTGCTCCTCCCAAGTGGATCTTTGCTTAGTGGTTGAAAGTTTTGGAGGAAATCTGAAATGCTCATGACTATAGGTTCAAAGGAACCTCCTCTGAAAATACATGTTGGTATTATCTCATCTTAGGAGATTAAATCTCCTTTAAGCAATAGCATTTTACTCTAGTGCTGGCTGCACAGAAACTTTCCAGCAGTATAAGTTTCTTAAGCAGTGCTTATTCTGGCAACAAAGGAGAACTCTTTAATTGGCAGATCATAGGCAACTATTTTCTGACAAGGAGGAACATGTCAAAACTTTATGTCAGGAGGATACTACTGAACTATAATGCTGAAGCTGATCTCTTTGGGAAATATATTTCAGCCATTGAATGACTGCCTTTTTAAAGCAAAACAAAAACAGAAACTAAAAGAAAAAAAAAACAGCATCTTGCATCAAGTCTGCAAGTCCAAACATCCCATGCTGTTAGTCACTGCAAGATTAATTCCAGGCCCAATGCTTGCTTTTTTCTATTATAAATTTTATACATGCAGAAAATTTGAAAGAAGAAAGCAAAATCATTCTCCATTCAAAGAGAGTAAGCATTAAAATCTGAAGAATTTCCCTCTTGTCATTTTTCTATGAATATTTTAGTATAATTATGTTTGTGTATTATATGTAAAGAGTTTACATTCTGAGTCTTTACAGTTTAATGTGATAACATAGCAGTTTTACATGTGTTTTTGCAAATTATTCACAGATATTAGTGAGATCCATTTACCAAAGTTTAATCTAATCTCACCCTGACCGTGCATAAAACTCCTTTTTTTTTTTTTTTTTTTTACTTAAAACATATATCCTACTTCCCTACTATATACTGATAATGTTTTCCTTTATTCTTAGTAGCTTTAATTACATACTTAGATGCAAATCCTCAACTCTTTTTTTTTAAATTTTATTTTATTTTTAAACTTTACATAATTGTATTAGTTTTGCCAAATATCAAAATGAATCTGCCACCTTAATTTTTAGTGAAAACTAAGATGCAAGTAATTGTGAACTGTTTGTCATACCAGTATTTTCTGATTGGAAACTTATGCTTTAGTTTTCCTCTCCTAATAAGGCAGAGGTTGGTAAACTTAGATTTGTCCAGCAACGAATGTTCCAATATTTTATCCTATTTGAAGTGTGACCCAAATAGTCAATGAATTCTTGCCTTTTAACTTGGATCACTTTCAAGTTACCAAAATCTGGAGAAAGCTATTTTAGGTAGACTTAATATTTCATCATATAACATTATTGATATGTTCTTGCTGACACATTTGCAACAGATATAAGGTCTTATTTGATCTCTAAAAAACCTAGGTACAACAGTTGCATTACATTTAGAAAACCAACAAACTTAAGCTAGCTTCAATACCAGATATCAATTCAGTACTGAATATTTCCCAGATCAAGAGGTTTGACATTCATTTTGGTCAATTTTCTAAATAATAGGAAGTAATATTAGGAAAAAATATTTCATAAAGCCAAATTTTTTCCAACTGCATATGCAGAAAGAACCAGTGTGAGAATTTCAGACGTTTCATCTTAACTAATTTTTTCCTTCACCATAGTCTAGAGAAGATAGTGGCCAGGCAGTATTAAAAGAAAAGTCATCTTACTCATACTCTAGAGTGACTATAGGATGGAACAAAGCTCTTATTATCACAGCTGCTGCTGCTGCTGTTGCTGCTGTCGCTTCAGTCATGTCCAACTCTGTGCGACCCTATAGACGGCAGCCCAACAGACTCCCCTGTCCCTGGCATTCTCCAGGCAAGAACACTGGAGTGGGTTGCTATTTCCTTCTCCAATGCATGAAAGAGAAAAGTGAAAGTGAAGTTGTTCAGTCGTGTCTGACAGGTATTATCAAATACAGAACAAATAAATGTAATGCAAAACAAGCTTGAGTGACTTACCCTAGGTGACACCAAATCTGGACAATAGTTCTGGACATCTCTCAGCTCCAAACAGCTTCTTGCATTGGGGGGTGGGGAGCAGCTGGCGCCTGTCAGGAAGATTCCCTCCTAGTTACACAGAGCAAAATAAACTTAGGCAGGTCTGCTAGAAACTTGGGAAGTGGATGCCTCTGGTCAAAGTCAGTTTGCCACAGGCACAGATTTACTGTTGAGCTTGCCATGAATTGAGAAAGAAGGGGAGAGCCTCAGGAATCAGGCTCCATGACTTCATATGACACTACAAAGCTATGGTCATCAAACAGGCATGGTATTGGCAGGAAAACAGACACATAGACCAGTGGAACAGAAGAGGGAGCCTAGAAACAGAGCCAGGTGCATATGGTCAATTCATCTATGTCATAGGAGACAAGGGTACATGACAGGGAAAAGACAGCCTGTTCACCAGGTGCTGTTGGAGAAACTGAACAGCTACATGCAAAAGGATCAAACTGGACCATTTTCTTACACAAAAATGGATTAAATGTATAGCCTGAAACCATAAAACTCCTAGAAGGAAACACAAGCCATAAGCTCTTTGACATTGAGAATGACAGTGATATTTCTGAATAGAGGCCAAAAGCAAAAGCAATGAATCAGAAGTCCAAAGGAGGTAATGTACAAGATAGGAAATACAATCACATTGTAATAAGTCTGTATGGTGGCAGGAGGTAACTAGATTTGTCATGGCAATCATGGAGTAATGTATAAAACAGAATTACTAAGTCCTGCACCTGAAATGAATATAATACTGTGTGTCACATATAATTCAATAAAGGTTATTTAATAGCACAAGTGTGCATGTGCTTATGTGTGTGTGTATGTGTGTGTATGTGTACCAAATGTGGGAACCATAGTGTCTGCTTGTGTGCTTTCTTGGGCTTCTAAACTAATACCAAGTGGGCTTTCACAGACTCTGAAACATGCAGAGACCAGACACTGTATGCAGAGTACATCTGGCGAAATGTTGGGCTAGATGAAGCACAAGCTAGAATCAAAATTGCTGGGAGAAATATCAACCACCTCAGATACGCAAATGACACCACCCTTACGGCAGAAAACGAAGAGGAACTGAGGAGCCTCTTCATGAAAGTGAAAGAGGAGAGTGAAAAAGCTGGCTTAAAACTCAACACTCAGAAAACAAAGATCATTTGTTGGCAGGAAAGAGGAGCATTGTGCTAAGTGGGATCATTCCAGGAATCGAAGAAAGAGCTATAATCATCATTTTTATTTTTTTCTTTGGAGTTGTTAATTATTCACCATCTACAAGACAACTTCAGCTTACTCTACTATGATTCCAACTGAGAACAGCCAAGTAGCAATGCCTCATTAAGAATGTTGTGACTTTTTTTCTGCCTGGGTAGACACACTTCTCCAGCTTGCTGAACCTGAGTACCAGCCCAAGAGCTCTTGCCTCTGAAAGGCAGATTACTGCCCTGCTCGCACCCATGCTGGCTCTCACTCTGTAGGGAGCAGGCCCTACTTCTACAGGGAAGAAAGAGAAGAGAAAATGGATCCTTAGAGAGGCTAAGTAACATGCTCAAACTCATGACACAGTGGATGGAGAAGTCTTGAGGCTACTGTAAAAATAAGACTGAAAACCAGAAGCAGGAGGCTTAAGTCCAAATCCTGAGAACACCAGAGGACTCCGGACTCCAGGGAACATTAATCGACAGGAGCTCATCAAATGCCTCCATACCTACACTGAAACCAAGCACTACCCAAGACCCAACAAGTTCCAGAGCAAGACATACCATGCAAATTCTCCAGCAACACAGTAACACAACCCTGAGCTTCAATATACAGCATGCCCAAAGTCACTCCAAACCCATTGACATCTCATAACTCATTACTGGACACTTCATTGCACTCCAGAGAGAAGAAATCCAGCTGCACTCACCAGAATACAGACACAGGCTTCCCTAACCAGGAAACCTTGACAAGCCACCTGTACAACCCCACCCACAGTGAGGAAACTCCACAATAAAGAGAACTCCACAAACTTCCAGAATACAGAAAGGCCACCCCAAACACAGCAATATAAACAGGATGAAGATACAGAGGATTACCCATCAGGTAAAGGAACAGGATAAATGCCCACCAAACCAAACAAAAGAGGAAGAGATAGGGAATCTACCGGATAAAGAATTCTGACTAATGATAGTGAAAATGATCCAAAGTCTTGAAACCAAAATACAATCACAGATAAATAGCCTGGAGACAAGGATTGAGAAGATGCAAGAAAGGTTTAACAAGGACCTAGAAGAAATAAAAAACAGTCAGTATATAATGAATAATGCAATAAATGAGATCAAAAACACTCTGGAGGGAACAAATAGTAGAATAATGGAGGCAGAAGACAGGATTAGTGAAGTAGAAGATAGAATAGCAGAAATAAATGAATCAGAGAGGAAAAAGGAAAAATTAATTAAAAGAAATGAGGAAAATCTGAGAGACCTCCATGACAGTGTTAAATGCCCCAACATTCAAATCATAAGAGTCCCAGAAGAAGAAGACAAAAAGAAAGACCATGAGAAAATACTTGAGGGGATAATAGTTGAAAACTTCCCTAAAATGGGGAATGAAATAATCACCCAAGTCCAAGAAACCCAGAGAGTTCCAAAAAGGATAAACCCAAGGCAAAACACCCCAAGATACATATTAATCAAATTAACAAAGGTCAAACACAAATAACAAATATTAAAAGCAACAAGGGAAAAACAACAAATAACACACAAAGGGATTCCCAGAAAGATAACAGCTGATCTTTCAATAGAAACACTTCAGGCCAGGAGGGAATATTAGGACATACTTAAAGTGATGAAAGAAAATAACCTACAGCTCAGATTACTGTACCCAGCAAGGATCTCATTAAAATATGAAGGAGAAATCAAAAGCTTTACAGACAAGCAAAAGCTGAGAGAATTCAGCACCACCAGACCAGCTCTCCAACAAATGCTAAAGAATATTCTCTAGACAGGAAACACAAAAAGGGTGTATAAACTCAAACCCAAAACAATAAAGTAAATGGCAATGGGATCATCAGATCAGATCAGTCGTTCAGTCATGTCCGACTCTTTGCGACCCCATGAATCGCAGCACGCCAAGCCTCCCTGTTCATCACGAACTCCTGGAGTTCACTCAGACTTGAAAGGTTGTTGTTGAATCACGCTAATACACCGGGATTCTAGGCCCCCGGAGGAGAAGAATTCAATCCGGGGTCAGAGACGAGGCTTGATCGCTCAGAGCTTTTGTGTAATAAAGTTTTATTAAAGTATAAAGGAGATAGAGAAAGCTTCGGACTAGGCATCAGAAGGGGGCAGAAAGAGTACTTGCTTGCTAGTGTTAACAATGAAGTTATATATTCCAAAGAGTGTCTGGAGGTTGTAAACACCTCATCAGACCTACTCCCATAATTTACATTTTAAGATAACAGAATTGCCAGAAGGTTTAATCCAAAGACTATCCTCAGGCAGGATACACTATTGCTATATAATCCTAAGGAATGTAAAGAATGAAAAAAAGTTTGTTCTTTCTTCCTCCTTGAGAATTCCAGACCCCTCTCTCCTCGGGGACCCCTAGACTCCTTATCAACCTGCCTAGGAACTGACTCTCTCAGACTCACGTCCATCGAGTCAGTGATGCCATCCAGCCATCTCATCCTCTGTCGTCCCCTTCTCCTCTTGCCCCCAATCCCTCCCAGCATCAGAGTCTTTTCCAATGAGTCAACTCTTTGCATGAGGTGGCCAAAGTACTGGAGTTTCAGCTTTAGCATCATTCCTTCCAAAGAAATCCCAGGGCTGATCTCCTTCAGAATGGACTGGTTGGATCTCCTTGCAGTCCAAGGGACTCTCAAGAGTCTTCTCCAACACCACAATTCAAAAGCATCAATTCTTCAGCGCTCAGCCTTCTTCACATTCCAACTCTCACATCCATACATGACCACAGGAAAAACCATAGCCTTGACTAGACGGACCTTTGTTGGCAAAGTAATGTCTCTGCTTTTCAATATACTATCTAGGTTGTTCATAACTTTCCTTCCAAGGAGTAAGCGGCTTTTAATTTCATGGCTGCAGTCACCATTTGCAGTGATTTTGGAGCCCAGAAAAACAAAGTCTGACACTGTTTCCACTGTTTCAACATCTATTTCCCATGAAGTGATGGGACTGGATGCCATGATCTTCATTTTCTGAAGGTGAGCTTTAAGCCAACTTTCTCACTCTCCTCTTTCACTTTCATCAAGAGGCTTTTTAGTTCCTCTTCACTTTCTGCCATAAGGGTGGTGTCATCTGCATATCTGAGGTTATTGATATTTCTCCCAGCAATCTTGATTCCAGCTTGTGTTTCTTCCAGCCCAGCCTTTCTCATGATGTACTCTGCATATAAGTTAAATAAACAGGGCAACAATATACAACCTTGACATACTCCTTTTCCTATTTGGAACAAGTCTGTTGTTCCATGTCCAGTTCTAACTGTTGCTTCCTGACCTGCATACAGATTTCTCAAGAGGCAGGTCAGGTGGTCTGGTATTCCCATCTCTTTCAGAATTTCCCACAGTTTATTGTTATCCACACAGTCAAAGGCTTTGGCATAGTCAATAAAGCAAAAATAGATGTTTTTCTGGAACTCTCTTGCTTTATCCATGATCCATCAGATGTTGGCAATTTGATCTCTGGTTCCTCTGCCTTTTCTAACGCCAGCTTGAACATCAGTAAGTTCACGGTTCACATATTGCTGAAGCCTGGCTTGGAGAATTTTGAGCATTACTTTACTATCATGTGAGATGAGTGCAATTGGGTGGTAGTTTGAGCATTCTTTGGCATTGCCTTTCTTTGGGATTGGAATGAAAATTGACCTTTTCCAGTCCTGTGGCCACTGCTGAGTTTTTCAAATTTGCTGGCATATTGAGTGTAGCACTTTCACAGCATCATCTTTCAGGATTTGGAGTAGCTCAACTGGAATTCTATCACCTCCACTAGCTTTGTTCGTAGTGATGCTTTCTAAGGCCCACTTGACTTCACATTCCAAGATGTCTGGCTCTAGCTCAGTGATCACACCATCGTGATTATCTGGGTCATGAAGATCTTTTTTATACAGTTCTTCTGTGTATTCTTGCCATCTCTTCTTAATATCTTCTGCTTCTGTTATGTCCATACCATTTCTGTCCTTTATCGAGCCCATCTTTGCATGAAATGTTCCCTTGGTATCTCTAATTTTCTTGAAGAGGTCTCTAGTCTTTCCCATTCTGTTGTTTTCCTCTATTTCTTTGCATTGATCACTGAAGAAGGCTTTCTCTTCTTGCTTTAATAATTATCTTAAACGTAAATGGGTTGAATGCCCCAACCAAAAGACAAAGACTGGCTGAATGGTACAAAAACAAGACCCCTATATATGTCGTCTACAACAGACCCACCTCAAAACAGTGGACACATACAGACTGAAAGTGAAGGGCTGGAAAAAGTTATTCCATGCAAATACAGACCAAAAGAAAGTAGGAGTAGCAATACTAATATCCGATAAAATAGACTTTAAAACAAAGGCTGTGAAGAGAGACAAAGAAGGACACTACATAATGATCAAAGAATCAGTTCAAGAAGATATAACAATTATAAATATATATGCACCCAACATAGGAGCACCACAATATGTAAGACAAATGTTAACAAGTATGAAAGAGGAAATTAACAATAGCACAATAATAGTGGGAGACTTTAATACCCCACTCACACCTATGGATAAATCAACTAAACAGAAAATTAACATGGAAACACAAACTTTAAATGATACAATAGACCAGTTAGACTTCAGTCAGTTCAGTTCAGTTCAGTCGCTCAGTCGTGTCCGACTCTTTGCAACCCCATGAATTGCAGCATGCCAGGCCTCCCTGTCCATCACCAACTCCCAGAGTTATAAGGCATTTCACCCCAAAACAATGAATTTCACCTTTTTCTCAAGCGCACACGGAACCTTCTCCAGGATAGATCACATGCTGGGCCATAAATATAGCCTTGGTAAATTAAAAAAAATTGAAATCTTTCCAGGCATCTTTTCTGACCACAATGCAGTAAGATTAGATCTCAATTACAGGAGCAAAACTATTAAAAATTCTAACATATGGAGGCTGAACAACACGCTGCTGAATAACCAACAAATCACAGAAGAAATCAAAAAAGAAATCAAAATATGCATAGAAATGAATGAAAATGAAAACACAACAACCCAAAACCTGTGGGGCACTGTAAAAGCAGTGCTAAGGGGAAGGTTCATAGCAATACAGGCATACCTCAAGAAACAAGAAAAAAGTCAAATAAATCATCACCTAACTCTACACCTAAAGCAACTAGAAAAGGAAGAAATGAAGAACCCCAGGGTTAGTAGAAGGAAAGAAATTTTAAAAATTAGGGCAGAAATAAATGCAAAAGAAACAAAAGAGACCATAGCAAAAATCAACAAAGCCAAAAGCTGGTTCTTAGAAAGGATAACTAAAATTGACAAACCATTAGCCAGACTCATCAAGAAACAAAGGGAGAAAAATCAAATCAGTAATATTAGAAATGAAAATGGAGAGATCACAACGGACAACACAGAAATACAAAGGATCTTACGAGACTACTATTAGCAATTGTATGTCAATAAAACGGACAATTTGGAAGAAATGGACAAATTCTTAGAAAAGTATGACTTTCCAAAACTGAACCAGGAAGAAATAGAAAATCTTAACAGCCCCATCACAAGCACAGAAATTGAAACTGTAATCAGAAATATTCCAGCAAACAAAAGCCCAGGTCCAGACGGCTTCACAGGTGAATTCTAACAAAAATTTAGAGAAGAGCTAATACCTATCCTACTCAAACTCTTCCAGAAAATTTCAAAGGAAGATAAACTTCCAAACTTATTCCATGAGGCCACCATTACCCTAATACCAAAACCAGACAAAGATGCCACACACAAAAAAGAAAACTACAGGCCAATATTACTGATGAACACAGATGCAAAAATCCTTCAACAAAATTCTAGCAATCAGAATCCAACAACACATTAAAAAGATCATACCCCATGAGCAAGTGGGCTTTATCCCAGGGATGCAAGGATTCTTCAATATCCACAAATCAATCAATGTATTACACCACATTAACAAATTGAAAAATAAAAGCCATATGATTATCTCAATAGATGCAGAGACAGCCTTTGACAAAAGTCAACATCCATTTATGATAAAAACTCTCCAGAAAGCAGGAGTAGAAGGAACATACCTCAACATAATAAAAGCTATATATGACAAACCACAGCAAACATTATCCTCAGTGGTGAAAAATTGAAAGCATTTCCCTTAAAGTCAGGAACAAGACAAGGGTTCCCACTCTCACCACTACTATTTAAATAGTTTTGGAAGTTTTGGCCACAGCAATCAGAGCAGAAAAAGAAATAAAAGGAATCCAAATTAGAAAAGAAGTAAAACTCTTATTGTTTGCAGATGACATGATCCTCTACATAGAAAACCCTAAAGACTCCACCAGAAAATTACTAAAACTAATCAATGAATATAGTAAAGTTGCAGGATATAAAATCAACACACAGAAATCCCCTGCATTCCTATACACTAATAATGAGAAAATAGAAAGAGAAATTAAGGAAACAATCCCATTTACCATTGCAATGAAAAGAATAAAATACTTAGGAATATATCTACCTAAAGAAACTAAAGACCTATATATAGAAAACTATAAAACACTGGGGAAAGAAATCAAAGAGGACACTAATAGATGGAGAAACATACCATTTTCATGGATTGGAAGAATCAATATAGTGGAAATGAGTATACTTCCCAAAGCAATCTATAGATTCAATGCAATCTCTATCAAGCTACCAATGGTATTCTTCACAGAGCTAGAACAAATAATTTCACAATTTGTATGGGAATACAAAAAACCTCGAATAGCCAAAGCTATCTTGAGAAAGAACAATGGAACTGGAGGAATCAACCTGCCTGACTTCAGGCTCTACTACAAAGCCACTGTCATCAAGACAGGATGGTACTGGCACAAAGACAGAAATATAGATCAATGGAACAAAATAGAAAGCCCAGAGATAAATCCACGCACCTATGGACACCTTATCTTTGACAAAGGAGGCAAGAATATACAATGGATTAAAGACAATCTCTTTAACAAGTGGTGCTGGGAAAACTGGTCAACCACTTGTAAAAGAATGAAACTAGAACACTTTCTAACACCATACACAAAAGTAAACTCAAAATGGGTTAAAGATCTAAACATAAGACCAGAAACTATAAAACTCCTAGGGGAGAACATAGGCAAAACACTCTCTGACATAAATCACAACAGGATCCTCTATGACCCACCTCCCAGAATATTGTAAATAAAAGCAAAAATAAACAAATTGGACCTAATTAAAATTAAAAGTTTCTGAACAACAAAGGAAACTATAAGCAAGGTGAAAAGACAGCCTTCAGAATGGGAGAAAATAATAGCAAACAAACCAACTGACAAAGAACTAATCTCAAAAATATACAAGCAACTCCTGCAGCTCAATTCCAGAAAAAATAAATGACCCAATCAAAAAATGGGCCAAAGAACTAAACAGACATTTCTCCAAAGAAGACATACAGATGGCTAACAAACACATGAAAAGATGCTCAACATCACTCATTATCAGAGAAATGCAAATCAAAACCACAATGAGGTACCATTTCATGCCAGTCAGAATTGTTGCTATCCAAAAGTCTATAAGCAATAAATGCTGGAGAGGGTGTGGAGAAAAGGGAACCCTCTTACACTGTTGGTGGGAATGCAAACTAGTACAGCCACTATGGAGAACAGTGTGGAGATTCCTTAAAAAACTGGAAATAGAACTGCCTTATGACCCAGCAATCCCACTGCTGGGCATACCCACTGAGGAAACCAGAATTGAAAGAGACACATATACCCCAATGTTCATCACAGCACTGTTTATAATAGCCAGGATGTGGAAGCAACCTAGATGTCCATCAGCAGATGAATGAATAAGAAAGCTGTGGTACATATATACAAGGGAGTATTACTCAGCCATTAAAAAATATTTTGAATCAGTTCTAATGAGGTGGATGAAACTGAAGCCTATGATACAGAGTAAAGTAAGCCAGAAAGAAAAACACCAAATACAGTATACTAACACATATATATGGAATTTAGAAAGATGGTAATGATAACCCTGTATACGAGACAGCAAAAGAGACACACATGTATAGAACAGTCTTTTGGACTCTGTGGGAGAGGGAGAGGGTGGGATGATTTTGGAGAATGGCATTGAAACATGTATAATATAATATATTAAATGAATCTCCAGTCCAGGTTAGATGCATGATACAGGATGCTTGGGGCTGGTGCACTGGGATGACACAGAGGGATGGTACAGCAAGGGAGGTGGGAGAGGGGTTCAGCATGGGGAACACATGTATACCCGTGGTGGATTCATGTTGATGTATGGCAAAACCAATACAATATTGTAAATTAAAAAAAAAAAATAGTAATAATAAAAAATCCTAAAAAAAAAGAAAACAAAGATCATGGCATCTGGTCCCATCACATCATGGCATATAGATGGGGAAACAATGGAAACAGTGACAGACTTTATTTTCTTGGGCACCAAAGTCTGCAAATGGTGACTGCAGCCATGAAATTAAAGACACTTCCTCCTTGGAAGAAAAGCTATGACCAACCTAGACAGTATATTACAAAGCAGAGGCACTACTTTGCCAACAATGATCTGACTAGTCAAAACTATGTTTTTTCCTGTAGTCATATATGAATGTGAGAGTTGGACCATAGATAAGGATGAGTGCTAATGAACTGATACTTTTGAACTGTGCCAACGGATGCCAAAGAACTATGGAGTTGGAGAAGACTCCTGAGAGTCCCTTGGACTGCAAGGAGACCACACTAGTCAATCCTAAAGGAAATTAATCCTGAATATTCATTGGAAGGACTGATGCTGAAGGTGAGACTCCAATAGTTTGACCACCTGATGCGAAGGGCCAACTCTTTAGAGAAGACCCTGATGCTGTGAAAGATTGAAGGCAGGAGGAGAAGGGGACAACAGAGGATCAGATGGCTGGATGGCATCACTGACTCAATGGACATGAGTTTGAACAAACTCTGGGAGATGGTGAAAGATAGGGAAACCTGGAATGCTGGGTTCCACGGGGTGGCAAAGAGTCAGACACAACTGAGTGACTGAACAACAACACAGACAGTGTAGATACTCACTATCAGAAGGGTGGTTGCATCCATATACACATACCTGCATGTGTTAGCTGGGGCCACCTTTCTTCCCTCAAGAGCACACTTGATCACCGTTTCCTGTGAATGCCTACTTTTCATGCCATTTTGTCAACTTTCTTTACAGCATGGATGCCCTGATGTTCAAAATATTTGCTTTCATAAATTTTTACCATTTAGATGAATGCAATGCAGAAGATGCAGTTGTTGTCTCAGTCCCTCTCTTCACACCCAGAAATACATTGTTAGTAGGTCCTCCTTCTCTGTGCACATTGTACAAACATGTATTAATGTTCACCTACAGATTTTAGCTCATTCGTTATCAGTAGCAAATGTTGTGTTCATGACAGGAGCTATCATTTCCCTAATAGAGCCACGTGTGTACGACTTTGTTCACACATACCACTCATAGATCTAATATGAAGTAGATGATGGCCATACAGATATACTTTGTGCATCACCAGCACAAACTTATTCCTGGTCGAGGTTTCGAGTCTTGTGCTCCAGGGAACTCTGTGTTCTGGCTCTCAGAGCACAGGTGTCATGTGACGACTCAGCAAAAGGGAGAAGGAGAAACTGGTGAGTGAGCCACTGCAGTCTCCCTGCATTAGCCCATCACACAAACTCAGGGATGGATGAGTTACCTCAGCCCCAACCAGTGAGCTCCCCATACCACAAGATACACACACATGCACTTACACACACTTTCTCTCTCTCAGCATGACATTAGAGACCTAAGATACCCTATATGGTTGCATATCATCCATGCTTTCTGCCCCTACACATGCATGCACATGATTCTGCTTCCAGGGTAGATGTTATTTTCAGCTCCTTCTAGTTTGTGATTTTAAAAGGACACTTGGGAAAATGTAAAATCATGCTCACAATCCTAAAATAGCACCAGTAAACTAATCACCTAGGAATACTTAATGTAGGCACATCAGTCCAAGGACTCTAGAATTTTTATTCTAGCCATACCTGTGCTGTATATTAAAAAGTTTCTAAAAATTGTATGACCTACTTCAGTATTCTCTCATATTTAGTTTTGTGTACATTCTTTCAAGAATGAAACACTTTCTTTGAGTGCTTTCAGTGCACAACCAAGATGCCAACTGCAGTTCTTTTTTTCTGATTACTACAGCAATGCTCCTTAAGCTGGACCATCAGAAGGGAAGGGTGTTAGGTGAAAATATTATGCATTAAATGTCCCTCCCAGCATACGCTTTGGCACATTGCCCAAATACCTTCCATTCAGGTTTGGTACACAGACATGCAGAATAATTTCTTTTCATATTTTGCACTAACTGGAGTGCAATACTCTTACAGGTAAGATGGATGACAAATGACAACAAGATAGATAATGACTTGTCAATATGGATCACCTTATGCACAGGAGGAACTATGTGTTAACAACAGAACTTTGAACTAACCTTTAAAGTAGCCTGAATTTTCATAGGGCTTGGAAAAATTAAAATGCATCCAATGTTTCAGTTCACAATCAAATCAAATGTGTCTGTAGAGACAGAATGCACACAGGACAACAGATCGGAGGCTGAATTAACAGTCACCCTGCTGCCAGAACTTCACTGTCAATTTCAGACCATGGTAAAGCCCTCAAATGCACAAGCTTCAAGTTCCTAGGTCCTAGTGCACCTCTTGTTCTATTCCAGTTGTGCCTTAGGTGAGGGACCCAAGAACATGATGGCACAGAGCTTTTATTTCTCCAATCAACAAGCCTGATGCTATACAACTTACCAGAGGACATGAAAGACGTGTAAATGCAGTGGAAAAGTCTAGAAAGGCAAACAGGAATGTCATGACATGGTTCCATCAGAAAGAGAAGAGGAACAAGGATGGAAATGTGTGGTGAGGGCAGATGTTACTTTTCAAATCACTTTGCAAGTCAGTACGGGGAATCACACATTTACATGTCCACAGGCACCAAAATCTTAATTTTACAAAGATGCTGAGGGGATAGGAAAGGAATAGGAAACATTAGGCTATGTGAACAAACAGAAAGCAAGTGTAGAAAACGGTTCCATACCATTACATAGAATGCAGTGAGGACACATTTGAAATGTTTGGCATGTCTTCTGAGGTACATTTTTATTCAGAAAAGGAAATATTCACTTTTAAAATGTGTGTACACCTAGCCACATAAGAGATGTTCAATTGAAGAGAGAGAGGGGATACAGAACATGCATACTGAAGGAGCAAAGAGCCGACAATTTCACAAATAGAAAATTTCCAATGTGGGGGAAAATATCACCTCAATGTGCTAAACTCCAAGCATAATATGTTCACACACACACACACATACACACATGCGTGTGCACACACACACATGAGATATGCAAATATACACACAAGCAGTAACAGTAAGGCTTTACAAAACCAAAGCAAAAGGAAAGACCTTAAGAAATAAAGACAGCACAACTCACCTGATTATTAGGCAGGGTCCACTTATTATTTTCATTAGAGGGAGCTTGATAGAATTATCTGGAGTCCGAAAAAGACAAAAAGGGAGCAATGGGACCAGAAGGAGGGCACCCTGGTAGGAAGATTGGGGCACTGGTCTTTCTGGAAAAAAACTCTGGAAGATACGTCAGCTCCTAGAACCCATGATCTTGGAAGAGAAGGCCTCAGAGCTTGGGCTCAGACTTCTGAGGAAAGGGGCTGTCCAGCTCTGTGAGGTTCCTCAAGGATGTCAGGGGAAGGGTGCATGAAACTGAGACCCCTCACAGGGAAGTTGGGAAAAAATGATGAGCCTGCACCACAGGGTCAGGATCTGAGAGGAGGCCCTTCTACCCTGTCCTCCCCACCAACTCCCCTCTGGGGCTCAGATCCTTTAGGAGAGAGTTCTCCAGTTTACTGATGCTGGTCTTTCTGTGGGCAGCCATGGAGACAGCCCTTGGAGTTTGGAGGTGAGCCACATTATGGACCAGTTGCTCCTACTGAAGTCACACGTCCCTATCCCTGTTGTGTGAAAGGGCAGTCGTGGGGGTGACCCTGAGAGGAGCAGGAACAAACAGGAAGGTAGAGCCAGTTGTCTTGCTTCCAGACCACCTGTCACACCCCACCAACCCCACTGGCTGACCCTCCCGGGGAGCCAGATGGCAGAGTGAAAATGGGGTTGGCAGAACCCCGTCTCAGCACCACTCAGCAGCACACAGAGCTGGAGATGAGAAGCGTGAAACATCCTTTACCTGGAGCCTGATTCTCCTGACAGCACTTCCCTACCCTGATGAAAACTGCAACAGTATATCCTGTAAATGCTGTTGCAAAGAACTGACTCATTGGAAAAGACCCTGATGTTGGGAAAGATTGAAGGCAGGAGGAGAAGGGGATGACAGAGGACAAGATGGTTGGATGGCATCACCGACTTGATGGACATGAGTTTGAGCAAGCCCTAGGAGTTGGTGATGGACAGGGAAGCCTGACGTGCTGCAGTCCATGGGGTAGCAAAGAGTCGGACATGACTGAGTGACTGAACTCAATTGACATCCTATAAATGCTCCATTTTCTCTAGGAACAAAGAAGACACCCCCAAACCATAACATCAGCAGCATCCATTTCTAAACATGCTGCTAAGTCGCTTCAGTCATGTCCGACTCTGTGCGACCCCATAGATGGTAGCCCACCAGGCTCCGCCATCCCTGGGATTCTTCAGGCAAGAACACTGGAGTGGGCTGTCATTTCCTTCTCCAATGCATGTAAGTGAAAAGTGACAGTGAAGTTGCTCAGTCGTGTCTGACTCTACTGGGGTCGCTAGGAGCCCACCAGGAACCCACCAGGCTCCTCTGTCCATGGGATTTTCCAGGCAAGAGTACTGGAGTGGGGTTCCATTGCCTTCTCCGATTTCTAAACATAACCACGACCAAAACCAAACAAAATAAACTTACCCCACAGTCTTTTAAGAAGGAGCTTGTGTTCATGCTTCCATAATAAAGGAGCCACTTCACTGCTTTTAATCCAATTTACCTAACCGTAATTAGTGGCGTGCTACAAGGAAATCTGACTTTTAGAGAACATGTTTCTTGGTTTGCCTGTGCCAGCTACTCAGGGTAGGTAGCTGATGATGTCCTCCCCTGGGCTATGCAAAGTTACCTTAGATCTTTCAATCCTGTTCACCTGTCCCATTTGCTGACTTCAAAATTTCTCCCTTATATCATACACATCAAAACACTTCACTCTCAGTAGGTGTAAATGATGAGCAAACTGAAGATCTTTAAGAGCTCACACAACAGACAACCATTGTGAAGCAAAGGTGTAGGATGAGAAGTGTTTGGGGATGCCTGCTTTCAGGGACTCAGGTAACAATGTCCTCACACAACAGGTATGACATGACATGGGGCAGGGTATGACAGGTTACTCAGGCACCTTAGCACCCCACAAAAGGAGGAGCTTCCATGTTCTCTTTTAAATCAGGAGGGATCAGAGCTCTTAATATCCAAGTAAAGACCACACCACCGGCACCACACATACACACACACACACACACACAACTCACATTGAGAGCAGACACCAACTAGTGTCCATGTCTCTACACTTACTCCATCTCTCCAGTCAGTTTTCTTGTGAAATGTTTCTGCTTCTGGGAAAGAGTGCCTTACCCTGGTTGTCATGGAAACAAGAATGCGATCACAATGTTCTCTGTGCTATTAGCTTTCTGTGGAAATCAGGAAGGATTAATACATCAGATGCAGAGTGTTGGTCTCCTTTTTAGACAATGACCCCGCAGATAATCCAATGAATGAATGAATGAATGAACAAATGAACAACCAGACCATTGGACTATTAGAGACAGCATCTTCATGGAATAGGCAGTGGGGGACAGGAATTGTCACCAAATGGGTTATGTAGGGAGTAAAGTGAAAGCACAGGAGCTTCTGTTTCCCTTGAGACACATACTCTTAGGATGCAGGTCCCATTAAGGACCACCTTTCAACCTGCCATGACACACGAGGCCAGGGATGTTTGTGCAGATGGGATCCAAGGACTCAGGGTCAACTAGAAAAGACCCGCAGAGGGGAAAACGTGTGAGGATGACACACCTGGATGTCAGGGGGAGGCGAGTGAGAAACTGGAATGCCCGAAGTCAGCTCTCCTGAGGCGACCTCTAGTTAGAGACAGCCCCAGGACCACCCCGGACTCAGGACCCCAGAGTAAGACAAAAGCATGCTGCTCCATGTACAACTCACAGGAGGAGAGCCAGCCAGACTTTCATATCACTGTGTACCAACCAGCTGGCTTTCACCAGCTTCTTAGTGTGGAGGAAAGAGAGGGACATACCAGGAAGTGCCATCTAGCCTGTCTATTTTTGTTGCTATTATTCAGTTGCTAAGTCGTATTTGACTCTTTCCGACCCCGTGGACTGCAGCCTGAAAGGCTTTCCTGTCCTTTGCGATGTCCCAGAGGGTGCTCAAATTCATGCCCCTTGAGTCAGTGGTGCTATCTAACCATCTCGTCCTCTTCTGCCCTCTTCTCCTTTTGTCTTCATTCTTTGCCAGCATCAGGTGCATGTACGTGTGCCTTGTGGTATGGGGAGCTCACTGGTTGGGGCTGAGGTAACTCAGCCATCCCTGAGTTTGTGCTATGGGCTGAGAGGTCCTGATTCAGGGAGACTGCAATGTCTCACTCACCAGTTCTCCTTCTCCCTTTTGCTGAGTCATCACATGACACCTGTGCTCTGAGAGCCAGAACACAGAGTTCCCTGGAGCACAAGACTCAAAACCTCGACCAGGAATAAGTTTGTGCTGGTGATGCCCAAAGTATATCTGTGTGGCCATCATCTACTTCATATTAGATCTATGAGTAGTATGTGTGAACAAAGTCGTACACACGTGGCTCTATTAGGGAAATGATAGCTCCTGTCATGAACACAACATTTGCTACTGATAATGGATGAGCTAAAATCTGTAGGTGAACGTTAATACATGTTTGTACCATGTGCACAGAGAAGGAGGACCTACTAACAGTATATTTCTGGGTGTGAAGAGAGGGACTGAGACAACTGCATCTTCTGCATTGCACGCAGCTAAATGGTTGAAATTTATGAAAGCAAATATTTTGAACATCAGGGCATCCATGCTGTAAAGAAAGTTGACAAAATGGCATGAAAAGTAGTCATTCACAGGAAACAGTGATCAAGTGTGCTCTTGAGGGAAGAAAGGTGGCCCCAGCTAACACGTGCAGGTGTGTGTATATGGATGCAGGGGAACTGTGTGGGGATCCCATATACCACCATATTGAGAGTGAGCATCTACAGTGTCTGGTCTCCTGTATATATCTCTCTGCACGTTTCATATTCTCTGAAATCCCACTTGATTAGTTCAGAAGCACAAGGAAACATACAAACATTATGGGTCCTGTGTTTGGTACACACACACACACACACACACACTGCTGCTGCTATTAAATCTCTTTTATTGAATTATAACTGACACACAGTATTATATTTTTTCAGGTACACTACTTAGTGATTCTGTGTTTTTATACATTACTCCATGATCCCCATGACAAGTCTAGTTACCTCCTGCCACCATACAGAGTTATTACAATATGATTGACTGTATTCCCTATCCTAACATTACATCCTCAGGACTTTTGATTCATTGCTTGTTCTTTTGGCCTCAATCCAGAGACATCACTTCCAATCCCAATGTCAAAGAGCTTATGGCCTATGTTTCATTCTAGGAGTTTAATGGTTTCAGGCCTTGTTTTGGTGTGATAAAGGGGTCTAGCTTGATTCCTTTGCATGTAGCTCTCTGGTTTCTCCAACAGCACCTGTTGAAAAGGCTGTCTTTTCCCTGTCATATACCCTTGCCTCCTATGGCATAGATGAATTGACCATGTGCCCCAGGCTGTATTTTCTACTAGTGTGTGTGTCTGTTTTCATGCCAGTACCATACCTGTTTGATGACCATAGCTTTCTAGTGTCATCTGAAATCAAGGAGCCTGATTCCTGAGGCTATATCCTTCTTTTTGAAGGCTGCTTTGCCGATTCAGGGTCTTTTGTGGCTGCTCCTACTAAACATATGTGTGCATGGCAGATGAAGGCTCTCATGGAGCTGGTCATCCCTACTCCTCTGAGACAGGAGGGAGTAGCAGAAAGTCAGTAGCTTACCATGGAACTATTTCAAAATGCAACAGAAGGGAGAAGTAAACATGAGCCCCACATTATAAGTGAGATTTAACTAACTTTTCTGTTTTAGAGTGGCATGCATTCCAGACTTGGGGAAGGGAGTATGACAAACTAATCCCTGGTTCAGTGGCTTAATTTCCTATCTTCTCTTGCATTTTCTAGATCCACTTTGGAGGTGCTCATGTCCTGGGTCTGTACAGCTGATGTTGTTTGACCCCTGAGAGAACTCTGTGCACTTCAGAAGCACTGAGCAGGGTGAAGGGTCTGCCAGACATGCAGTTCGAGTCTGGGAATTGACAGATCCAGCTCCAGAACCACACCTGCCACAATCCACACTCCCAGGGTAAGCCTTTTCCCTTCTCCTAAACATTTCATCTGGAATCAGTTCTCTATGCACCTCTGGATTTCAAGCTCATGCTCTTTAACAAAGCAATGCCCTGACACCCAGTATATCTGTATGCTGGTGATCACCTCTGGCTCCCCTGGGTGCACAGGCAGTGGGGGCACTGGCTCCATAGCAAAGAAAAAGTGAAGAGTTGCCCTGGGATCAGCTGCAGGAGTACAGAAGGCACAGGCTATCAAGTGACACAAATGAAATCCTGGTCATGAGACTCCCTCCCCACATGGTTGCCCTTTAATGCACAGTAGTAACAAATAAGGCAAGGCATTGGGTTTGAAGGGCTTATAAAACGCCTCTGGAATATTGACAATTTCTCCCCATGTATCTGCCATGTGCCTACGCCATAGGCACATGGATGCATGGCCTTTATACTTCTTTGCTTTATTGCTCATCACTTCTCTTTGGCTAAGCCTTCTGCTTTCACATCCCTTGTGGCTCAGCTGGTAAGGAATCTGCATGCAATGCGGGAGACCTGGGTTTGATCCTTGGGTTGGGAAGATCCCCTGGACAAGGGAAAGGCTACCCACTCAAGTATTCTAGCTTGGAGAATTCCATGGACTGTATTGTCCAAAGGGTCACAAAGTGTCAGACACGACTGAGTGACTTTCACTTTCTGCTTTCACAAAAGGCATATCTACTGCCAACCTCTGCCCCATCCTTAGACATTTCTTCTTTTTGACTTAAACATGTGGTGTGTAGAACTGGATTTGTAGCTAGTTGGGTATACTCAGCCTTTCCAACCTAAACCTTTGCTAAGGCAGCTCTAAGTCTGCCCTAAGCTGGTTCTCCATCAGGGGTGTATGTACCTTATGGGAAAGCCCGACCTTTCACCCACCCTAACCTAGTGGATTAGGGAGGCCTCCTCTCCTCTGGTCTCAAGTCAGATGACTGAACATCAGGCTCTATCCCTAATATTTGGTTGGCAAAGGTGCATGGAGAAGGCATGGACAGCATTTAAGGTCTCTATATCCATGTTCAAATCTGACAACGACTGGAACCTTTGAGGCCAATTCATCACATCCCAGCCTTGGGGAAGCCAGGGGCCACATGCTCCAAATAGAAAGTTACTATCTGGGGCCCCAAGGTTGACCTGAGATTCTGTGCAATCCAGTCCAACACCTCCTCATCCTTTGCCTGCTTTCAATCTACACCCCACTCCCCTGCCCTTCTGCCCCAGTAGAGTGGGACCCAGTCTGACCTGGAGGTAAGCTACTCTCTGCAACTCTTCATCACCTCCACGTCCTCACTAATTCCACGTACACCCTGAGACTCTTGCAAGTCATGGAGGGCTCTCAGTGCCTCAGGCACACTGAGGCATCATGCCTCAGTCCCAAGCCCACCCAGAGCCTCTCACCATGCCCTCGATGATCTGCCAAGTTCACTGACCCAGGACTGTAACCATCCTGAGCTTCCCCTTTTCCCTGGAAGGGCTTTCAAGATCAATTCCCCAATCTTATATCCACCCCTATCAGTGTGGAGTGATTGTCTCTGTCCCTGCAATCCAAGCAACCTTCAGGCTGTCACCCTAGGCCAGAAGCCATAGCTGTCAGATGTACCAACAGTCAGGTGCTTTGCACCCTGGGAATGAAACACAGCCATCCTGGTGCTGCCTGGCACAAGGACTTCTGACCTCATTAACCAAGCCTGAGATGACCTCTGGGCAGTTATATACTCACTTGTTTCCCAATGAATGTACTAGTAAGCCTCAAAGCTTGGTGGACCCCTTAGAAGTGCTAACAAATGTCAGTGTTCTGGAACCAGAGCATTGTGGCAAACCCAACATCTGCCCCCCACCTCATACTGTAAATAATATTGCTTGGTGATGTGTGAGCTTCTCTTGTGGCACAGACAGCAAAGAATCTTGCTGCAATGCTGGACATAAGGGTTCAGTTCCTGTGTTGGGAAGATCCCTTGGAGGAGGGAATGGTTACCCAATCAAGTATTCTTGCCTGGAGAATCCCATGGACAGGGAAGCTTGGTGGACTAGAGTGCATGGGGTTGCAAAGAGTCAGACACAACTGAGCGACTAACACTTGGTGACATTTAAGCACCTACCCAGGGCTACCATTGGCTGGAAGGGTGCCTTGATGACCAATCAATGCCCAAAGGTGTGGATGCTTGTTGCCCTGGGGAGAGTTTCTGCCGGGAGCCAGCATGGGAGTTCCCATCCATGACAAAGGTCATGAAGAGAGGATCTGACATGCAAAGGCGAATCAGAACTTGAGAGGCCCCCTGGACCTGCCCGAGCATCTACCCCCAAACCAAAATCTGTCTGTTTTACTATTTCACGACTTTCACCAACTCTTTTGACATTAATGGGGGTCTATCCCCGACCACCTTTCTCTGAAGAAAATCAACTTAGAGCTCTAGTTAATAAGTCTCATGGGCATAATAGGAGTGTTTGAATTCAAACCCCTCTGATGACTTTCTAGCTTGCATGGCAGGTTTGTTCGGACTCCTGCAGCTACGCATGTGATTGTTCACAGCCTCCCAACCACGAGAGGCATGGGAAGCTTAAGATATTCTAACAATGCAGAGCTTCTCAGAGCGTTAAAATTGTTAGAATTGAACTAGTAGAGGATTTCTTTGTTGAGCTAATGCTTGCTGCCAAGTTTCCATATCCGTTACCTACTGTGTCCCTGGGAGTGTATTGATTAATATAGTTGGTATATAGAAATGTAAGTAGTATCTTTAATGTTTGTAACCTTGGACCCTTGAGTTAATTCTTTTCTTGTTATAACCCACCACACTTTTGCCCTATAGGAATGCAACTTTATCTAATGCTTTCAGAGGGTGGCACCTGACTTTAGAATAATCACCTTTAGAGAAAAATAAGTTTTCTGAAGAAAGGGTCATAAAATGTTAACAGGCCTCCTGGCCAGAAGATGATGTAAATCACCTAAAGCCTTTGCATATGATAAGTTTGCAGAAAGAAAGCCTGGCTTCGATAAGGGCCAAGGACTGCTGACCTTGCATGGCTCTACACCCCCTATTATCCTCTATACACAACTCAAGGTATAAAAGCTACTTTGGAAAATAACGTTGTGGGCCATGCTCATCAAGCTTGGTCTCCCCATGTCGTTCTTTCTTGCTTCCTTTTCTCTCCTTTTCTTTTCTGTTCTTCCTTCAGGATAACTAATTTGGAGCGCGGGGGCCCTCTGAGACCACTTATTTGCCTGGGCTTCTAAGACCCACTCGAAAAGGTGCCTAAGGTGGGGCACTTTCCGCGATTTGAGAGGGTGCCTGTGGCCTCCGTGGTCAGTGAAAACCTGTTATCACAGGTTTTATTGGCTTTCTTTCTGTGTAAACCAGTTAGTTCAAGCCTCTGTCTCTTTCTCCTTTTATCTATCCCTTCGCCAGCGCTGTCCTCCCGAGAGAATCCCTGGATCCAACCGGGGCTGGACCCCAGTAAGTTTCAGTGAAGGAAGCCATGAGCCTGGGATAGGCCACTAGGAGACTATGGCCATGGTGACCCAGAAACCACAGTGACTGAAAAACTGACCCCAAGCAACAAAGGGAGGAAGAAAAGAAAGCCCTTCCCCGTCAACCCAGGTGCACAGGCACTTTCATAGTGAGATGACCCCATCCAAGCTCTTCATCCTCTTTCCCAATGAATCCTCCCCTCCCCTGCAAGACTCCTTCCTTGTCCTGACCGGACACACACCCACTCCTTAGCCCCCATCCTTTCCCTTGGAGCCTTTGTTCCTCCACACCAATGCCCTTCTATGCTCACCTTGTTGTCCTTCCAGAGGCCCAAGACAGCCATTTGACTCTTAAGAACTATACCATCAAAACAGAGCATTGTTACAAATTCATGAACACCATCCTTGTGTACTTTTTCTATTTGCATGCTTGAGAGGCCAGTGATCTAATGAGCATGTGTGGTACAAAACAAAGCTTCTATATTTGCACAGGCTGCATTAACTGTGAAAAGTAAACGTTTCAAGAAAGCATATTCTCAGTATAAACAGTTGGAGAATGGAAAATCATGACTGGAGACAGGTTGTCATTTGGTGTTCTTCCATTTCTCCCTAAGGGAATCTCGGATGAAGGAAGAAGCATATCAGCCAGTCCTTAAGGAAGGGATGTTTTTGTTTTCTAATGGTCTCTTCTGTTCTCTGTTCTTCCCTCCTCTTTTCCTACCTTCTTTTTGACTGGGTTCTTTGGTAGCTCAGATGTAAAGAATGTGCCTGCAATGCAGGAGACCCAGGTTCAATCCCTGGGTCAGGAAGATCCCCTGGAGAAGGGAATGGCAACCCACTCTGGTATTCTTGCTTGGAAAATTCCATGGACAGAGAAGCCCGGAGGGCTACAGTCCATGGGGTTGTGATGAGTCGGACATGACTGAGCAACTTTCATTTCACTTTTGACTGGGTACTTTTTATGACAACTTTCTTCTACACTCTCTGTTGTGTATGGGGATCAACAGGTTCTAAGGGCCTTTGGGAAGGTAGGCAGACAGGGAAGTGAGGATGAGGATGAGTTTAGACAGTAAGAGGGGGAATAGGGTTGAAGATTCTTTTTGGAGAGTAGTAAGAGAAGGTGCTGGATTCATAAACTGATGGATAATCTTGAGTTTCATCTACACTGAGAAATTTGGCCATAATCCATTGCAGATAAAACTAAAGGCAATAAAGGGTGAAGTCAATGTAAAATATGCTAACAGTTCATTCATAATGAACTCATTTAACCCCTAAACTAAGATTTATTCAGCACGTACCATGATCCAGACACTAGGTTGGGAGCCAAACAAAGGCTAATAATGACTGTCATGAACAAGTGGTTTGTATATCTGATCTTTACACCAATTCTGCAAGGTCAACGGGGGTTATCTCATTTTACAGAATGGGACACTGAGGACAGACAGAGTTGAGTCGTGTGCTCCACATCACCTAGTGTTGAGTCTACATTTATCTGTGTCCAAAGCCCACACATTCCCCATTCACACACCACATGGCCAAAAAGAGCCAAGAAGCACTGAGAGGTTTTCTGTGGCAATTGGCCGTGCTTTTTGAAAGTTGTCAAACATGCATAAAGGTAGAAAGAACACTAATGATCCCCACCTATACACCACCCAGCTTCATCCATTAAATTATACCTCATTCTGTTTCACATATATGCTGTTCGAGCTCTGTCACTACCCCACCCCCATTCAGCCATTTTAAAGCAAATCCTAGATAGCCTTTTATTCACAGCCCTTGCATACATATATCCATTTCTTAAAACAACAGGCTTGATGAACTGTCAATAATTCCTAACATTATCTAATATCTGGTCAGTGTTTAAATTTCCCAGATTATTCTATAAATGTCTTTTAATTCTCAGCTTATTCAAGTCAGGATTCAACCAATGTCTGCACCCTGCCTCTGTCATGCTTGTTAGTCTCTTAAATCTACTATCAGTATGTCTCCTCTTGCTTTTCCTTGCATTTTATTTGTTGAGGAAATGAAGTCCTTGTGTCCTAAAATTTCAGAAATCCTGGGTTTGGCTGGTTGCATCCCTCTTGTGTTCCTTTACCTGTTCTTCTAGCCACAGTTATTTACTGTAAACTTATGAGATTCAACAGACTCAGGTTTGACATTTCGGTGAGAATACATCATAGATGTTACTTTGTACTTCCGTTTGCATCCATGTCCCATCAGGAAATATAGCTAAAGACTGAGACATGACTTAGCTATGAAGGAACAAGAACAAAGGTTTAAAAAAAAATTAAGCCAAGCCTGCTGATATTTCTACAATTTTGGTGCTTAACACCGGATCAACTGTCCTCCAAGTTTAGCAATTTTATGTACAAACCTCATTTCTATTATTTTGTTTACTCTTCCATCTTAGAATTGTTGTAACTGAAATTCAGGTAGCTTCAGTGACCATTTTTGTGATATCTGCCTTTTTAGGGGCAACAGATCAGATCAGATCAGTCACTCAGTCGTGTCTGACTCTTTGCAACCCCATGAATCGCAGCACGCCAGGCCTCCCTGTCCATCACTAACTCCTGGAGTTCACTGAGACTCATGTACATCGAGTCAGTGATGCCATCTAGCCATCTCATCCTCTGTCATCCCCTTCTCCTCCTGCCCCCAATCCCTCGCAGCATCAGAGTCTTTTCCAATGAGTCAACTCTTCGCATGAGGTGGCCAAAGTACTGGAGTTTCAGCTTTAGCATCATTCCTTCCAAAGAAATCCCAGGGCTGATGTCCTTCAGAATGGACTGGTTGGATCTCCTTGCAGTCCAAGGGACTCTCAAGAGTCTTCTTCAACATCACAGTTCAAAAGCATCAATTCTTTGGTGCTCAGCCTTCTTCACAGTCCAACTCTCACATCCATACATGACTGCAGGAAAAACCATAGCCTTGACTAGACGAACCTTTGTTGGCAAAGTAATGTCACTGCTTTTAAATATGCTATCTAGGTTGGTCATAACTTTCCTTCCAAGGAGTAAGCGTCTTTTAATTTCATGGCTGCAGTCACCATCTGTAGTGATTTTGGAGCCCAGAAAAATAAAGTCTGACACTGTTTCCACTGTTTCCCCATCTATTTCCCATGAAGTGATGGGACAGGATGTCATGATCTTTGTTTTCTGAATGTTGAGCTTTAAGCCAACTTTTTCACTCTCCACTTTCACTTTCATCAAGAGGCTTTTTAGTTCCTCTTCACTTTCTGCCATAAGGGTGGTGTCGTCTGCATATCTGAGGTTATTGATAGTTCTTCTGGCAATCTTGATTCCAGCTTGTGCTTCTTCCAGCCCAGCGTTTCTCATGATGTACTCTGCATATAAGTTAAATAAACAGGGTGACAAAATACAGCCTTGACGAACTCCTTTTCCTATTTGGAACCAGTCTGTTGTTCCATGTCCAGTTCTAACTGTTGCTTCCTGACCTGCATACAAATTTCTCAAGAGGCAGGTCAGGTGGTCTGGTATTCCCATCTCTTTCAGAATTTCCCACAGTTTATTGTGATCCACACAGTCAAAGGCTTTGGCATAGTCAATAAAGCAGAAATAGATGTTTTTCTGGACTCTCTTGCTTTTTCCATGATCCAGCCGAAATGTGGGCCTAAATGGTAAATCTGAGTATGTATATTTACTATGGGCACTTGAAAAACATTCAGCAGAAAAACAGTGTCCTGGTTACCTTCTTCAAAAATTCTTGCACTGTATTTAATGTCAGTTCCATCTCTTGGCCATTTTTCTTTGTTTTATAATGTTGTTACTGTCTATACTGTGCTATAGCACTTTCCCCTATGCCTGAACATCTTACCATATAAAAGAGGCTAACCCAGTTTCCCTAACACAAAGTTCAATACACTAGTTCAACTTTTACAGGCCAAAATGTATCTCATAGAGTAAATTTTAAAACAAATATGTCCATTATAATAGTTTATATTTGAAACATGTTTCTCAGCATTGGGAAAGAAAAGTTGCTACTTTGCATTTCTATAAATTTCTATAAGGTTAAGATCCTCACAATGAGAAGTATTTTTGTTTTCTGCTTGGTTTGTTGGTTGGTTGGTGAACTCAGTATGTTGATAAAAGTGGGTTCATGGGGACAAGATGGCAGAGGAGTAGGTGGATGTGGAGTACATCTCTCTCTGTGGATACATCAGGAATGTACCTTCAGACACAGAAGTGCAGGCAGAACACAAGCTGAGAGTAGACAGGAGTACCTGACCAGTGGAAAAGAACGTATAGAACCAGGAAAAACTCTGTAGGACAAAGGAACTAGGGGGAAAAACAGAAGTGTCAGTAGGACTGGACCTGCCCTCGGCAGGTGGGGGAACTGAAGCAGGGGTCCGATTCCCACATTGGGGCAACTGTCTGAGTTAGAGGAGAAACATTTAAGGCTGAGAGTGAAACAGCTGATCTGTGGCAGCCTAAATGGGATGAGAATCAGACAGTCCTTGCTGTAGCCATACATACTTCAGACAGGGACACTGGTGCCTTGGAAGGCACAGCAGCTGGGAGCTGGAGTTTAGGGATTGTGGAGCAATCTCAGGGTAAGACCTGCTGTTTACTGTGGAGAGACAGATTGAGGGCATGTGAGGGAGGAGATGGTGTTGGGATATGCTGGTGGAGAAAAACCGGGCAGCCATGGAAACAAGGTGATACTGCTGAGTCACGCATAGGGGGTGGGGCCATCACCACATCTGCTCTCTCCCCACACACCAGCATCAGCAGCTGAATAAAAGAGAGGCTGGCCCATCAAACACCTAATGCACTGGACTGCAGTGTAGGACCACACCCAGGGCACTCCTTTAAGTGACTGACACACCAATCTACAGAGTAGGACCCCAGCCAGGGGGTTCCCTCTATGTGCCTGATGTGCTGATCTACAGAGTAGGACCCCACCCAGGGTGCCCCTTTAAGTGCCTTATGTACTGATCCACAGAGTAGGACCACAGTCAAGGGAGCCCCGCCCCATGTGCCTGATATACTGAACAACAGAGAAGGACCTCAGGCAAGGGAGCCCTCTAAGTGCCTGAACGGGTGGAGCTTTGGAGAAAGACTGGCTAGAGAGGCCTTCTGATCGCCAGCTACCAGAGGCTCGAAAAAGTGTCTAGTTAGGGCCATAACTTCTGCACTGGAGGCAATCCGTGTCTCTGCACACTTGGTGCTGCCAGGGTCTCCTCAAGCCAGGGAGCTGCGTTACTGTCACGCTCAACTCTTATTGGGGCAGAGCTGCCACAGGCAAAAAAACCTAGCATCTATGCAGGCAAGGTCATTTCAGTTATGTCTGATTCTTTGCAACCCTGTAGACTGTGGCCTTCCAGGCTTCTCTTTCAGGGAGAGGGGGTTTGCCAGGCAAGAATATTAGAGGGTATTGGACCATACTGGTTGTCATACCCTTCTAGAGCACTATATTTCCTGCTGCCCTAGCCACCAACTCCCCTGAGTACCTGGTGCTATCAGAACTGCTGCGACCCAAAGAGCTCCACCACCTCCACACTTGGCCCTCACAGGAGCAAACTGAAGTCTTCCGGGCAGCCTCAGGAGCAAACCCAGTGGATGACCCACATGTAGAGGTGGAAATAAAACCACAATTGAAACCCAGGGGCAGTGTGGCTAAGGAAGAAGACTCTAAATCTTGCCACCAGCTGTACAAGTGGCAGATTAAATCCGCATGATCAACTAGGCAGACTCTAGGTCTATGGAATATATAAAAGGTCATTGAGAGCTCCCACAAGAGAAAACACACTAGTTCTGATAGTTGTGGACACTGGAGGCAAGAACACACAAGAGGAGGACCAGATTAGAATATGAGCTTCCCCTACAGCAGGTCCAGAGGTCAGCAGAACGTTGGCAGTTATCCTAGGTAGGTAAAGTGGACTGTGACTCCCAGCAAGGGAAAGGACTCTGACAGCAGACACTCAAGAAAAACATTTTTTAATCTTAATTTTTCACTTGTTCTGTAGATTCTTTTTTTTTTCCTCTTTGTTCCCCATCTGTTGTAGTTGTTGATTTTGTTGGCACTATGAAATCCAATGAAACTTTTGAGCTTTGTTGTTTTCCTCAGTCACATTTTTTATAGTTGTTATAAATCTCTGCCTCTACATTGGGCTTTTGCAGTTCTGTGGGGTTTTCCTTTTTTCTTTTTAAAAACCTATTATTTTTTTTTATACATTTATTCTTTTGCTTGCTTTTCCTAATGTTCTTTCCCTTGCAGTTAATCTTTAATGTATATAAATCTTCTTTATTTACCTCTATCTAATTTTGATATCTATTCTTTGTTTTCTTTCTCTCCTTTCTTCTCATCATATTTGTTTCATTTTCATTGCTTAATTCCAAAATTGACACCTTGCTTTAGTTTTGTTTCCCAGTTTGTGCTTTAGTTAGTTTTGTTCTGGAGGATATAATTCTTGGTTTCCTTTGTTTGTTGGGTCAGTCTATTAAAGTACTGGGTTAGTACTTTATTTTTGTTGGACTGTTTTGATTCTACTTACGGGTGTATATGTATATGTGTATATTCAGTCATACTTTTTATTGTTGTTATAAAACTTTGCCTCTATGTTGGGCTTTTGAAGTTCTGTGGAGCTTTCCTTTTTGTTTTTCTTTGTTCTTTCTTCCATTCTTTACTCTACTCTTTTTCATATTTTTAATTTTTAAACCTATTTTATTTTTCTACATTTAGTCCTTTGTGTGCCTTTCCTACAGCTCTTTTCTCCTTGCAGTTAAAATTTCCCCAACATGGAAAAGGAAATAGTCAGTCAAGTCCTAGAGGCACAAACAGTCCCATACAGGATAAACCCAAAGAGAAACACACCAAGACACATACTAATCAAACTAAAAAACACTAAACACAAAGAAAGAATATTAAAAGCAGCAAGGGAGAAACAACAAGTAACATACAAGGGAAACCCCATATGCTTAACATCTGATCTTTCAGCAGAAACTGCAGGCCAGAAGGGGATGGCAGAACATATTTAAAGTACTGAAAGGGAAAAATCTACAACCAAGATTACTGTACACAGCAAGGATCTCATTCAAAATTGGTGGGGAAATAAAAAGGTTTCCAGACAAGCAAAAGTTAAGAGAATTCAGTACCACCAAACCAGCTTTACAACAAATGTTAAAGGGGCTTATATAGTCAAGAAATACAAGAGAAGAAAAAAGATCTACAAAATCAACCCCAAACAATTAAGAAAATGGCAATAGGAACATATATATCTATAATTACTTTAAATGTTAATGGATTAAATTCTCCAACCAAAAGACACAGACTGGCTGAAGTGATACAAACACAAGACCCATATATATGCTGTCTACAAGAAACCCACTTCAGACCTAAAGACACATATAGGCTGAAAGTGAGAGGATGGAAAAATATATTCTATGCAAATGGGAAGCAAAAGAAAGCTGGAGTAGCAATCTTCATATCAGACAAATAGACCTTAAAATAAAGAAGATGACAAGAGATAAGGAAGGAAACTACATAATGATCAAGGGATCAACCCAAGAGGAAGACATAACAATTGTAAATATCTATGCATCAACATAGGAGCACCTCAATACATAAGACAAACACTAACAGAGATAAAAGGAGAAGTTGACAATAACTCAATAATAGTTGAAGACTTTAACACCCCACTCACACCAATGGACAGGTCATCAAAATATAAAATTAATAAGGAAACGTAAGTCTTAAGTGATACTTTAGGTGAGATGGATCTCATTGATATCTTCAGGACATTCCATCCAAATGCAGAGGAATACACCTTCTTCTCAAGTGCCATGGAACATTGTCCAGGAAGAGAAAACATCTTGGGTCACAAATCAAGCCTCAGTAAATTGAAGAAAATTGAAATCGTGTCAAGCATCTTCTCTGACTACAACGCTATGAGACGAGATATCAAAAAAACCAACGGTAAGCAACACAAACACATGGAAATTAAACAACACGTTTCTAAATAACCAGCAGGTTACTGAAGAAATAAAAAAATTTCCAGAAACAAATGACAATGAAAACATGACAACTCAAAACCTATGGGATGTAGGAAAAGCAGTTCTAAGAGGAAGTTTATAGCAATACAATCCTACCTCAAGAAACAAGAAAAATATTGAACAGACAACCTAACTTTACACCTAAAACAATTGGAAAAAGAAGAACAAAACCCCCAAAATTAGTAGAAGCAAAGAAATCATAAAGATCTGAGTGGAAATAAATGAAAAATAAATGAAAGTAACAATAATAAAAATTAATACAACTAAAAGCTTGTTTTTTGAGAAGATAAACAAAATTGTAAAACCTTTAGCCAGACTCATCAAGAAAAAAAGAGAGAAGAATCAAATCAACAAAATTAGAAGTGAAAAAGGAGAGATTACAACAGAAATTACAACTAAACAGATCAAAGCAAGATCCTCTATGACCGACCACTTACCACTTAGAGTAATGGAAATAAAAACAAAAGTAAACAAGTGGGGCCTGATTAAACTTAAAAGCTTTTCCACAGCAAAGGAAACACTAAACAAGGTGAAATGACAACCCTCAGAGTGGCAGAAAATAATAACAAAGGAAACAACTGCCAAAGGAGTAATTTCCAAAATACACAAACAGCTCATGCAACTCAATACCAGAAAAACAAACAACCCAATCAAAAAGTGGGAAACAGACATAAACAGACATTTCTCCAAAGAAGACATGCAGATGGCTAACAAACACATGAAAAGATGTGCGACATCGCTCATTATTAGAGAAATGCAAATCAAAACTACAATGAGATGTCACTTCACACTGGGCAGAATGGCCATTATCAAAACGTCTACAAAGAATAAATGCTGGAGAGGATGTGGAGAAAAGGGAACGCTCTTGCACTGTTGGTGGGAATGTAAGTTGATACAGCCACTATGGAAGACAGTATGGAGATTCCTTAAAAAATTAGGAGTAAAACCACCATATGACCCAACAATCCCACTCCTAGGCATATACCCTGAGGAAACAAAGATTGAAAAAGACACATGTATCCCATTGTTCATTGCAGCACTTTTTACAGTAGCTAGAACATGGAAGCAACCTAGATATCCATCAACAGATGAATGGATAAAGAAGTCGTGGTACATATACACAATGGAATATTACTCTGCCATAAAAAGGAACACATATGAGTCAGTTCTAATGAGGTGGATGAACCTAGAACCTATTATACAGAGTGAAGTAAGTCAGAAAGAGAAAGATAAATATTGTACTTTAATGCATATATACAGAATCTAGAAAAATGGTATTGAAGAATTTATTTACAGGGAAACAATGGAGAAACAAACATAGAGAATAGACTTATGGACATGGGGAGGGTGGAGGAGAGGTGAGATGTATAGAAATAGTAGCATGAAACTTACATTACCATATGCAAAATAGCCAAAGGGAATTTGCTATATGGCTCAGGAAACTCAAACAGGGGCTCTCTATCAACCTAGAGGGGTGCGATGGGGAGGGGGATGGGATATATGTATACCTATGGCTGATTCATGCTGAGGTTTGACAGAAAACAAAAATTCTGTAAAGCAATTATCCTTCAATAAAACAAAAATTAAAAAAAAAGTAGGTCCATAGGAGGCCAAGGTCATGAAATCAACCTTTACATAACAAGAAAAGTGGTGGGAAAATTAACCCAAATTGGTTGGGTACCACATATTTTATCCACATAGCTGGATGACAGTCTCATAGTTTTGTGTCCATGGTGTTCAGAAGATTAATGAGGCAATGGGTCACTAGCAACTAACATTTTTTCTGCATGTAATTTGTGCCTACACATTTCACCCTCACTGTTTCATCTGACACTCCCAGTAATCATATGGCATAGGGAATACCAACATTTTCTGCTCTACAAATAAACAAGAATAAAGCTGTTTTAATGCACACAGATGGTTCTGGATTTAGTGAGACTCAACACTTAATTTGTCCCTTTATTTGTTTTGGAGGAGCAGTGCTAAGAGAATCCTGACTCACATGGATAAAAGTGTAATGGGTTGCCTTGTAGAATTTTACATTTCAGACACTTGAAGTCAGAATGCAAAAAACAGAGAGACAGACAGAGAAGGGAGGGCTGATGTGTGGGCAACATTCCAGGGAAGAGCTAAACTCCTGCTAATCACTAATTTGGACATTTTTATAGAACCATAGATCAAATTGCCAACACCTGTTGGATCACAGAAAAAGCAAGAGTTCCAGAAAAACATTTACTTCTGTTTTATTGACGATGCCAAAGCCTTTGACTGTGTGAATCACAAAAAAGAGTGGAAAATTCTTCAAGAGATGGGAATACCAGACCACTTTACCTGCCTTCTGAGAAATCTGTATGCAGGTCAATCAAGAAGCAACAGTAAGAACTGAACATGGAACAATGGACTGGTTCCAAATTGGGAAAGGAGTATGTCAAGGCTGTATACTGTCGCCCTGCTTATTTAACTTAGATGCAGAGTACATCATATGAAATGCCAGGCTGGATGAAGCACAAGCTGGAATCAATATTGCCAGGAGAAATATCAATCACTTCAGATACACAGATGACACCACCCTTATGGCAGAGAATGAAGAGGAACTGAAGAGCCTCTTGATCAAAGTGAAAGTGGACAGTGAAAAAGCTGGCTTAAAACTCAACATTCAAAAAATGAAGATCATGGCATCTGGTCCCATGACTTCATGGCAAATATATTGGGAAACAATGGAAACAGTGACAGACTTTATTTTCTTGGGCTCCATAATCACTGCAGATGGTGACCGCAGCCATGGAATTAAAAGACACTTGCTTCTTGGAAGAAAAGTGACCAACCTAGAAAAATGAAAAATGACCAGCCTAGATAGCGTATTAAAAAGCAGATGCATTACTTTTCTCACAAAGGTCCATCTAGTCAAAACGTTGGTTTTTCCACTAGTCATGTATGGATCTGAGAGTTTAACCATAAAGAAAGCTGAGCGCCAGAGAATGGATGCTTTAGAAGTGTGGTGTTGGAGAAAACTCTTGAGAGTCCCTTGGACTGCAAGGAGATCCAACCAGCCATCGTAAAGGAAGTCAGTCCTGAATATTCATTGGAAGGACTGATTTTGAAGCTGAAACTCCAAAACTTTGGCCACCTGATGTGAAGAACTGACTCATTGGAAAAGACCCTGAGTCTGAGAAAGATTGAAGGCAGGAAAAGAAGGAGAGGACAGAGGATGAGATGGTTGGATAGCATCACCGACTTGATGGACAAGGATTTGAGCAAGGTCTGGGAGTTGGTGATGGATAGGGAGGCCTGGCATGCTGAATATTCATTGGAAGGACTGATTTTGAAGCTGAAACTCCAAAACTTTGGCCACCTGATGTGAAGAACTGACTCACTGGAAAAGACCCTGAGTCTGAGAAAGATTGAAGGCAGGAAAGAAGGAGAGGACAGAGGATGAGATGGTTGGATGGCATCACCGACTTGATGGACAAGGATTTGAGCAAGGTCTGGGAGTTGGTGATGGATAGGGAGGCCTGGCATGCTGCAGTCCATAGGGTCCAAAAGTTGGACACGACTGAGTGAACTAAACTGAAGCACACTGTAGAGATCTGGGCAACAGTGTAATAACTAGCAACCACTGGGTTGGTGGCCTTCAACATAGTAAAATATGTATAGAGTAAATCCCTTTCTTTTCTGCTAGTCCATCACTGACATAAAACACTGTGTATATAAGATTGACCCAAACCTACATGACCTCTGAGTAACACCATGAGGCTCTTTGGAAATTTAGAAAATATAGATCTGGTCTGGTTACTCCTTTAGGTTATGTGATTCACCTTACTGCATGCACTATTACATACTATTACTGCATGCAGTTGGGAAGATCCCCTGGAGGAGGGCATGGCAACCCACTCCAGTATTCTTGCCTGGAGAATCTCATGGACCCAGGAGCCTGGTGGGGTACAGTACATAGGGTCACAAAGAGTCAAATGAGAATGAAGCAAATTGGCATACATGCATATATTAACGAAACACTTTTAAAAAAATTTTATTTTATTTTTAAACTTTACAATATTGTATTAGTTTTGCCAAATATCGAAATGAATCCGCCACAGGTATACATGTGTTCCCCATCCTGAACCCTCCTCTCTTCTCCCTCCCCATACCATCCCTCTGGGTCGTCCCAGTGCACAAGTCCCAAGCATCCAGTATCGTGCATTGAACCTGGACTGGCAACTCGTTTCATACATGATATTATACATGTTTCAATGCCATTATCCCAAATCTTCCCATCCTCTCCCTCTCCAACAGAGTCCATAAGACTGATCTATACATCAGTGTCTCTTTTGCTTTCTCGTACACAGGGTTATTGTTACCATCTTTCTAAATTCCATATATATGCGTTAGTATACTGTATTGGTGTTTTTCTTTCTGGCTTACTTAACTCTGTATAATAGGCTCCAGTTTCATCCACCTCATTAGAACGGATTCAAATGTATTCTTTTTAATGGCTGAGTAATACTCCATTGTGTATATGTACCACAGCTTTCTTATCCATTCATTTGCTGATGGACATCTAGGTTGCTTCCATGTCCTGGCTATTATAAACAGTGCTGCGATGAACATTGGCGTACACATGTCTCTTTCCCTTCTGGTTTCCTCAGTGTGTATGCCCAGCAGTGGGATTGCTGGATCATAAGGCAGTTCTATTTCCAGTTTTTTAAGGAATCTCCACACTGTTCTCCATAGTGGCTGTACTAGTTTGCATTCCCACCAACAGTGTAAGAGGGTTCGCTTTTCTCCACACCCTCTCCAGCATTTATTGCTTGTAGATTTTTGGATCGCAGCCATTCTGACTGGCGTGAAATGGTACCTCATAGTGGTTTTGATTTGCATTTCTCTGATAATGAGTGATGTTGAGCATCTTTTCATGTGTTTGTTAGCCATCTGTATGTCTTCTTTGGAGAAATATCTATTTAGTTCTTTGGCCCATTTTTTGACTGGGTCATTTATTTTTCTGGAGTTGAACTGTAGGAATTGCTTGTATATTTTTGAGACTAGTTGTTTGTCAGTTGCTTCATTTGCTATTATTTTCTCCCATTCTGAAGGCTGCCTTTTCACCTTTCTAATAGTTTCCTTTGATGTGCAGAAGCTTTTAAGTTTAATTAGGTCCCATTTGTTTATTTTTGCTTTTATTTCCAATATTCTGGGAGGTGGGTCATAGAGGATCCTGCTGTGATGTATGTCAGAGAGTGTTTTGCCTATATTCTCCTCTAGGAGTTTTATAGTTTCTGGTCTTACGTTTAGATCTTTCATCCATTTTGAGTTTATTTTTGTGTATGGTGTTAGAAAGTGGTCTAGTTTCATTCTTTTACAAGTGGTTGACCAGTTTTCCCAGCACCACTTGTTAAAGAGATTGTCTTTAATTCATTGTATATTCTTGCCTCCTTTGTCAAAGATAAGGTGCCCATATGTGTGTGGATTTATCTCTGGGCTTTCTATTTTGTTCCATTGATCTATATTTCTGTCTTTGTGCCAGTACCATACTGTCTTGATAACTGTGGCTTTGTAGTAGAGCCTGAAGTCAGGTAGGTTGATTCCTCCAGTTCCATTCTTCTTTCTCAAGATAGCTTTGGCTATTCAAGGTTTTTTTGCATTTCCATACAAATTGTGAAATTATTTGTTCTAGCTCTGTGAAGAATACTGTTGGTAGCTTGATAGGGATTGCATTGAATCTATAGATTGCTTTGGGTAGTATACTCATTTTCACTATATTGATTCTTCTGATCCATGAACACGGTATGTTTCTCCATCTATTAGTGTTCTCTTTGATTTCTTTCACCAGTGTTTTATAGTTTTCTACATATAGGTCTTTAGTTTCTTTTTATATCCTGCAACTTTGCTATAATCACTGATTAGTTCTAGTAATTTTCTGGTGGAGTCTTTAGGGTTTTCTATGTAGAGGATCACGTCATCTGCAAATAGTGAGAGTTTTACTTCTTCTTTTCCAATTTGGATTATTTTTATTTCTTTTTCTGCTCTGATTGCTGTGGCCAAAACTTCCAAAAGTATGTTGAATAGGAATGGTGAAAGTGGGCACCCTTGTCATGTTCCTGACTTTAGAGGAAATGCTTTCAATTTTTCACCATTGAGGATAATGTTTGCTGTGGGTTTGTCATATATAGCTTTTATTATGTTGAGGTATGTTCCTTCTATTCCTGCTTTCTGGAGAGTTTTTTTTTTTTTTATCATAAATGGATGTTGAATTTTGTCAAAGGCTTTCTCTGCATCTATTGAGATAATCATATGGTTTTTATTTTTCAATTTGTTAATGTGGTGTATGACATTGATTGATTTGCAGATATTGAAGAATCCTTGTATCCCTGGGATAAAGCCCACTTGGTCATGGTGTATGATCTTTTATATGTGTTGTTGGATTCTGATTGCTAGAATTTTGTTAAGGATTTTTGCATCTATGTTCATCAGTGATATTGGCCTGTAGTTTTCTTTTTTTGTGGCATCTTTGTCAGGTTTTGGTATTAGGGTGATGGTGGCCTCATAGAATGAGTTTGGACGTTCACCTTCCTCTGCAATTTTCTGGAAGAGTTTGAGCAGGATAGGCGTTAGCTCTTCTCTAAATTTTTGGTAGAATTCAGCTGTGAAGCCGTCTGGAACTGTGCTTTTTTTTGCTGGGATGTTTTTGACTACAGTTTCAATTTCCATGCTTGTGATGGGTCTGTTAAGATTTTCTATTTCTTCCTGGTCCAGTTTTGGAAAGTTGTACTTTTCTAAGAATTTGTCCATTTCTTCCACGTTGTCCATTTTATTGGCATATAATTGTTGATTGTAGTCTCTTCTGATCCTTTGTATTTCTGTGTTGTCTGTTGTGATCTCTCCATTTTCGTTTCTAATTTTGTTGATTTGATTTTTCTCCCTTTGTTTCTTGATGAGTCTGGCTAGTGATTTGTCAATTTTATTTATCCTTTCAAAGAACCAGCTTTTGGCTTTGTTGATTTTTGCTATGGTCTCTTTCGTTTCTTTTGAATTTATTTCTGCTCTAATTTTTAGATTTCTTTCCTTCTACTAATCCTGGGGTTCTTCATTTCTTCCTTTTCTAGTTGCTTTAGGTGTAGAGTTAGGTTATTTATTTGACTTTTTTCTTGTTTCTTGAGGTATGCCTGTATTGCTATGAACTTTCCCCTTAGGACTGCTTTTACCGTGTCCCACAGGTTTTGGGTTGTTGTGTTTTCATTTTCATTCGTTTCTATGCAAATTTTGATTTCTTTTTTTTTTTTTTTTCATCTGTGATTTGTTGGTTATTCAGCAGTGTGTTGTTCAGCCTCCATATGTTGGAAGTTTTAATAGTTTTTCTCCTGTAATTGAGATCTAATCTTACTGCATTGTGGTCAGAAAAGATGCTTGGAATGATTTCAATGCTTTTGATTTTACCAAGGCTAGACTTATGGCCCAGGATGTGATCTATCCTGGAGAAGGTTCCATGTGCACTTGAGAAAAAGGTGAAATTCATTGTTTTGGCATGAAATGTCCTATAGATATCAATTAGGTCTAACTGGTCTATTGTATCATTTAAAGTTTGTGTTTCCTTGTTAATTTTCTGTTTGGTTGATCTATCCATAGGTGTGAGTGTGGTATTAAAGTCTCCCACTATTATTGTGGTGTTGTTAATTTCTCCTTTCATACTTGTTAGCATTTGTCTTACATATTGCGGTGCTCCCGTGTTGGGTGCATATATATTTATAATTGTTATATCTTCTTCTTGGATTGATCCTTTGATCATTATGTAGTGACCATCTTTGTCTCTTTTCACAGCCTTTGTTTTAAAGTCTATTTTATCTGATATGAGTATTGCTACTCCTGCTTTCTTTTGGTCCCTATTTGCATGGAAAATCTTTTTCCAGCCCTTCACTTTCAGTCTGTATGTGTCCCCTGTTTTGAGGTGGGTCTCTTGTAGACAACATATGTAGGGGTTTTGTTTTTGTATCCATTCAGCCAGTCTTTGTCTTTTGGTTGGGGCATTCAACCCATTTACATTTAAGGTAGCTACTGATAATAATGATCCCATTGCCATTTATTTTATTGTTTTGTGTTCAAATTTATACACCATTTTTGTGTTTCCTTTCTAGAGAATATCCTTTAGTATTTGTTGGAGAGCTGGTTTGGTGGTGCAGAATTCTCTCAGCTTTTGCTTGTCTGAAAAGCTTTTGATTTCTCCTTCATATTTGAATGAGATCCTTGCTGGGTACAATAATCTGGGCTGTAGGTTATTTTCTTTTATCATTTTAAGTATGTCTTGCCATTCCCTCCTGGCTTGAAGAGTTCTATTGAAAGATCAGCTGTTATCCTTATGGGAATTCCCTTGTGTGTTATTTGTTGTTTTTCCCTTGCTGCTTTTAATATTTTTTTCTTTGCGTTTGATCTTTGTTAATTTGATTAATATGTGTCTTGGGGTGTTTCACCTTGGGTTTATCCTGTTTGGGATTCTCTGGGTTTCTTGGACTTGGGTGATTATTTCCTTCCCCATTTTAGGGAAATTTTCAACTATTATCTCCTCAAGTATTTTCTCATGGTCTTTCCTTTTATCTTCTTCTTCTGGGACCCCTATGATTTGAATGTTGTAGCGTTTAATATTGTCCTGGAAGTCGCTGAGATTGTCCTCATTTCTTTTAATTCGTTTTTCTTTTTTCCTCTCTGATTCATTTATTTCTACCATTCTATCTTCTAATTCACCCATCCTGTCTTCTGCCTCTGTTATTCTACTATTTGTTGCCTCCAGAGTGTTTTTGATTTCATTTATTGCATTATTCATTATATACTGACTCTTTTTTATTTCTTCTAGGTCCTTGTTAAACCTTTCTTGCATCTTCTCAATCCTTGTCTCCAGGCTATTTATCTGTGATTCCATTTTGATTTCAAGATTTTGGATCAATTTCACTATCATTATTCGAAATTCTTTATCAGGTATTTTCCCTATCTCTTCCTCTTGTTTGGTTTGGTGGGCATTTATGCTGTTCCTTTATCTGCTGGGTATTCCTCTGTCTCTTCATCTTGTTTAAATTTCTGAGTTTGGGGTGTCCTTTCTGTATTCTGGCAGTTTGTGGAGTTCTCTTTATTGTGGCGTTTCCTCACTGTGTGTGGGTTTGTACAGGTGGCTTGTCAAGGTTTCCTGGTTAGGGAAGCTTGTGTCGGTGTTCTGGTGGGTGGAGCTGTATTTTTTCTCTCTGGAGTGCAATGAAATGTCCAGTAATGAGTTATGAGATGTCTATGGTTTTGGGGTGACTTTGGGCAGCCTGTATCTTGAAGCTCAGGGCTGTGTTCCTTTGTTGCTGGAGAATTTGCTTGGTATGTCTTGCCCTGGAACTTGTTGGCCCTTGTGTGGTGCTTGGTTTCAGTGTCGGTATGGAGGTGTTTGATGAGCTCCTGTCAATTAATGTTCCTTGGAGTCAGGAGTTCCCTGGAGTCAGGGTTTGGACTTAAGTCTCCTGCTTCCGGTTATCGGTCTTATTTTTACAGTAGTTTCAAAACTTCTCCTTCTATACAGCACCATTGATAAAACATCTACATTAAAGATGAAAAGTTTCTCTACAGTGAGGGTCACTCAGAGAGTTTCACAGGGTTACATGGAGAAGAGAAGAGGGAGGAGGGAGTTAGAGGTGACCCGAATGTAATGAGGTGGAATCAATAGAGGAGAGAGTGGGCTAGCCAGTAATCACTTCCTTATGTGCACTCCACAACTGGGCTGCTCAGAGATGTTCACGGAGTTATACAGAGAAGAGAAGAAGGAGGAAAGAGACAGAGGTGGCCAGGAGGATAAAAGGGGGAAAGAAAAGGAGGGAGACAGATCCAGCCAGTAATCAGTTCCCTAAGTGTTCTCCAACATCTGGAACACACAGAAATTCACAGAGTTGGGTAGAGTAGAGAAGGGTTAGGGAGGAGAAACAGGCGACCTGGTGGAGAAAAAGGAGAATCCAAAGGGAGAGAGAGCAGTCAAGCCAGTAATCTCGCTCCCTAGCGAAAAATGGGTACTGAAGATTGGGTTCTTAAAGGTACAAAATTGGTAACAAATACATAAAAGCAAAAATTAAAAATCTAGAGTAGAGTTTGGAATTTCAAAAATACGATGTTAAAGAAAAGAAGAAGGAAAAGAAAGAGAGAAAAAACGAACAAACAAAAACAAACAAGGTCGCGAAAATTATAAAGAAAATATAGGTACAAAATTGATAACTAATACCAAAAAGCAAAAGTTAAAAATCTAGAGTAGAGTTAGGAATTTCAAAAATACAATGTTAAAAAAAAGAAGAAGAAAAAGAAAGAGAGAAGAAAACAAAAAGAAAAACAAAAACAAACAAAGTCGCAAAAATTATAAAGAAAATACAGGTACAAAATTGATATCAAATACCAAAAAGCATAAATTAAAAATCTAGAGTAGAGTTTGGAATTTCAGATATACAATGTTATATAAGAGAAGAGAAAGAAAAAGAGAAAAAAAAAGTCACAGAAATTATTTAAAAAAAAAACAAAAACTACAGGTACAAAATTGATAACAAATACCAAAAAGCTAAAATTAAAAATCTAGAGTAGAATTTGGAATTTCAAAAATACAATGTTAAAGAAAAGAAGAAGAAAAAAAAAAATACCATGGTCAAAAAATTATAAAAAATATATATATGAAGTTTGCTGTAAAAAAAAGGGGTCTTTTTTTTTTTTTTTGCAAAGTAATAGGTTATAAAAGTGAAAATTAAAGGAATAATAGAGGACTTAAAATTTTTTTAAAAAATTAAAAAAAAAGAGAAAGAACGATCGTAAAAATAGTAAAAATATATCTAGGACTTTCTGTTTTTTTTTGTGAGTATTGTGGGTTCAGTTCATTTTTAGCTAGTTCCTTGGTCCGACTTATATTTCTCAAGATCTATCGGCCCCTTCCTATGTAGTCGGTAGTAACCACAGGGTTTTAATCTATTGCCTGTAGCTTCCAAGGTGCTTCCCTCTGTTATAGCTTCTTCTGTTTGCTGGTCTCTTCAGTGTCTGGTTTCTGCCCTGACACAATGGGGACGGTGGAGGACACTTTTTTTTTTTTTTTTTTTTTAGGCTCACTTGTTCAGTCGCGCTGTGGGGAGGTAGGGAGGGATGCTGCAAACAAATAACACTGGCGTGTGCTCGCAGTGCCTCAGCCACACTGGGTCTGCCCCCGCTCACGGTGTGTGTAGCCTCCTTGCCCACACTGCTCAGGCTCTAGTTTGCTCCGCCGGGGACCATCCATGGCCGGCCCTGGGCTGCCTACACCTCCCGGGTCCAAGCCGCTCAGGTTCAGGCACTCGGGTAGTCCTCAGAGGCGCAGACTCGGTTGGGCCTGCATTTTGTGCCCTTCCCAGGTCCGAGCAGCTCAGGTGATGAGGTGTTTGGCGGGCGCGATTGCTGCGACTTATCGCCTCCCCGCCGCTCAGTTATCTAGGTGTACAACCAGCGCACCTTCTCAGGCAGATGTTGACCGTCCAGACCCCCAAGAAGTTTTAGTTAGCAAAGAAGCCTGCTTACAGTTTTATCGATAATGTCTCTCTGGGGCTGTGATTGCCCCCTTCCAGTTCTGGCTGCCTGTCACTGGAGGGGGAAGGTCTGTAGCCAGCTATCTCTGTTCAGTCCTTTGTTCCGTGCACGGGCCTGGCAGTGTCTTAGGTTAGGGCTGGCTTTTCGTGTGGTAGATATCCCACAGTCTGGTTTGCTAGCCCAAATTATTTCACTCAGATAGCGCTCAGGGTATTCTGGCCAGGTCCTTACTCTAAGCGATGCAGCTGGCGCCGCACCTCCCTGCCCAGCCCCCACTTGCTAATGGCGTGTGCAGGCATCTGTGCTGCTTCTCTGCTGGGGGAGTTACCGTAGGGCTCGCAATCTGTGGGTTTTAATTGTTGATTTATTTTTCCTCCCTGTTATGTTGCCCTCTGTGCTTCCAAAGCTCGGCACAGATTCGGCAGTGAGAAGGTTTCCTGGTGTTTGGAAACTTCTCTCTTTTTAAGACTCCCATCCCAGGACAGAACTCCGTCTCTCCCTCTTTTGTCTCTTTTTTTGTCTTTTATATTTTTTCCTACCTCCTTTTGAAGACTTGGGTTGCTTTTCTGGATGCCTGATGTCCTCTGCCGGCATTCAGAAGTTGTTTTGTGGAATTTACTTGGTGTTTAAATGTTCTTTTGATGAATTTGCACGGGAGAAAGTGTTCTCCCCATGCTACTCCTCCGCCATCTTGGCTTCTCCCCATGAAACACTTTTGATCAATGCTAAGGCCAGGTGTCATTTAACAATGAAACAGCTCAAATGGTAAAAATCTGCCTGCAATGCTAGAGGCCTGGGTTTGATCCCTGGGTCGGGAAGATCCCCTGGAGAAGGGCATGGCAACCCATGCCTGTATACTTGCCTGAAGAATTCCATGGACAGGGGAGCCTGGGGGCTACCGTCCATGGGATTGCAAAGAGTCAGATATGACTGAGTGACTAATACTCTCACACCAATTAAAGTAACATTTTGATGTCTCTGTGGAAATGACATACTCACAAGCCCATGTCTCAGCACTGATATTTATGTATTTCAGTAGCTAGGTCTGTTCTATTACTGATATTTTAAGCAGTTCAGTTAATTCGAAAACAGAAATGTAAGTTGCTTTTAATAATTTTTATAAAGCAATGGGGTAGATTTTTCCTTTGAAAACATTTTTTTCCTTTGGAGGTGGGGTGCACAGGTAGAATGGATCTTATATTCTTTCAAACTTAGAATTAAATCACCTTTATTGCTAAAAGTTTATTTGACAGTGTTAGGTACAAAACATCAACATTACTAATGAAAAGAGCTGACAGCTTGATGCTTATAATTTGAGAATTGCTGATTATAATCACAAACTCTTTAGGCTTTATATGGGCTTTAACACACAGGGGGTCTTGCACTGAAAAAATGTGCTAAGATAAACAAGATGTACCCACTTCAACTTCAATTTTAAAATAATGTGGTTCAGTGTGGCTGATGTTGCACTTGTATCGTACAACTTGGAATCAAGCTCTTTCTCCAAAGCCCTCAGAATAACAGGGACAGGAGAAACTTTTGAAGCATTTGCAGCTCATTCTGAAGCTGTTTCAGGAAAGTAAAGAAATATTAAACATCTTCATATTATTGAGGTAATTGTTGTATACACTTCATTAGAAAAATACTCCAATGCTCACATCCCTCCATAGTACTTGGTATTAAATACACACTACTTACAGCTTCAACGGTAATTTTGTCTTGCAGCATGGCCATTCCTTGTCTAATTTCACTTTGCTCATCATTCAGAAAATGTTTATGATCCTTCTCTAACTCCTCCATACTCTAAAAAATAAAGTCTAGTTCAGTGAGAAAGCACCACTTTTCATATCACGTTCTAAATGGATACGATTAAAGTTCAAAAGTAATAACACTTAATAGTCAAAGGATGCTCATTATTTATTCCAAATAAAAGCTCTCTAATGAGCTTTCTAAATAATAAGTAACAATGCATGTATAGTGAATAATAATGAGTGCAACATGGTTCCATTGGTGGGAATAGAATGAGCTCTACTATGACCCCACTATATGATGAAAAACAAATTTACATTCTAAATCTTTACCATTCATTTGACAAATATTGACCTAGTGCATCCTATCTAAAAATAAGAGTAGTCCTCCTTTCATCCTATCTAAAAAAAAAAAAAACAACTAAGGGGAGTTTGTAGGCCCAGCTCTGTTTTTCTTTAAATATTTTTTAAAATTAAAAAATAAAAGACAAGAACATTATAACAATTCAGGAAGCATACTCAGCCATGGATATGTAGTGGAAAAACAGGATTGATTCTGACTTTGTTGACAAAAGAATAAGATGTCAACTGGTAAAGGAAGGAGGGAATCAAGCCTATTGTAGGTGAGGAGCATATGCAAAGCAAGGAGATAATGGTGAATTAGTGCAGAGAAAGCAACCCATCTGGACAGGTGGGAGGAGACAAAGAATGTATGCAGGAAATCACGAAAGGGGGGGGGGTCTTGTTATGGGGGACACGTTGAACACCTGAGACTTCAAACTCAGAAGCTGTTATGACATGTTTGCAGGAGGGAAGGGTAACTTTTTAGAGGATCAGATTACAGAAGTGTGAAGGATGGACTGGAGAAGAGAGAAATCTCTTTTTGCCATTCCATGGACCGTAGCCTACCAGGCTCCTCCATCCATGGAATTTTCCAAGCAAGAGTCCTGGAAAAGGCTGCTATTTCCTTCTTCAGGGGATCTTCCCAACCCAGGGATCGAATCCAGATCTCCTGCATTGCAGGCAGATAGTTTACTGTCTGAGCTACCGGGAAGCCCCCTCATTACAGAAGTGTGAAGGATGGATTGGAGAAGAGAGAAATCAGGCAAGAGTTTAACAGAACAAGCAAGGGATAATAAGGCCCTGAATTAGGTAGGGCAGCAGCAGTGGGAATTCAAAGGAAGAAATGAAACAGCTGCAAACTACTGTACTATACATAAAACAGATAAACAACACAGGATTTACTGTAGCACAGGGAACCATATTTATTATCTTATAATAAGCTACAATGAAAAATGATCTAAATGTATATATATATATATATACACACACATACATCTGTATGTATATATTTAGATACATAAATCTATCTATCTATTTATCTATAATCTCTCTATATATATGTATATGTATATGTATCTAAATGTATATGTATGCATAACATCTACATATATACCCAAGCCAGGCTTCAACAGTACGTGAACCATGAAATTCCAGATGTTCAAGCTGGATTTAGAAAAGGCAGAGGATTTCTGTGTGTTGATTTTATATCCTGCAACTTTACTATATTCATTGATTAGCTCTAGTAATTTTCTGGTGGAGTCTTTAGGGTTTTCTATGTAGAGGATCATGTCATCTGCAAACAGTGAGTGTTTTACTTCTTCTTTTCCAATTTGGATTCCTTTTGTTTCTTTTTCTGCTCTGATTGCTGTGGCCAAAACTTTCAAAACTATGTTGAATAGTAGTGGTGAGAGTGGGCACCCTTGTCTTGTTCCTGACTTTAGAGGAAATGCTTCCAATTTTTCACCATTGAGGATAATGTTTGCTGTGGGTTTGTCATATATAATTTTAATTCTATTGAGGTATGTTCCATGTATTCCTGCTTTCTGTAAAGTTTTTTTTTTTTAATTTTAATCTGTGGCTGATTCATGTTGATATATGGCAAAACCAATACAATATTGTAAAGTTAAAAAAGAAAATAAAAAAATAAAATTCTAGAAAGTTTTTATCATACATGGATATTGAATTTTGTCAAAGGCTTTCTCTGCATCTATTGAGATAATCATATGGCTTTTATTTTTCAATTTGTCAATGTGGGGTATTACACTGATTGATTTGCAGATATTGAAGAATCCTTGCATCCCTGGGATAAAGCCCACTTGGTCATGATGTATGATCTTTTTAATGTGTTGTTGAATTTTGATTGCTAGAATTTTGTTAAGGATTTTTACATCAGTGATATTGGCCTGTAGTTTTCTTTTTTGGTGGTATCTTTGTCAGGTTTTGGTATTAGGGTGATGGTGGCCTCATAGAATGAGTTTGGAAGTTTACCTTCCTCTGCAATTTTCTGGAAGAGTTTGAGCAGCATAGGTGTTAGCTCTTCTCTAAATTTTTGGTAGAATTCAGCTGTGAAGCCATCTGGAACTGTGCCTTTTTTTTGTTTGTTTGTTTGCTGGAAAATTTCTGATTACAGTCTCAATTTCCTTGCTTGTGATGGGTCTGTTATGATTTTCTATTTCTTCCTGGTTCAGTTTTTGAAAGTTGTACTTTTCTAAGAATTTGTCCATTTCTTCCAAGTTGTCCATTTTATTGGCATATAATTTGTGATAGTAGTCTCTTATGATCCTTTGTATTTCTGTGTTGTCTATTTTGATCTCTCCATTTTCATTTCCAATTTATTGATTTGATTTTTCTCCCTTTGTTTCTTGATGAGTCTGGCTAATGGTTTGTCAATTTTATTTATCTTTCCAAAGAACCAGCTTTTGGATTTGTTGATTTTTGCTATGGTCTCTTTTGTTTCTTTTGCATTTATTTCTGCCCTAATTTTTAGGATTTCTTTCCTTCTACTAACCCTGGGGTTCTTCATTTCTTCCTTTTCTAGTTGCTTTAGGTGTAGAGTTAGGTTATTTATTTGACTTTCTTCCTGTTTCTTGAGGTATGCCTGTATTGCTATGATCCTTCCCCCTAGCACTGCTTTCACAGTGTCCCACAGGTTGTGGGTTGTTGTGTTTTCATTTTCATTCATTTCTATGCATATTTTGATTTCTTTTTTGATTTCTTCTGTGATTTGTTGGTTATTTAGCAGTGTGGAATTTTTGATAATTTTACTCTTGTAATTGAAATTTAATCTTACCGCATTGTGGTCAGAAAAGATGACTGGAATGTTTTCAATGTTTTTGAATTTACCAAGGCTAGATTTATGGCCCAGGATGTGATCTATCCTAGAGAAGGTTCCGTGTGCACTTGATAAAAAAGTGAAATTCATTGTTTTGGGGTGAAATGTCCTATAGATATCAATCAGGTCTAACTGGTATATTGTATCATATAAAGTTTGTGTTTCCTTGTTACTTTTCTGTTTAGTTGATCTATCCATAGGTGTGAGTGGGGTATTAAAGTCTCCCACTATTATTGTGTTATTGTTAATTTCCCCTTTCATACTTGATAGCATTTGTCTTACATACTGCGGTGCTCCTATGTTGGATGCATATATATTTATAATTGTTATAACTTCTTCTTGGATTGATCCTTGATAATTATATACTGCCCTTCTTTGTCTCTTTTCACAGCCTTTTGTTTTACAGTCTATTTTTTATCTGATATGAGTATTGCTACTCCTGCTTTCTTTTAGACTCTGTTTGCATGGAATATCATTTTCCAGCCCTGCACTTTCAGTCTGTATGTGTCCCTTGTTTTGAGGCGGGTCTCTTGTATACAACATATATAGGGGTCTTATTTTTGTATCCATTCATCCAGTCTTTGTCTTTTGGTTGGGGCATTCAATCCATTTTCATTTAAGGTAATTATTGATAAGTATGATCCGTTGCCATTTACTTTGTTGTTTTGAGTTCAAGTTTATACACTCTTTCTGTGTTCCTGTCTAGAGAAGATCCTTTAGAATTTGTTGGAGAGCTGGTTTGGTGGTGCTGTATTGTCTCAGCTTTTGCTTGTCTGTAAAGCTTTTGATTTGTCCTTCATATTTGAATGAGATCCTTGCTGGGTACAGAAATCCCTTGCATTCTAATTATCACACTAATAATGAGAAAATAGAAAGAGAAATTAAGGAAACAATTCCATTCACCATTGCAACAAAAAGAATAAAATACTTAGTAATATATCTACATAAAGAAACAAAAGACCTATATATATAGAAAATCATTGAACACTGGATAAAGAAATCAAAGAGGACACTAATAGATGGAGAAATATACCGTGTTCATAGATCAAAAGAATCAATATAGCGAAAATGAGTATACTTCCCAAAGAAATCTATAGATTCAATGCAGTCCCTATGAAGCTACCAATGGTATTTTTCACAGAGCTAGAACAAATAATTTCACAATTTGTATGGAAATACAAAAAACCTCGAATAGCCAAAGCAGTCTTGAAAAAGAAGAATGGAACTGAAAGAATAAACCTGCCTGACTTCAGGCTGTACTGCAAAGCCACAGTCATCAAGGCAGTGTGGTACTGGCACAAAGACAGAAATATAGATCAATGGAACAAAATAGAAAGCCCAGTGATAAATCCATGCACCTATGGACACCTTATCTTTGACAAAGGAGGCAAGAATATACAATGGATTAAAGACAATCTCTTTAACAAGTGGTGCTGGGAAAACTGGTCAACCACTTGTAAAAGAATGAAACTAGAACACTTTCTAAAACCATACACAAAATTAAACTCAAAATGGATTAAAGATCTAAATGTAAGACCAGAAACTATAAAACTCATAGAGGAGAACATAGGAAAAACACTCTCCAACATAAATCACAGCAGGATCCTCTATGACCCACCTCTCAGAATATTGGAAATAAAAGCAAAAATAAATGGGACCTAATTAAAATTAAAAGCTTCTGCACAAGAAAGGAAACTATAAGCAAGGTGAAAAGACAGCCTTCAGAATGGGAGAAAATAATAGCAAACAAACCAACTGACAAAGAACTAATCTCAAAAATATACAAGCAACTCCTGCAGCTAAATTCCAGAAAAATAAACCATGTAATCAAAAAATGGGCCAAAGAACTAAACAGATATTTCTCCAAAGAAGACATACAGATGGCTAACAAACACATGCAAAGATGCTCAACATCACTCATTATCAGATAAATGCCAATCAAAACCACAATGAGGTACCATTTCATGCAAGTCAGAATGGCTGCTATCCAAACGTCTACATGTAATAAATGATGGAGAGGGTGTGGAGAAAAGGGAACCCTTTTACACTGTTGGAGGGAACGCAAAGTAGTTCAGTCACTATGGAGAACAGTATGGAACTTCCTTAAAACCTGGAAATAAAACTGCCATATGACCCAGCAATCCCACTTCTGGGCATACACACCGAGGGAACCAGAATTGAAAGAGACACGTGTACCCCAATATTCATCACAGCACTGTTTATAAATAGCCAGGCCATGGAAGCAACCTAGATGTCCATCAGCGAATGGACACTAAAGCTGTGGTACATATACACAATGGAGTATTACTCAGCCATTAAAAAGAATATATTTGAATAAGTTCTAATGAGTTGGATGAAAATGGAGCCTATTATACAGAGTAAAGTCCAGAAAGAAAAACACCAATACAGTATAACAGCGCATAGGTATGGAATTTAGAAAGATGGTAATGATAACCCTGTATGTGAGACAGCAAAAGAGACACATATGTATAGAACAGTCTTTTGGACTCTGGGAGTGGGTGAGGTTGGGATGATTTGGGAGAATGACATGGAAACATGTATATTATTGTACATGAAATGAGTCACCAGTCCAGGTTCGATGCATGGTACAGAATGCTCAGGGCTGGTGCACTGAGATGACCCAGAGGGACAGTATGGGGAGGGAGGTGGGACGGGGATTCAGGATGGGGAACACATGTACACCTGTGGCAGATTCATGTCAATGTATGGCAAAACCAGTACAATACTGCAAAGTAATTAGCCTCCAATTAAAATAAATATATTTATATTAAAAAAATAAATAAAAATCTAAAAAATGAAAGAAAAGGCAGAGGAACCAGAGATCAAATTGCCAATATCCCCTGGATCATTGAAAAACTGAGAGAGTTCAAGAAAAACATCTACTTCTGCTTTATTGACTATGCCAAAGCCTTTGACTGTATGGATCACAACAAACTGTGGAAAATACATATGTATGTATGTATGTATATATATATATATGTGTGTGTGTGTGTGTGTGTGTATGTATGTGTGTATATATATATATGTGTGTGTGTGTATGTATGTATGTATATATATATATATATAAAACAAATCATGTTGCTGTATACCAAAAACTAAACACAATGTGGTAAATCAATCATACTTCATTTTTAAAAAGAAAGAAATTGCAGTTGCAGAGCTAAATATTGTAGGACCCAGTAATTGCTGGTGTCATAGATAACATTAAAGTTAATACCATAAATGCTGACATTTAGCAATAACCTTTAGAAGCAGTCTTTGGTACTTTATCAAATCTTCACACCAATTAGTAGTAAATGGTTCTCAGGGAACATTAGAGCTACACCTTGTCTACTTAGAAACATGTTCAAGTAACTTTTGCATATATATGATTTTAAAGCTCTTTAAAGATTATCTATTTAAAAGCCTTTAACTATTTTACTTAAGCCATCTCAATTAGTTTAAAAAGAGTGACACATTAACATCTTGTGTTTGGACAAGATGATCGTTCAGAAGAACACTTCTGCTTCCCCTACCAGCAGGGGACAATGGGCACTGAGGACAGTTTGCTAATTTGCAAATATCACAGCAGATCACTTTCAATCCACAAACATCTAGTCCTCTTCTGGGTTTTTCATTCAGTTATACACTTATACTTTCTCATGTAATTATAAATTTGCATATAACGTCACTGTTAGTTACTCACATTCTAAAAGCAAATATGCCATAAACGCTCATACAATGCATTTGAAAACAAAAAAAGATCTTCACAATTACAACTGCCTGCCTTCATATGTAGCAGCAACAGTTAATAGGAGAAAGGTAAAAGACACCTAGAGATGATTTACAAAATTGCTAAATTTCCACTATGTATTTGTCCTCAGCTGATCGCCTACTCATTGCTGAACAAAATAGTTATGATTAAAGGTTTAATCAAGTATCAATTTTCTTCACCATTTGTATACATCTAGATTAAATTCACAGTTTGCAGTTCCCCATTTTAAATGACTCCCACAAAACTATAGGCTTCCCTGATGGCTCAGATGGTAAAGAATCTGCCTGCACTGTGGGAGACCTGGGTTCAATTCCAGAGTCAGGAAAATCCTCTGGAGAAGGGAATGGCAACCCACTCCAGTATTCTTGCCTGGAGAATTCCATGGACAGGGGCTACAGTCCATGGGATTGCAAAGAGTCAGACATGACTGAGCTACTAACACTTTCACTTTCACAAAAATATAAAGGAATCCTATAACTAAAAACACATTTAGCAATAAGGCTGTATTTAGAACAATGAATTCAAAATGGAGAATTGTTTACAAGTTAAAGACAGGCACAACCTAAATGATGTCCCCCCCGCATATGTTTGGATAGACACAGACTATCTTCTACTTTTATATACATATTGTTTTAATGAGAATGTACTCTGTTACCAACTACAACAGACTTTCAGGAATTGCTCATATGAATTTTTAATTTTTTTCAGCCCCTGGCTCTGAAGAAGTCTAGCTTGTTGAAGAATCTTTCATTGCTCTCGAAACATACACTACAAATATAAAGGAAAAAAGTGATAAAATGTGGGCAATGTTTAATATTTGGAAAGCATGTTTATACATTAAGCTTTAAAGGAACTCTCTCTAACTCAATGCTTGTTAACATTTCCTGTTTTGAAAACTTTGATGACCAAGTTGAAGTAACTGTGTTCACCACTACAAGACAGAAACCATATAATAATCCGACCCTATCAGTCACTGAGTAGGAGATTTTCTTTCTTAACAATCTTCAAAACATGTCATTCTTGATGTCAAAATCCACAAATGACCCTTCCAATACTGTGTTTATCACGGGTAGGCAAAATCTACACAGTAATTCTTCCTAACAGTAATTGCTGAGGAACTATTCTTTCTTAATAATACTCAAAATATATATTAATTCTTGGCCCTTTCAGTATGAACATAGATGATGCTTCTGATAACACTATCCTTTCTGTTCTTTGACCTAAACTCCAACAATAATCTTACACTCTTCCTTACATTAGCCACTCACTTATATAGTCATACCCCATAGTCATGGGATTTGGTCATTCCCAAGAACTGCCCTAGATACATGATATTAATAAGAGCAAGGACTTACTCAGGAACTATGGGCCAGGTATGGTTCCAACCACTTTATGATCTCATTTTTTTTTTTTTATTCCTCAAAACAACTCTGTGAGGTACATACTCTCACTGTCTCCCCTTCCATAGATGAGGAAACTGAGGTATACAGATAAGCAATCTGTCCTTGGTTTCACAGCTAGCACTGGTCAACCAGAATTGGATCCCAAACATTTACCGTTCCGGGGTCTGGGCCCTAGACCACTGTACTATATATACTCTTTTTGCATTTCCCCCAGCATTCAACCACTACCTCCCTGTTTCGTACTTCATTCCCTTTCTTGCTACATACAGGTCAACACTACATCAGGATTAACATCTTTTGATGCCAGGACTGTTCATTGTCCCCAACCCCCACTCTCTTGACTTTCTCTTTCCTCCTTCTCAGCTTAAATCCTGCCAACGATCATTACACCTATGCCCTGGCGATGTACCTTGGCCCCTTCTCTGTCAGTCTTCATGACTAAACCCCAGTCCTCGGAAATCCATCTCTCCAGCTGCTCTGCATCAGCCATGTGGAGTGGTCTCACTTTAAATTCATGATCACTTTGACAGCAACCTAAGTTGCACCCGTAAATACTGCTTGGCAATTATATCTCCTTGGTCCTCTCGGGAAACAATTCCAGGCCTTCTTCTCTGTCCCCCAAAAGCAACAACTTATCCACCATCCTTACTCCTAAACAGTGAACTTACTATTTCACTAAATAAACTGAGGCACTCCCAACAGAACACTCATTCCCTTTGCTACATCTCCCATCCACCTTCATCCATATGAGTTCAGGGACTCTACCTTCTCTCCTGAGTATCATTCCTGAGCGATTGCTAATTGAAACTTTGATACAATAAGCTGATTTTAAAGCTAGGGCTGATACTAACAGCTAGTTTTTCTTCCTGTTCTCGGGCTTTCTGCATGTCTATATCCCACTCCTGAAACAAAGTCTGAAACTGCTGAGCATAATTGAGATAAAGATTCTGCCTGTAAAACATAAGAAAGAGCAATGTCAAACTCCACAAAGATACAAACAAATATCAACTGTATTTAAAACAAAATTGATTTGAAACAATTTACACTATAAAAGGAAAAGGCAGTAATAGCACAATAGCAGCTGAAATATTCTCATGGGAAACAGAGAGGTTAAGTGGATAACTTACTCTTCAATTCCAAAAGTACTGCTCCTGACTGAATAAAAACAGACACTATCACACATGCTCTCTGTTGAGGTCTTTTAATGGACCAGAACCTGGTGGTCTGGAGTCGGCAATAAGAGAGTAAAGGAGAGAGAAAGAGGCTGATATTCCTTGGTTTACAGAGAAAACCAATAAAGCCCCTGGTACGGGGCTTGCACTGCTCACAAAGGCACAAGGCACCTTCTCGAAGGGGTGAAGGCACAGGGCACCTTCTCGAGAGGGTCTTAGAAGCCGAGGCAAGAAAGTGAGCTCAGTGAGCCTCTGTGCTCCAGAGAATTAGCCTGAGAGAGAGAGGGAGAGAAAGACACGGGGACCAAAGCTCTGATGAAGCAAAGGTGTTTTATTCAACATTGTGTGGGTATTTATACTGTCTTACAAGGCAGCTATTTTCAGCAGCTGCTACAGCTAAGTCGCTTCAGTCGTGTCTGACTCTGTGTGACCCCAGAGATGGCAGCCCACCAGGCTCCCCCATCCCTGGGATTCTCCAGGCAAGAATACTGGAGTGGGTTGCCATTTCCTTCTCCAATGCATGAAGGTGAAAAGAGAAAGTGAAGTCACTCAGTCATGTCCGACTTTTAGCGACCCCATGGACTGCAGCCCACCAGGCTCCTCCGCCCATGGGATTTTCCAGGCAAGAGTACTGGAGTGGGGTGCCATTTCCTTCTCCATTTTAAGCAGAGATAAAATAAAAACTTACAAGTTATCAAGGAAACATGAGGTCATCCATATGAAAGAGAGAGGGTTGTAAATAATCACTTTTACATATGGTTCATAAAAAGAAAGAGGGTTGTAAATAGTTATTATCACCGTATGGAAAAACCAATGAAGGAAATGCATGCATTCTTAAGCCTCTGGGAGCAGTTTGCTACTCCACTTAATAAGGGACAGAGGATTCATGACAGATCCAAAACAGCACACAGGAATCCTCCTGTTAAATGCTTCCTGACAATTCCTCCTATTTTATTATATTTATAAAAAAGGTCCTGACCAATTGAGTTTGTTTGGTATTAACCACCTTATAGAAAGGCAAAGATAAACAACAAATATAATTTCCAAGACAATCACCAAAGTTATAGTTCCAGACCCGATGCTGTCGGTAATACTTTGAAACTGTCCTCGTGGGTCTAGCCCAGATAATTGATCAGCTAGTTGTTTGGCTAACGTTTCCAAATTCGTGGAAGAGGGGAGACGTTTAGAAAAAGTTTCAAAGATTTCCTTTTGCAGTAATTGTAGATTCAGAGAGGCATTATCATGTATATTTTGTAAATGAAATTTGATTTGTTCCCAGTTGTAGACACTGATTAAAATGAACAGGAGCAACACAAAATTGAAGTAATCTGGAAGCAAGTCCAGTCATGGGACCTTCTTCCCAGGGTCATTCAAGATTTACTGGTAACCAGAAATTGCGTTGAGATCGAAGAATCAAAACTGAATCATTTCTTAAATAGATCGAGGAGTTAAGACAAGTATACAGTTTGCAATTAATGCAAGTTATAGAACCTAAAGTCTTATTAAATTGTAAATTTCCTATGGCTATAACAAAAGGAAGTGAGACACAGGCCTGTATAAAATATGACTGATTATAGCAAAAGAAACAGTTACTATGAACACAACTGGTCCCTGTGAAATGTCCAGTCCAAGTTCCAAGTTCTTCAGTGCTCGCAGCAAGTTTCCAAATGTCCCATTGTTCAGGCCCACTCCGTTTATCAAGGACAATCTTAGGACAAGGTGGGGCTAATCTACCATCAAGCCACCCAAGAAGTCCTTTGTCATGGTAATGCTCCATCACAGTGTCAGTGACCTTCCATGTCACTTGCATAACATAGTAATACACCATGCTATTAACCTCTTTTGAGCAGTTAGATAACCACATACCATGGGGAACCTGATCAACAATTGTATAATTAGCCACAAACATTAATTTTGCTGATTTGGCTTGACATTTGTCCCAAGGAACAGGAGTATATGTAAAGTTCTTATAAGTAAACCCTTTGCATAATGTTATTTGTTCTTTCCCTAACACTTTTCCTAAAGTCTCAGTACTGTAAACATGGTTCACAGACAAGGAAAGGGCAATAAATAGTCAAAGCAACGTCCGAAAATCCTTTTGGGAGGCAGGGCGAAAGCCCAAGTTTGTTGGCTAACATTTCTGCACAATTCTGCTGGGCCCATGCACAAGGGAAGGACTTCATAGCCTAAAGAAATGTTAATTAGTTTTCCCTCCTCCCCAGGGTGTGAGGGCTCTTTCACATTCCAGGGAGGGGGCATATGGAGTCATTGGTTGATAGGATCGGTCTTTTCTCTGTCCATTCTATGACCTACAATAGAGGGGGTTGGGTATGTAAGCTCAGTAAGTGTGATTAGTCAGAGCTCGAGCGGGGAGATGTAGAGGCCAAGAGACTGAGCATTGCCAGGAGAATGTATTCAGGTCTCTGAGGCATTCCCTGTTGAGAGACCAAATTTTCAGCTCGATTAGTAAGGGTTTTTATTCATCCCCAAGTGTGGAGATCATAAGGGTGATGCCATCGAGGGTGGTGCTTCCTGGAGATCTTTAGAGCCGCCATGGCCCGTATTGAAATTTCTTCCTCCTGGGATCTTTGTTGTCCCATCTCCATTTTGAAGGCCGGGGCCTGCCGGGGTCCTGCCCTGGTGGATCCAGGGAATTCAAAGCAGGGACGGCGTCAGCGAGAATCAGGAAACAATTGCTTAATTAAACGTTAATTAAGGATATAAAGAGTGGTGAAATAAGGATAGCTCAACGAAGAAATTCAGTGAAGAAAAGAGGCTGAATAAAATTCCAAAGCAAGGAATTTACGTCACCTACATAGGCCGCAGGCGTCCTCCCATTCTCCTGAAGGAGAGAAGACACTAAGGCCTCCCCGGTCAGATCTTAGAAGCCCACGCAGTTAGTAGGCTTGACAAGCTTCCCCACCCCAGAGGAAAATTCAGCCAGAAGGTGAGAGAAAGAACGACATGGGGAGACCAAAATTTGGTGAACAAAAAAGGGGGTACTTTATTTTCCAAAGTAGTTTTATACCTTAAGTTGTGCATAGAGGATAATGGGGGAAGGGGTAGAGTCATGCAAGGACAGCAGTCCCTGATCCTAATCGAAGCCAGGCTTTCAAACTTATCATATGCCAAAGTTTAGGTTATTTACATCATCTTCTGACCAGGAGGCCTGTTAACATTTTAAGAAACTTATTTTTCTCTAAAGGTGATTATTCTAAAGTCAGGCGCCAGCCTCCAAAAGCATTAGATAAAGTTGCATTCCTATAGGGCAAAGGTATGGTGGGCTAAATCAAGAAAAGAATTAACTCAAGGGTCCAAGGTTACAAACATTAAAGCTACTACTTACATTTCTATACACCAATTATATCAATCAATACACTGCCAGGGACACAGTAGGTAAGGGATATGGAGACTTAGCAGCAAACATTGGCCAAACAAGTGAAAAACCCTTCACCAATACAATTTATAATCAATCTTTTAACTGCTCAAAGGAATCTGTATTTAGACAGTTTAGAACATCTCATTCCTCTCGCAGTTGGGAGGCTCTGAACAATCACATGTGGCCGGAAAAACCTATTCAGGCAGGCTAGAGGACTTCCAAAGGAGTTTGCAGGTTGAAACACTGTCATACCCAGGAATTATTAACTGGAGCTGTAAGTTAACTCCTTTTTTTCAGAGAGAGGTAGTGGGGGACAGCCCCCCGTAAAGTCAGAGGTGTAGGTGACAGCACAAAGCAGAAAGTAGGCAGACTCTGGTTTTGGGGGTAGATGCTCGAGAATTTCCAGGTGGACTCCTGAGGCTCAATCCAGCCTTTGTGTATGCCGAGCCTCCTTCCTCATGACCTTTGCCATGGGCGGAGCTCCTCACGCTGGCTCCTGGCAGGGGCCCCCTTGGGTCTACTCTTCTGAAGAGGAAGCCATGTGAGTTCGTTGGATCCATCTGGGGAAATACAAGCATACTCCTTTTCCTGTAAGATTAGCTTCCCCGATTTCCATTGTTTCGTTAACCCGTCTTGGTACCAAATGGGCAGAGGAAGAGAAGAGTCCTTCTGTTCCTCAAAATGCTTTTCTGCTATCATTAAAATATCTCCCTGTGGTAAGTTTAAAAAATTTAAAACAAATAAAGCTGTATTAACAATAGTTATGGGTTTAGAAAATATCTTATGTTGGAATCTAGTAAAGTCTGCTTTAGATGAGGAAGACAGTTAGTATTCCTGTGTATTCCCCCTTTAAAAATTTTTTATTTGCCACTTTAGTCTGTGATGTGCTCGTTTGACTATGCCTTGTGCCCGTGGATTATAAGGAATACCTTTAATATGTTTAATAGAAAAAGATTGTAAAAATTGTTTAAAGTGTCTAGAAATACAGGCAGAGCCATTGTCTGTTTTTATAGAAGTAGGAGTTCCCATTACAGCAAAACAAGCTAATAAGTGAGTTATAACGTGTTATGTAGCCTCACTGTAAAGAGGTGTGGCCCAAATAAAAGAAGAATTAGTGTCGATACAGACATGCAAGAAAGAAGATGGAGAAAGTTCAGGGCAATGAATTACATCCATTTGCCATAGTTCATTAGGTTGCAAACCGTGAGGATTAATACCTTGGGTGATGGGTCAAAGATGTAGGGGTCTACAAGTAGAGCAATTACTAATAATTTCTTTAGCCTGGTGGTAAGGGATTTTCCATAGCTGATGTAGGGAGCCAGCTTTGTTATGCAACAGAGCATGCTGTTCCTCTGTTGTAGCAAAGTAAAGCAGTTTATCAACCATTCTCATTACCATAAGTCATGGGGCCAGGAAGACAAGAATGTGCTCAAATATGTCTAATATAAATGGGAGAATTGTGGTTTCTAACAACAGATTGTAGTTTGAAAAAGAATTGTTGAATAACAGGTTGATTGGAGTTTATGGTGGAGGTTTCTATATTTTTTAATACAAAAACAGAATATATAGAGTCAGAGACTATATTAATGGGGTAAGGATGTAGGCAAATAACTTGAATAAAAGCATATAATTCATTTTGTTGAACAGAATGAAATTTAATATAAAAGACTTTATATCCCTTAAGAGACCAGAATGAAGCTTTGGCATTTTTAGTCCCATCTATATAAAAAACCCTGGCCTGTGGTATAGGCTTTGAGCTGATAATGCAAGAAATAATAAATTCAGTATTTTTGAAGAAATTCCACAGCTTTCTAGAAGGATAATGAAATGAAATTTCTCCAAAATATTCCAGAAAAGCTATTCAGAGATCAGTAGAAGTTTGTAACACGTTCTCAAATTGAGATTTATTCATAGGTAGTACAATTTTATGAGGATCCGAGCCAATTAGAGTTTTAGTCCTATTTCTTCCATTGATAGTGCTTAGAACAATTAAATCAAGGTAGGGTGTAAGTGACTTTATTCCCCTAAAACGGGTATAGATCCATTCTACTGGGTGTTCTTGTTGGGCAAGAAGTCCTGTGGGAGAATGAGGAGAGGGGAGTATACACAATTCTAGAGGTACATCTAGTTTGATGCGTGTAAGAAATTATTTTTGTAGTTTATTTTGCTCCAAATAGAGTTCCTCTCATGCCTCTTGAGAAAGTGAACGAGGGCTATTTAAATCAGGATCTCCTTTTAAAGTATTAAATAGGTTATTCAGTTGATAATTAGCAATGCCTAAAGGTCGAATACAATTTATATCACCTAAGAGCTTTTGATGGAGAAGGCAATGGCACCCCACTCCAGTACTCTTGCCTGGAGAATCCCAGGAACGGGGGAGCCTGATGGGCTGCCGTCTATGGGGTCGCACAGAGTCGGATACGACTGAAGCGACTTAGCAGCAGCAAGAGCTTTTGAAAGTCATTTAAGGTTGACAATTTATCAGTATGGACGAGTTAGTTGGGGAGTAATACGTTGTCTACTAACAACAAACCCCAAGTAATGGTAAGGTGTAGAGGTTTGAATTTTTTCAGGGGCAATGATTAATCCAGAGTTTTTTCAGCATAGTTGAGCTATATCAAACATGTGTTGAGTTTCTAAGATAGATGGAGCCGAAAGCAATACATCATCTATATAGTGAATAACAATAAAGTTAGGAAATTGCTTTCTCACAGGCTCAAGGGCTTTGGCTACATAGTACTGACACATGGTGGGAGAATTCATCATCCCTTGTGGGAATACAGTCCATTGATACCTTTTATGAGGTCCAATATGATTAGGATAAGGGAGAGAGAAAGTGAATCTCTCTCGGTCTAAAGTGTGTAAAAGTATATTTAAAAAAAGCAGTCTTGTAAATCAATAATAATAATATGCCAATTTTGAGGAATAGTGGTAGGTGATGGGATTCCTTGTTGTAATGCACCCACTCTTTCAGTGTGTGTCTCTCTCTTTGTGTGTGTTTCTCTAAGTGTGTGTGTGTTTCTCTCTCAGTATGTGTATGTCTCTAAGTGTGTGTATGTGTCTCTGTGTGTGTTTCTCTATGTGTCATTGTGTGTGGCTCACGGTGTTTGTGTCTCTCAGTGTGTATGTCTCTCTCAGTGTATGTGTCTCTCAGAGTGTGTTTCTCCTTCTCAGTGTGGATGTCTCTCTCTCAGTGTGTGTGTCTCTCTCAGTGTGTGTGTTTCTGTATGTTGTGTGTTCACTCTCACAGTGTGTATCTCTCATGTGTGTGTCTCTATCAGTGTGTGTGTGTGTTTGTCTCTTTCAGTGTGCATGGCTAACTCTCAGTTTGTTTGTGTCCCTTTCAGTGTGTGTGTCTCTCTCTGTGTGTGTCTCTGTGTGGCTCTCACAGTGTCTCTGTTTGGCATCTCCCATTGTGTCTCTCTCTCAATGTGTGTGTGTCTGTCTCATTGTATGTCTGTCTCAGTGTTTTGGGTCTCTTTCTTAGTGTCTGTGTGTGTCGCTCAATGTGTGTATCTCTCCCTCTGTTGTGTGTGTGTCTCTCAGTGTTTGTGTGTCTCTCTCAGTGTGTGAGGGTGTGTCTCACTCTCTTTGTTTAAGTTTCTCTACCTCAGTGTGTGTGTGTGTGTGTGTGTTTTGCTCTCAGGAGTGTGTGTCACTTCCTGGATGAGGGTGTCTCTCTCAGTGTGTATGTCCCTCTTAGTTTGTATGTCTCTGTGTGACTCTATGTGTGTCTCTCAGTATGTGTGTCTCTCAGTGTGTTTTTGTCTCTCAGTGTGTGTGTGTCTCTCTCATTGTGAGTGTGTCTGCTTCTTAGTGTGTGTGTGTTTTTCTTAATGTATGTGTATGTCTCTCAGTGTGTGTGTGTGCCTCACCCTGTATGTTTGTGTCTCTCTCTCAGTGTGTATATCTCTGTGTGTCTCTCAGTGTGTGTGTCTCTCAGTGTGCATGTATCTCTCTAAGGGTGTGTGTGTGTGTGTCACTCAGTGTGTATATGAGTGTTTCTTGCAGTATGTATGTCTCTCTCTCTCAGTGTTTAAGTCTCTCTCAGTGTATGTGTGTCTCTCAGTGTGTGGTTCTCTCTCTCAGTGTGGATGTCTCTATCTCAGTGTATGTGTGTGCCTCTCTCTCAGTGTGTGTGCATCTCTCTCTCAGTGTGTGTTTCTCCATGGATTTATCTGTGTGTCTCTCTCAGTGTGAGTGTGTCTGGTTCTCAGTGTGTGTGTGTGTGTGTCTCTTAGTGTGTGTGTATCTCTCTGTATGTGTATGTCTCTTAGTGCATGTGTGTCTCTCAGTGTGTGAATGTGTGCCTCTTTGTATGTGTATGTTTCAGTGTGTGTGTCTCTATATGTCTGTGTGTGTGTCTCTCAGTGTTTGTCTCTCTCTCTCAGTGTGTATCTCTCTCAATGTGTGTGTGTCTTGCACTGTCTGTTTCTTTCTCTCATTGTGGATGTCTCTCTTTTTCAGTGTGTGTGTGTGTGTCTTTCTCAATCTGGGTGTGTCTGTATGTTGTGTGTTCAATCTTACACAGTGTGTGTGTTTACTCTCACATAGTGTGTGTGTCTCTCTCAGTGTGAGTCTGTCTCTCAGTGTGTTTTTCTCTCTCTTGTTGTGGATGTTTCTCTTGCTCTCAGTGTGTGTGTATCTCTGTAGGTGTGTGTCTCTCAGTGTGTGTCAGTATTTCTCTCTGTGTATCTCTGTGTGTTTCTGTCTCAGTATATGTGTGTGTCTATCTCTCAGGGTGTGTGTGTTTCTCTTCCAGTGTGTGTGTGTGTCTTTCAGTGTGTGTGTGTGTGTCTTTCAGTGTGTGTATCTCTCCATATGTGTATGTCTCTCATTGGAACAAACACTGAGAGATGCACAAATACACAGACATAAATACACACACAGAAACACACACAAAAAACACTCAGTAACTGAGTGAAAGACACACACACACATGACTAACACACATGCACTGAGAGACATAAACACACTGAGACACACACAGAGAAAGACAGACACACAGACACTAACAGACAGACACACACTGAGAGAGACAAACACAGAGACACTGAGAGATATCCACATACGGAGAGAGAGACACACACACAGTGAGAGAGAGAAACACACACACACACACAGAGAGACACACACATCCTGAGAGATGGACACACACACACGCTGAAAGACACACACACACAGACACACACAATGAGACAGAGACACCCACACACACTGAGAGACAACACATACACAGAGTCTCACACAAACACACTGAGAGACACATACACTGAGAGACATACACATACAGAGAGAGACACACACGCACACTGAGAGACACACACACACTGAGAACCAGACACACTCACACTGAGAGAGACACACACAGTGAGAGACATACACATATAGATAGAGAGACACAAACACTGAGAGAAACACACATAGACACTGAGAGAGACACACAAAGACACACGTAGTGAGAGAGTGTTACATACATCTGAGAGATAAGAACAAACATACAGTAAGAGAGAGAGTCACAGAAACACATTGAGAGAGACACAAACACAAACACACTGAGGGAGAGACATACACATAGAGACACACACACTGAGAGACACACAGAGACACACAAAGACTGAGAGACAAACACATACAGAGAGAGACACAAAAACAATGAGAGAAGCATACACACAGAGAGAGGCAAATACACTGAGAGAGAAACATAGACACTGAGAGAGAGACACACACACACTCAGACACACACATACACAGAGACTCAGAAACATAGAGACACACAGAGAAAGACAATGAGAGAGACACACACTCACACTGAAATAGAGAGACACACACACTGAGAGACACACAACATACTGAGAGACACACACACAGATACCCACACAGTGAGAGAGATGCACACACACTGAGAGACACAAAAACACTGAGAGATAGACACATACACACTGAGAGAGGGACGTACACACAGAGAGCCACACACAGACGCTAACAAAGAAACACTGAGACACATACACAGTGAGAGAGAGACACACACACTTAGAGAGACACACACAGAGAGACAGACACCCACTGAGAGAAAGACAAACACACTCACTCAGCGAGAAACACACACACACACGCACGCACTGAGAAACAGACACAAACACACTGAGGGAGAGAGAAACATACACATTGAGACAGAGAAACACACACAGCCTGAGAGACACAAACACACATTGAGAAACAGACACACACAGAGACAGAAACATACTGAGAAACACACACATACTGCGAGAGAGAGAAACATAAAACTGTGAGAGTAAAAGGCACACACACTGAGAGACACACGCAGACAAACAGTGAGTTGGATACACACACACAAGAGATAAAGACAAACACACACAATGAGAGACACACACACATACTGAGAGAGGCACACACACTCAGAGACACACACACAGACAGTGAGAGAGACACCCAAAGACACATAGGGTGAAAGAGATACATACAACTGAGAGAGAAACACACACACACACAGTGAGAGAAAGTCACAAAAAGACACTGAGAGAGACACACACAAACTGAAAGAGACACACAGAGGCTAAAAGACACACACACAGAGACACAAACACAATGAGAGAAACATACACATAGAGGGAGACAAACACAATGCAAGAGAAACATATACACTGAGACAGAGCCACATACTCTGAGAGCCACACACAGACACTGACAGAGAAACACTAAGACACACACACAGTGAGAGAGAAACACACACACACACACTCTGAGAGAGAGACAAACAGAAAATTACAGAGACACACACGCACTTAGAGAGAGACACACACACACTGAGAAAGAGACACACACTGAGAGACACACACAGACACTGACAGTGTCACACAAAGACACACACAGTGAGAAAGAGATACATACAACTGAGAGGGAAACACACACACACACTGAGAGAAAGAGTCACAGAAACACAGTGAGACACACACGTACACACAAAGAGAGACACACAGAGACACACAAACTGAGAGAGACACACACAGAGAGACACACACACAATGAGAGAGAGACACAAAAACTGAGAGAGAGACACACACATACTGAGAAAGAGTCACGCAGTGAGAGACACACATAGACACTGAGAGTGTCACACAAGTACACACATAGTGAGAAAGATACATACAACTGAGAGGGAAAAACACACACACACTGAGAGAGAGAGTCACAGAAACACACTGAGAGAGACACACATAGACACATATGGAGACACACAGAAGCACACACAATCTGAGAGAGACACACAGACTGAGAGACACACAGAGAGAGACACAAACACAATGAGAGAAACATACACATAGAGAGAGACAAACATACTGAGAGAGAAACTTACTCACTGAGAGAGACACACATACACTGAGAGGCACACACAGACACTGATAGAGAAACACTAAGACACACATAGTAAGAGAGAGATAAAACTGAGAGAGAAAAACACACACACACTTAGGGAGAGAGTCACAGAAACACACTGAGAGAGAGACACATACACACACTGAGAGAGAGACACACACACAGAGACACACACACTGAGAGACACACAAAGAGAGACACACAGAGACACACAGACTGATAGACCAACAGATACAGAGAGAGACACAAACACAATAAGAGAAACATACACACAGAGAGGCAAACATACTGAGAGAGAAACATGGACACTGAGAGAGAGAAACACACACATATACAGAGAGAGACTCACAAACACAGAGACACACAGAGACAGACACTGAGAGAGAGACACACTCGCACTGAAATAGAGAGACACACACACTGAGAGGCATACAACATACTGGGAGACACACACACAGACACCCGCACAGTGAGAGAGAGACATACACACACTGAGAGACACAAAAACACAGAGAGATAGACACATACATACTGAGAGAAGGACATACACACTGAGAACTACACACGGACACTGACAGAGAAACACTAAGACACACACACAGTAAGAGAGACACACACAATGAGAGAGAGTCACACAAACTGAGAGAGACACACAAAGACACACACTATGAGAAAGAGAGATATACATCTGAGAGAGAAACACACACACACACACACACTGAAAGAGAGAGACACACACAGACTGAGAAACACACACATACAGAGACACAAACCCAATGATAGAAACAGAGAGAGAGAGAGAGAGAGAGAGAGAGAGAGAGAAACACACTGAGAGATAAACACACACACTGAAAGAGAGACACACACACTCAGACACACACATATACAGAGAGAGACTCACAAACACAGAGACACACAGAGACAGACACTGAGAGAGAGACACTCACACTGAAATAGAGAGACACACACACAATGAGAGACACACACAGAGACACACATAGTGAAAGAGAGAGACACACACTGAGAGACAAAAAACACAAAGAGATAGAAACATACACACTGAGAGAGAAACACATACTGAGAGCCACACAAAGACATTGACAGAGAAACAGTAAGACGCATAGACAGTGAGAGACACACACACAAACTGAGAGCCACACACAGACACTGACAGAGAAAAACTAAGACACACACTGAGAGAGAGACACACAAACACACTGAGAGACACACACATACACCGAGAGAGAGAAACACACACACACACTGAAAGAGAGAAACACAAATTACAGAGACACACATACTGAGAGAGAGATGCACACACACAATGACAGAGTCACACACACACACTGAGAGAGAGAGAATTATCCGTACTGAGAGGAAGGACTGATGTTGAAACTGAAACTCCAATACTTTGGCTGCCTCATGCAAAGAGTCGATTCATTGGAAATGATCCTGATGCTGGGAAGGATAGAGGGCAGGAGGAGAAGGAGATGACAGAGGATGAGATGGCTGGATGGCATCACTGACTCGATGGACATTAGTTTGGGTAAACTCCAGGAGTTGGTGATGGACAGGGAGGCCTGGCGTGCTGCCGTTCATGGGGTTGTAAAGAGTTGGACATGACTGAGCAGATGAACCCAAGTGAACTGATAATGAGTGATGTTGAGCATCTTTTCATGTGTTTGTTAACCATGTGTATGTCTTCTTTGCAGAAAGGTCTGTTTAGTTCTTTGGCCCATTTTATGATTGGGTTGTTTATTTTTATGAATTGAGCTGCATGAGCTGCTTGTATATTTTTGAGATTAAGTCTTTGTCAGTTGCTTCCTTTGCTATTATTTTCTCCCATTCTGAAGGCTGTCTTTTCACCTTGCTTATAATTTCCTCTGTTGTGCAAAAGCTTTTAAGTTTAATTAGGTCCCATTTGTTTATTTTTGCTTTTATTTCCATTACTCTGGGAGGTGGGTCATAGAGGATCCTTCTGTGATTTATGTCAGAGACTGTTTTGCCTATGTTTTCGTATAGGAGTTTTATAGTTTCTGGTCTTATGTTTAGCTCTTTAATCCATTTTGAGCTTATTTTTGTGTATCATTTGAAAGTGTTCTAGATTCATTCTGTTACAAGTGGTTGACCAGTTTTCCCAGCACCACTTGTTAAAGAGATCATCTTTCCTCCATTGTATATTCTTGCCTCCTTTGTCAAAGATAAGGTGTCCATAGGTGCTGGATTTATCTCTGGGCTTTCTATTTTGTTCCACTGATATATTTCTGTTTTTGTGCCATTACCAAACTGTCTTGATGACTGTAGGTATGTAGTATAGCCTGAAGTCTGGCAGGTTGATTCCTCCCATTCCATTCTTCTTTCTCAAGATTGCTTTGGCTATTCGAGTTTTTTTTTTTTTTTTGCTGCTGCTGCTAAGTCACTTCAGTCATGTCTGACTCTGTGCGACCCCATAGACTGCAGCCCACCAGGCTCCCCCGTCCCTGGGATTCTCTAGGCAGGAACACTGGAGTGGATTGCCATTTCCTTCTCCAATGCATGAAGGTGAAAAGAGAAAGTGAAGTCACTCAGTCGTGTCTGACTCTTAGCGACCCCATGGACTACAGCCCACCAGGCTCCTCCGTCCATGGGATTTTCCAGGCAAGAGTACTGGAGTGGGTTGCCATTGTATTTCCATACAAATTGTGAACTTACTTGTTCTAGTTCTCTGAAAAATATCATTGGTACTTTGATAGGGATTGCATTGAATCTATATATAGCTTTGGGTAGTATACTCATTTTCACTATATTGATTCTTCTGACCCATGAACATGGTATATGTCTCCATCTATTTGTGTCATCTTTGATTTCTTTCATTAGTGTTTAATAGTTTTCTATATATAGGTCTTTTGTTTCTTTAGGTGGATTTATTCCTATGTATTTTATTCTTTTCATTGCAATGGTGAATGGAATTGTTTCCTTAATTTCTCTTTCTGTGTTCTCATTGGTAGTGTATTGGAATACAAGGGATTTCTGTGTGTTAATTATATATCCTGCAACTTTACTATATTCATTGATTAGCTCTAGGAATTTTCTGGTGGAGTCTTCAGGGTTTTCTATGTACAGGATCATGTCATCTGCAAACATTGAGAGTTTTACTTCTTCTTTTCTAGTGTGGATTCCTTTTATTTCTTTTTCATCTCTGATTGTTGTGGCTAAATCTTCCAAAACTATGCTGAATACTAGTGGTAAGAGTGGGATCCCTTGTCTTGTTCCTGACTTTAGAGGAAATGCTTTCAATTATTCACCATTAAGGGTAATGTTTGTTGTGGGTTTTTCATATATAGCTCTATTATTTTGAGGTATGTTCCTTCTATTCCTGCTTTCTGGAGGGTTTTTTTTTTTAATATCATTAATGGATGTTGACTTTTGTCAAAGGCTTTCTCTGCATCTATTGAGATATGGTTTTTATCTTTCAATTTGTTAATGTGGTGTATTACATTGATTGATTTGCGGATATTAAAGAATCTTTGAATCCCTGGGATAAAGCCTATTTGATCATGATGTATGATGTGTTTAATATATTGTTGGATTCTGTTTGCTAGGATTTTGTTAAGGATTTTTGCATCTATGTTCATCTGTGATATTGGCCTATAGTTTTCTTTTTTTGTGGCATCTTTGTCTGGTTTTGGTATTAATGTGATGGTGGATTAATAGCATGAGTTTGGCAGTTTACCTTCCTCTGCAGTTTTCTGAGACAGTGTGAGTAAGATAGGTATTAGTTCTCTAAATTTTTGGTAGAATTCGTCTCTGAAGCCATCTTGTCCTGGGCTTTTTTTTTTGCTGGAAGATTTCTGATTACAGTTTTAATTTCCGTGCTTATGATGTGTCTGTTAATATTTTCTATTTATTCCTGGTTTAGTGTTGGAAAGTTACACTTTTCTAAGAATGTGTCCATTTCTTCCAACTTTTCCATTTTATTTTTGGCATATAGTTGCTGATAGTAGTCTCTTATGATCCTTTGTATTTATGTGTTGTCTGTTGTGATTTCTCAATTTTCATTTCTAATTTTGTTGATTTGATTCTTCTCCTTTGTTTCTTGATGAGTCTGGTTAATGATTTGTCTATTTTATTTATCTTTTCAAAGAACCAGCTTTTAGCTTTGTTGATTTTTGCTCTGGCCTCTTTTGTTTCTTTTGCATTTATTTCTGCCCTAATTTTTATGATTTCTTTCCTTTTACTAACCCTGGGGTTCTTCATTTCTTCCTTTTCTAGTTGCTTTAGGTGTAGAGTTAGGTTATTTATTTGACTTCTTTCTTGTTGCTGGACGTAAGCTTGTTTTGTTATGAACCTTCCTGTTAGCACTGCTTTTATGAGTCCCATAGGTTTTGGGTTGTTTTCTTTTAATTTTCATTTGTTTCTATGCATATTTTGATTTCCTTTTTTATTTTGCCTGTGATTTGTTGGTTATTCAGATGAGTGTTATGTAGCCTCCATATGTTGGAATTTTTAATAGTTTTTTCCCCAGTAGTTGATATCTAATATTAATGCATTGTGATCAGAAAAGATGCTTGGAATGATTTCAGTTTTTTTGAATTTACCAAGGCTAGATTTATGGCCCAGGATGTGATATATCCTGGAGTAGGTTCCGTGTGCACTTGAGAAAAAGGTGAAATTCATTGTTTTGGGGTGAAATGTCCTATAGATATCAATTAGGTTTAACTGGTCCATTTTGTCATTTAAAGTTTGTGTTTCCTTGACAATTTTCTGTTTAGTTGATCTATCCATAGGTGTGAGTGGGGTATTAAAGTCTCCCACTATTATTGTGTTACTGTTAATTTCCCCTTTCATACTTGTTAGCATTTGCCTCACATAATGTGGTGCTCCTATGTTGGGTGCATATCTATTTATAATTGTTATATCTTCTTCTTGGATTTATCCTTTGATCATTATGTAGTTTCCTTCTTTGTCTCTTTTCACGACCTTTATTTCAAAGTCTATTTTATCTGATATGAGTATTGCTACTTCTGCTTTCTTTTAGTCTCCATTTGCATGAAATATCCTTTTCCAGCCCTTCACTTTCAGTCTGTATGTGTCCCTTGTTTTGAGGTGGGTCTCTTGTAGACAACATATATAGGGGTTTTGTTTTTGTATCCATTCAGCCAGTCTTTGCCTTTTGGTTGAGACTTTCAACCCATTTACATTTAAGGTAATTATTGATAAGTACTATCCCGTTGCATTTACTTTGCTGTTTTGGGTTTGAGTTTATACACATTTTCTGTGTTTCCTGTCTAGAGAAGATCATTTAGGATTTGTTGAAGAGTTGATTTGGTGGTGCTGAATACTCTCAGCTTTTGCTTGTCTGTAAAGCTTTTGATTTGTCCTTCATATTTGAATGAGATCCTTGCTGGGTACAGTAATCTGGGTCGTAGGTTTTTCTTTTTCATCACTTTAAGTATGTCCTGTCATTCCCTTCTGGCCTGAAGAGTTTCTATTGAAAGATCAGCTGTCATCCTTATAGGAATCCCCTTGTGTGTAATTTGTTGTTTTTACCTTGCTGCTTTTAATATTTGTTCTTTGTGTTTGATCTTTGTTAATTTGATTAATATGTGTCTTGGGGTGTTTCTCCTTGGGTTTATCCTGTTTGGGACTCTCTGGGTTTCCTGAACTTGGGTGATTATTTCCTTCCCCATTTTGGGGAAGTTTTCAACTATTATCTCCTCAAGTATTTTATCATGGCCTTTCTTTTTGTCTTCTTTTGGGACTTCTATGATTTGTATGTTGGGGCATTTGGCATTGTCCCAGAGGTCTCTGAGTTTGTCTTCATTTCCTTTAATTCTTTTTTCCTCTTTGCTTCATTTATTTACACCATTCTATCTTCCACCTCACTTATTATATCTTCTGCCTCAGTTATTCTACTGTTGGTTCCCTCCAGAGGGGAGGGAACCAGTTCATCTCAGTTATTGCATTAGTCATCATTGATTGACTCTTTTCTATTTCTTCTGGGTCCTTGTTAAAAATTTCCTGCATCTTCTCAATCCTTGTCTCCAGGCTATTTATCTGTAGCTCCATTTTGTTTTCAAGATTTTGCATCATTCTTACTATCATTATTCTGAATTCTTTTTCAGGTAGACCCTGTATCTCCTCTTCTTTTGTTTGGTTTGGTGGGCATTTATCCTGTTCCTTTACCTGATGAGTATTTCTCTGCCTTTTCATCTTGTTTAGATTGCTGCATTTGGGGTGGCCTTTCTGGATTCTGGCAGTTTGTAGTTCCTCTTTATTGTGGAGGTTCCTTGGTGGGGGTGGGGTTAGACGGGTGGCTTGTCAAGGTTTTCTGGTTAGGGAAGCTCGCATCTTTGTTCTGGTTGGTGGAGCTAGATTTCTTCTCTCTGGAGTGCAATAAAGTGTCCAATAGTGAGTTTTGAGATGTTTATCGGTTTGGTTTGGCTTTGGGCACCCTGTATGTTAAAGCTCATGGCTATGTTCCTGTGTTGCTGGATAATTTGCGTGATATGTTTTGCTCTGGACCTTGTTGGCTCTTGGATGGAGCTTGGTTTCAGTGTAGGTATGGAGGCTTTTGAGTGAGCTCTTATCAATTAATATTCACTGGAGTCAGGAGTTCTCTGGTATTCTCAGGCTTTGGATTTAAGCCTCCTGCCTCTGGTTTTCAGTCTTATTCTTACAGTAGCCTCAAGACTTCTCCATCCATAGAGCACAGATGATAAAACATCTAGGTTAATGGAGAAAAGATTCTCCACAGTCTGGAACACTAAGAGAGGTTCACGGAGTTACACAGAGAAGAGAAGAGAAGAGGGAGGAGGTAGATAGGTTGGCCAGGATGAGGAGAGGGGGAATCAAAAGGGGAGAGAGCAATCTAGCCAGTAATCCAATCCCTATGTGGTCTTCACAGCCTGGAATACCCAGAGAGGTTCACAGAGTTACAAGGAGAAGAGAAGAAGGAGGAAAGAGAGAGAGGTGACCAGGAGAAGAAGGGTGGGTTCAAAAGGAGAGAGACATATCCAGCCAGTAATCAATTTCCTAAGTGTTCTCCACAGCTCACAATACCGTAAGAAATTCACAGAGTTGAGTAGAGAAGAGAAGGGGGAGGGAGGAGATAGAGATGACCTCGGGGAGAAAAAGGAGAGTCAAAAGGGGAGAGGGCAATCAAGCCAGTAATCACACTCCCAAGTAAAAATGGAAGTGAAGATTGGATTCCTAAAGCTACAAAATTGATAACAAATACCAAAAAATAAAGATGAAAAATCTAGAGTAGAGATTAGACTCTCAAAAATACAATATTAAAAAACCCAAAATCACAAAAATTATAATATATATATATGAAATTTGCCTTAAAAATGAGGTCTTTTTGCAAGGTAATAGTAGGTTATAAAATGAAAATTATTCAGAAAACTAAGATCATGGCATCTGGTCCCATCACTTCATGGGAAATAGATAGGGAAACAGTGGAAACAGTGTCAGACCTTGTTTTTTTGGGCTCCAGAATCACTGCAGATGGTGATTGCAGCCATGAAATTTAAAGACGCTTACTCCTTGGAAGGAAAGTTATGACCAACCTAAATAGCATATTAAAAAGTAGAGATATTACTTTGCCAACAAAGGTCCATCTAGTCAAGCCTATGGTTTTTCCAGTGGTCATGTATGGATGTGAGAGTTGGACTGTGAAGAAAGCTGAGCATCGAAGAATTGATGCTTTTGAACTGTGGTGTTGGAGAAGACTCTTGAGAGTCCCTTGGACTGCAAGGAGATCCAACCAGTCCATCCTAAAGGAGACCAGTCCTGGGTGTTCATTGGAAGGAATGATGCTGAGGCTGAAACTCCAATACTTTGGCCACCCCATGGAAAAAGTTGAGTCATTGGAAAAGACCCTGATGCTGGGAGGGATTGGGTGCAGGAGGAGAAGGGGATGACAGAGGATAAGATGGCTGGATGGTATCACCGACCCAATGTAAATGAGTTTGGGAGAACTCCGGCAGTTGGTGCTGGACAGGGGGGCCTGGCATGCTGTGATCCATGGGGTCACAAAGAGTCAGACATGGCTGAGCAACTGAACTGAAGTAAAAGGACTTAAAAATTAAAAAAAATTTTTTTAAAAAATGATAATAGTAAAAATATATCTAGGAATTTCTCTGGAACTGTTGTGGGCAGTGGGGGGGGGGGGTGTCAGTTCAGTTTCAGATAGTTCCTTGTTTCAGCTTATACTTCTCAAGGTCTATAAGCCCCTTCCAATGTAGTCGGTGCTAACTACATTGTTTTAATCTGTTCCACCTGTCACTTCTAAAGCGGTTCCCTCTGTTTATTTTGGTTTCTTCTGTTTTCAAGTCTTTTCAGTGTCTAATTTCTGACCTGACACAAGGGGGCAAAGGTAGTCACTTATTTAGGCTCACTTGTTCAGTAGTGCTGTGGGGGAGGGAGGAGCACTGCAAACAAATATCACTGGTGTACACTGGGTTTGCCCCTGCTCACGGTGTATGTGCTTTCCCAGTTTACTCTGCTCAGGTTCCAGGTTGCTCTGCAGGGGTATTCTCTCAAGTGGGCCCTGGGTTGCATGCACTTCCCAGATCTAAGCCTCTCAGGTTCAGGTTCTTGTGTACTCCACAAAGGTGCAGACTCGGTTGGACCTGCATTTTGTGCCCTTCCCAGGTCTGAGCAGCACAGGCTACCAGGTGCTTGGTGAGCACACTCTTCCTATCTGGGTGGGACATCTTATCACCACCCCTGGGTGCACAGTGGAAGCACCGTCTCAGCTGTGCCATGTATCTCCTCTGGGGAGCTGATCTCTGGCTGTGACCCTCCTGGCAGATGTCAACCATCCAGGATCCCAGGAAGACTTGGTTAGCAACTGGGAACCTGCTCGCAGTTTGGTAGAGGATGCTGTCTCTGGGGCGGAGATTGCCCCTTTCTGGCTCTGGCTGTCTCCCAGCTGCCTGACTGCCTCTGGTGGAGGATGGGCTGGTCCGCAGCCAGCTAGCTTTCCTCTGATATTGGCTCAGTCCTTTGTTCTGTAAGCAGGCCCAGCAGTGCCTTAGGTTAGAGCTTTTCGTGGGAAAGTTCTCTCTGTCTCTTTTTTCTTCTCTCTCTCTGGCTATTCCACTGTTTGGGTTGCTATCTCATGTTAGCTCCCTCAGATTGTCCTCAGGGCATTCAGGCTCAGTCACTACCCTAAGCAATGCAGCCCGCGCCTCCCTGTTCAGCCCCTGCTTGCTGGTGGCAGATGTGAGTGTCTGGGCTACTTCTCGGCTGAAAGTTGCCATTAGGCATGTAATCTGTGGGTTTTTATTTATTTATTTATTGATCCTCCTTGTTATGTTGCCCTCTGAGACTCCAAAACGGCCCGCAGACCAGCCAGTGAGAGGGTTTCCTGGTGTTTGGAAACTCTCTTTTATGACTCCCTTTCCGGGATGGGACTCCATCCCTAACTCTTTTGTCTTTCTTTTTATCCTTTATATTTTGTCCACCTCCTTTCTAAGACAGTGGGCTGCCTTTCTGGGTGCCTGGTGTCCTCTGCCAGCGTTCATAAGTTATTTTGTGAAATTTGCTCAGAGTTCAAATGATCTTTCGATGAATTTCGAGGAGAAAGTGGTCTCCCCATCCTATTCCTCCACCATCTTAAGACCGCCCCCAGTTATAAAAATTAGAATTGAGGTGCTAGTAACTGAAAGATTATACAGAAAAAAAGGAAATACGTACTTGATTTTTGACATGATGCCTTTTTAAAAATGGTGATTGTATTTCCAATACTACTGAATCAATACTAAATGGAAATATATTTGTTTAATATAGATGATATTAAGGTTCTTCACACAAAGAGAAAAAAAAAAATTATAATGAATACCGACGCTTCTGTCCAAAGCATTAACCTGATAATTGAGCATGTTTGGAAAACTCAGGAGGAGCAAAGGTAACAAACATTGGTGGATTTTAGAGCCAGAACCTGGGTGCCATATCTTAGTGATTGTGAGTCCAGCTTAATTAAAATAATGCTGTTATCCTCTATTAATCGGAGTCTCTGTTGAGAAATATGCAGTTTTTTATTGAAGTCAATACTTCCTTTAGTCCTATAACCTTACACCTTAATTTAAAAGAGAGGTATTACTAAAGGTCAGTAATGGTAACCTATTTTCTCCTTTAAAATTATAGCTGAATTTTGTTAGTATTTAAGAAAAAACTATATTCACTCTTGGAATATGCTAGCTGAATAAAAGAGAAGTGTCTTGTGATATTTAGCTGTATTCAACTGTGTGGAAAGGGTTAATCTTATACTTGAATAATTTTGAAATTTATCGTCATCAGGTCCACTGTTCTTTTGGGCAAAATCTTTATTGTGACAGGTTGGGGGCAGGGTAAGTGAAATATAAAGTTTAGAAAGCTTATATGACATCTTCATTGAATCTCTTTATCATGTCATAGCCTATATGTTATTCAGTAAGAGAAAATAAAAAAAAAAAAAGAACTTACAGATAAAGTGCATTTGGGGGGAAGTTTATACTGCATTAAATCTTCCTTAGTTCTAAAGAGCTAAGGCATGTGAAATGTTACCTTGGTATCTCTAATTTTTTTGAAGACATCTCTGCTAAGTTGCTTCAGTCGTGTCTGACCCTGTGCGACCCCATAGACGGCAGCCCACCGGGCTCCCCCTACCCTGGGATTCTCCAGGCAAGAACACTGGAGTGGGTTGCCATTTCCTTCTCCAATGCATGAAAGTGAAAAGTGAAAAGTGAAAATGAAGTCACTCAGTCGTGTCTGACTCTTAGCCACCCCATGGCCTGCAGCCTACCAGGCTCCTCTGTCCATGGGATTTTCCAGGCAAGGGTACTGGAGTGGGGTGCCATTGCCTTCTCCAATAGGTCAGCCGGGCCTTGGGAAATGGACAGTTTCCCACCAGTAGACCTACCTGAGAGGAATGGCTTTGTTTGTAGTAATGCTTTCTAAGGCCCACTTGACTTCACATTCCAGGATGTCTGGCTCTAGGTGAGTGATCACAACATCGTGATTATCTAGGTCATGAACCTCTTTTTCGTACAATTCTTCTGTGTGTGCTTGCCACCTCTTCTTAATATCTTCTGCTTCTGTTAGGTCCATAACATTTATGTCCTTTATCAAGCCCATCTTTGCATGAAATATTCCCTTGGTATCTCTGATTTTCTTGAAGAGATCTCTAGTTTTTCCCATTCTAATGTTTTCCTCAATTTGTTTGCATTGATTGCTAAGAAAGGCTTTCTTATCTCCTCTTGCTATTCTTTGGAACTCTGCAATCAGATGCTTGTATCTTTCCTTTTCTCCTTTGCTTTTCACTTCTCTTCCTTTCACAGCTGTTTGTAAGGCCTCATCAGACAGCCATTTTGCTTTTTTTGCCTTTCTTTTTCTTGGGGATGATCTTGATCCCTGTCTCCTGTACAATGTCACGAATCTCCGTCCAGAATTCTTCAGGCACTCTGTCTATCAGATCTAGTCCCTTAAATCTATTTCTCACTTCCACTGTATAATCATAAGGGATTTGATTTAGGTCATACCTGAATGGTCTACTGGTTTCCCCTACTTTCTTCAATTTAATTCTGAATTTGGCAATAAGGAGTTCATGATCTGAGCCACAGTCAGCTCCTGGTCTTGTTTTTGCTGACTGTATAGAGCTTCTCCATCTTTGGCTGCAACGAATATTATCAGTCTGATTTGGGTGTTGACCATCTGGTGATGTCCATGTGTAGAATCTTCTCTTGTGTTGTTGGAAGAGGGTGTTTGGGTCGTCCCAGTGCACCAGCCCCAAGCATCCAGTATCGTGCATCGAACCTGGACTGGCGACTCGTTTCATACATGATATTATACATGTTTCAAAGCTATGGGGAGGGAGGAGGGAGGAGGGTTCATGATGGGGAACACAGGTATACCTGTGGAGGATTCATTTCGATATTTGGCAAAACTAATACAATATTGTAAAGTTTAAAAATAAAATAAAATTTAAAAAAATAATAAAATTTAAAAAAAGAAAGAAAGAAAAGGAAGAGGGTGTTTGCTATGACCAGTGTGTTCTCTTGGCAAAACTCCATTAGCCTTTTCCCTGCTTCATTCGGTACTCCAAGGCCAAATTTGCCTGTTACTCCAGGTGTTTCTTGACTTCCTGCTTTTGCATCCCATTCCCCTATAATGAAAAGGACATCTTTTTTCGGTGTTAGATGACACCACCCTTATGGAAGAAAGTGAAGAGGAACTAAAGACCCTCTTGATGAAAGTGAAAGAGGAGAGTGAAAAAGTCTGCTTAAAGCTCAACATTCAGAAAACCAAGATCATGGCATCTGGTCCCATGACTTCATGGGAAATAGATGGGGAAACAGTGGAAACAGTGTCAGACTTTATTTTTGGGGCTCCAAAATCACTGCCAATGGAGATTGCAGCCATGAAATTAAAAGATGCTTACTCCTTGGAAGGAAAGTTATGACCAACCTAGATAGCATATTCAAAAGAAGAGACATTACTTTGCCAACAAAGTTCCATCTATTCGAGGCTATGGTTTTTCCAGTGGTCGTGTATGGATGTGAGAGTTGGACTGTGAAGAAAGCTGAGTGCCAAAGAATTGATGCTTTTGAACTGTGGTATTGGAGTAGACTCTTGGGAGTCCCTTGGACTGCAAGATCAAACCAGTACATCCTAAAGGAGACCAATCCTGGGTGTTCATTGGAAGGACTGATACTGAAGCTGAAACTCCAATATTTTGGCCACCCCATGCGAAGAGTTGACTCATTGGAAAAGACCCTCATGCTGGGAGGGATTGGGGGCAGGAGGAGAAGGGGACGACAGAGGATGATATAGGTGGATGGCATCACCGACTCGATGGACATGAGTTTCAATAAACTCCAGGAGTTGGTGATGGACAGGGAGGCCTGGCATGCTGCAATTCATGGGGTCGCCAAGAGTCGGACAAGACTGAGTGACTGAACTGAACTGAGCTGAACCTGGGGCAGTGACAGTTGATTCTTTCTAAGAACAAAAACACACTCAGGTCCACGTTAAATCTTTAATGTTTATTTTCCCACTGGGTTTTAGAAAATAAACTGGCTTTTCTAGCACTTTTCTTCCTCTTAAAAAAAAAAAAAAGCAATAATGAAATCTTATTTCGAGTAAGTATAACAATGTATGAGCTTCAGAATTTACCTGTTAAACTACCTTTCACTGTATTCTGACAGCAGCCATGTTTATCTGAATGGAGACTTTTTTGTAACCCATTTCCCAGACCCTCCTGGTCCACCTACTGCTCAGGCAGCCTGGAATGACTTACACATCTGCACTTACACTGCTGGAACCTGTTGGAGCTAGTTGATGAAGAAGTCAAGGGATCAACCTTGCTTGGTTTGGGACAAATGACTGCCTTTTTGGGGGGATGTAGGTCCAGAGCAAAGCGCCTGCTTTCCTACAATGTCTGCCAACTGGATGGGCCCCCATCAGTCAGCATGGACTCCCAGGTTTAGAGAAGCTGGCCTGAGTCTATGATGGCTTGAGTCGTCTTTCACAAGGGGACAGATGATGGATGGCATGCAGGGGATCCAATCACTGTCATATAGGAAGACAGCCAGGAGTCTATCTATTTGGGGAAACCATTCAGCCATTGAAGAAGAGCACCTCCCACAAATGGAATCTCAGGAAAGCCAAGGGTGAACATTCTTGCAAGGGTTGACAAAACATTTACTGCACGCCGAGGTTTCATTCAGTCTCACATGACCACATGCAGACCACCCGTTAACTTCGTTTGGATTTCAGACTGCTTTTCCAAGAACCATTGGAAGGTAGTGGTAGTATACAGGAAACATCTCTGTCACTTGCTTCATCTCTCAGGGATTTTTTTCCAGATGGATAAGCATGGCAGGGGAAAGTCAGGGCTTATGTTAAGAAGAAATCCAATCAATCATGTATACCGATGTGCCACAGTAGGAATGGGAAGCCCATGTGGCTTTTCTGTAAGAAACATGCCTTAGATCTTAAACACGATTGCTGCTTTGTATCTGATACAAGGCTTTTTCATCTAATAAAAAAATGCATGTCCACCTTTAAAATATTAAGTAGAGTCAAAAGCCACATAGTGAAAATATCTGGAAAACTACACATCTGGGCAAGTAGAGGGAAGTGCAGCTGTTTACAATATTTTAACCACTTAGTTGTGTGAGAGTATTCAGAAGAAGAAACTCAGGATGACTCTGCCACTCGCAGGCGCTGGAGATGGATCCAGAGTGAATTCAAGAGTGTTCCAGAGGCCTCAGATTTCCAGAAGGTGTTTTCATGCCATGTGGAGTGGAAAGATCATGCAGTTCATACGGACGGGGATTGTTGCTAATGGTGTGGCTGAGACGTCTCCCCGATGCCCTGTTGGGCACAGGGCGAGAGTTTAGCCTTGTACCTCTCAGCTGATCTCTTTCTTATTTTCTTCAGTATTTTCTTATCAAACAGTTCTTTTTCCCGGGAATGCACAGGTGGCCCTTGCAGGTACTTTGCTTCTGCCTCCTTGTACTCCAATCCATCCAGTGCAGTAATTGAACAAATGATTGCTTCTGGCAGAAGAACGTCCAGAAGGAAGCTCACTGGGTCATCTCTCATCAGAGCCAGCACTTTCTTGTCTACGTGTTTGTAGATTTCTCGTAAGTGGCTTACCACCACATCCAGCTGATCGTCATCCTCCAGGTATGTTTCAATGGGGATCATGTACCTCTGTGAATTCAGAAATGATTCAAGCCACCTGGATTCTTTCCTGCCTTTGACGATGTCCAGAAGATGTGGGTCAGCCCCCTTTCTTTTCATGATGAAGTCCACCAGCTTCTGGTTGGCTCAGTCCCAAGCAGCCCTCATCCGGTCAGGGAGGATTCTCTTGCAGTGCCTCTTTAAAGCTGCAGAGGTCTCCTCCTCAGAATCTTCCAGGTCAGAATAATTCACCTTGGGGAAATCCATCTGCAGATCTCCTTCCTGGATGGCTTTCCTCAAGGGGTAAGTGATGTCAGCAGCATAATAGTCCAGGAAAGAGCCCACAAAAGACCCACTTACGAGCCCTTCTCTGTAGTTGGAAATCAGTGAGAAATACTTTGCTGGCTCTCTTCATTAGCTTTTCTTTGCCATTATAATCCAGATGCTTCAACCTTTGAAGAGGAACTTGAATACTGCTCTTCTCACAATGCATGTTGGCCTCAATCAAAAGCACCCTTGTGGTCTGCTCGGTTGGGCTGACACTCTTGACCATGGCTAGCCAAAATGGATGATTCTGAAACTTAAACCAGACCAACATTCCTCTCTCAATGGGACACAGCTCCTCTGGGAACGCCATGCTTGTCAGCTGTCCCGCTTCCTTGCCCCCGCCCTTCTTGATGGCACTGGTGTGCTTAATAGCCTTTGAGCCAGCTGAGGGTTGAGATTCTTGCCGCTCTTCCTCACACCCTGGGACCTGCAGCTTCCTTTTTCTGTTTGTTAGGCAGAGTGAATAACGCAGGCCCAGGTTAGGGGCATTGGAGGATGCCTCTGTGCCTCTGAGCCTGAGTTGCAGGTGCCCTCTCCAGGGTCAACATTCCCTGAGAACGTAGCATGTTCAGGGCACACAGCTAGGGACTTCAGGCAGGTGTTTTGTGCCCGCTCTTCCAGAGCCTTGGGCACAATGAGGATGAAACCCGGTGCAAGTGATGGAAGCACACATCCACCTCTAACATCTAAACCCACCTCCTTCACTGTACAGGGCAAGGATATAACTTTTGAGGTGTCCCCCTTTTTCTTGGCCTCTTTCTCATGGTCATCTTCTGAAAGTGATGGGAAGTTTGGGTGCACCCCAAAGCTCTGATATGACTCTGTTTGCATTTCACTTGGGATCTGGGCAATGGGTGTGCACACCTGCGACTTGTCAGGATATGGGCCATCCTCCCTCTCTGAAGGTACCACGGGTGATTTGGAGCTTTTCTTTTTCCTCACACTCCTCTGTAAGCCCCAATTGGGCTCCCAATGCCTTCTACGAGGTTGCTTTTGTGGTCTCCTTGGAGACTGCTTCTTGGACTCTGGATAACCCATGACTCTTGCTGTAGTGTAATTTCCTTTCTTATTCAGAAGGTCCCAAGCCATTTTAATAGCAGACATGTAGGCCATTTCCTCTTCTTCTGGGGCACTGGGCTCCGGCTGGGCTGCTAGTGAGGTGGCGAGGTTTTCAATCATGGACTCATTTAGGGTCTTTATGTTTGTGCTTTTCACACTGATATTTTCATCTACTGAGAGTATCTGAACTTCCAGAGAAAGGGCCCTTTTTCTCTTCTGTTGTGGTGAGACGCTGGGTCTGGACAAGATCTTGGCTGGCCAAAAGCGGCCTTTCCAAATGCAGAGGACATACTAGGCATCCATCATGATTCAACTTGGGCACCAAGGATTAGATAGCCGAGGTTGAGTGGTCTGGCCATCATACCCACAGCTATGGCAGTCTCCCTTAAACAGTATGCTTGCTCACACCTTTTGCCTAAGACTACGAAGCATCTATAGCTTGTGTAGCCTGTGCTTTTCTACCCAAATCTTTGAAAGATGCCCAGAGTTGTGTTTTCCATGGCCTATAATGGAGAATTCTGGAATATGGGAAAGAAGAAAAGAGTCAGCACGGGTTGGGGAGAGGGGGTATGCCTTTTGTAAAAGTGGAAGGCTTGGCCAAATATAATTGATGAGAGATAAAGCAAAGAAGTATCAAGGCTGTGTATCCATGCACCTAGGGGTTATATATATATGGAAGATACGTGGGGGGAAAATACCAAAAGAGTTATATATATATGATAGATACGTGGGGAGAAAATACCAAATGTACCAGAGTTTTATAAGCCCTCCAAACCCAACACCTTGCCTTATTTGTTACTGTGTGTGTGTGTGAATTAGTTGCTCAGTCCTATCCAACTCTTTGCGACCACAAAGACTGTAGCCCACCAGGCTCTTCTGTCCATGGAATTCTCCAGGCAAGAATACTGGAATGGGATGCCATTCCCATCTCCAGGGGATCTTCCTGACCCAGGGATAGAAGCCTGGTTTCCTGCACTGCAGGCAGATTCTCTGCTATCTGAGCTACCAGGAAAGCCCCACTATGCATGAAAGGACAATCATGTGGGGAGGCAGGCATCTCATGACTGGGACCTTGTTTGTGTCACTGGACATCCTTTGCCTTGTGTACTTCTTGGGGCCCATACCAGGAGAAAGCTTCACTTTTTCTTTCCTAGAGAGCCAGTGCCCCCACTGCCTGTGCACCCAGGAGAGCCAAAGGTGATCACCAGCATACAGATATACTGGGTGTCAGCTATTGCTACGTTAAAGAGCACAAGCTTGGAATTCAGAGGTGTGTAGAGAACTGATTGCAGGTGAAATGTTTAGGGAAAGGGGAAGGCTTACCCTAGGCATGCAGATCGTAGCAGGTGTGGTTCTGGAGCTGGATCTGTCTGTTCCCAGACTCAAACTGCACGTCTGGCAGACCCTTCACCCTGCTCAGTGCTTCTGAAGTGCACAGAGTTCTCTCAGGGGTCAAACAGCATCAACTGTACAGACCCAGGACCTACGCACCTCCAAAGTGGATCTATAAAATGCAAAAGCAGGTAGCAAGTTAGGCTACTGAACCATGGATTGGTTTGTTATGCTCCCTTCCCCAAGTCTGGAATGCATGCCACTCTGAAACAGAAATGTTAGTTAAATCTCACTTATAATGTGGGAGTCACATTTATTTCTCCCTTCTGTTGCATTTTGAAATGCTTCCATGATAACTTACTGACTTTTTGCTACTTCATGCTATCTCAGAGGAGTGGGGACAACCAGCTCCATGAGAGCCTTCATCTTCCCTGAACACATAGGTTTAGTAGGAGCAGCCACAAAAGACCCTGAACCACCAAAGCCACATTGAGAAAGAAGGGTTGAACCAGGAAAGAAACCTTGAGAAAGGAGCGTCAGAAATCAGGCTCCCTGATTTCAGACAACACTACAAAGCTCTGGTCATTACCAGGTATGGTACTCACACAAAAACAGACACAAAAAGCAGTGGAACAGAAAACAAAGCCCTGAGCAGATAACCTTAGTAGCTCATCTGCCTGCTTTAGTAGTTTGTCTCCCCTGAACACATACTTAGTAGTAGAAGCCACAAAAGACCCTGAATTGCCAAAGCAACCTTGAGAAAGAAGGGCTGAATCGCCAAAGCAACCTTCAGAAAGGAGCCTCAGGAATCAGGCTCCCTGATTTCAGACAACTCTACAAAGCTAGTCATCAAACAGATATGGTACTGGCATGAAAACACACACAGTCCAGTGGAACAGAAGACAGCCGAGAAATACAGCCCAGTGCATACGGTCAATTCATTTATGACAAAGGAGGCAAGGGTAGATTTTCACTGAACATCACCAAGTCCATGTGCCCAACACACAGCAAGGCCAAACAATACTCAAACTTTGGAGCTTGGAACAGAGAAAGGTTTATTACAAGGCCATGCAAGGAGATGGGTGGCTCATGTCCTACAAATCCCAACGTTACTGAAAGCTTTCATCAAAGCCCTTTTAAAAGCACTAGTTGAGTGAGGGATGTGGTTAATTGTTACAAACTTCTTGGTGTCAGAGTCTTTGTTCTTGAGGTTAGGTCATGGTCAGATGAGGTGTTCCTATAAATCTCTACCAAACAAATGTTATTCTCTGCCCTGATAAGAAAGGGCAATGTCCCAAGGAGCAACTTTCACCCTCCAAGGTCCTGGGCCTGGCTAGGAGGAGGCAGAGCTCAGCTGGTAGCTCCCTCAAGACCAGGTCTCAAGACCCTCCTCATCCGTCATCACTGAAGGAGCCAGGTGCCCAACCCACATGGCCCTCAGGCTCCTCAGGACTCCCCAGTGGGGAGAGACCAGGTCCCACAGACAGCAACCCAGGCAGACGGCCACTACTATGGGGTCAAAGACACAGGGACAGGGGAGAGGTTCACTGCTTGCCTCAAAGGCTAGTGGGGGCCCTTGGTGAGGGCTCTGGAGCCATACAGGACACAGACTTCAGCCTGTTCTCTGGGGTGCCAGCTAAAGCCAGGTGAGCTGGAGGGCCTCAGGGAGAAGGCCCAGATCTGCCTCTTACCTCACTCTCCACTTCTCTGACCATCACGGCACTGTTGTTTGAATCCTATCACTAAACGTCCTTTCTTAACAGTTGATAGCTTGTGGGCAGGGCCCACTGGTGCGTTGTCCTATGGCTGAGCAGAACCACTAACTGTCGCTCATAGAGAGTTGGTGGCCAGTGGGCTTTGCCCACTGTTGCATCGACCAATGGCTGGGTAGGACCACTAAGTGTCCCTCATAGACAGTTGGTTGGCAGTGGGCGGAGCCCACTGTGACACCAACCAATGGCTGAGCAGGACCACTAAGTGTCACTCATTGGCAGTTGGTTGCCAGTGGGCGGGGCCCACTGTGGCACCGACCAATGGCTGAGCAGGACCCATTGCCTGCTAACAGGGTGCAGCATAATATTGCAGAGCAACAGCTGCTGTGCTAGGGGCTGAGCTCACTGTGTTCTGTTACAATTCTCCCCTTTTATTTGATACTCCTCAGTCTTGAGGGTTACACATGAGTATGTTTAAACTTGGCAGAGGAACTTGTATTTAGGGTATCTGGGTTTCAACCTCCAATTCCATTCCATCCTTCCCCCAAGTCTTTCAGGAAATGTGGTGAAACCTGTCTAGCTGTTTCCTGTTGAAGTGGGGCATAGTCCTACCTTGATTGGGGAATTGATATCAAGTTATAAATACTCTCAAGTTCCAAGTCCTCAATTCAAGTTTTATATAATAAAGATTTTGTATAAAGGATTCAGGAGAATGAGGCTGAAAACCAGCCTGGACCTGAATTCAGGAGAATAAGCCTGAAAACCAGTCTAGGGAGATGTGTTGTCTGGTAACCAGACTTGCAGAAGTATAATATACCAAATTATTTTAGATCATGACTAACTTGAGGGGCATGGCTTCTGAATATCTGGAGAACACAGATCAAAATCAGTAATATTCCAGACAGAGTCCCTAACCATTATAATCATATACACCAGTTGACTCAGTAACCAATCCTTCTGTTATTCTCATCAAAGTGATAAGGTGCCAGAACTGGGATAAGAACAGCACATGTCACAAAGAAAATATGGCAAAATGGTATTTGATAATGGAGGGCCATCCTCTTTCTGCTCTAGAGGAGTTACCGCTTGCCCTGAGTTGCTTACTTTTTCTCATTTTACCTTCATGCCACCAAGGTATTGTTCTCAATAGAGCTGTGTTATTTCAGAGCACAAAGTAGCAATCCTTGGTTTTAGTCTTTCATTGTATTTTATTAAAACCAGGTTTTTCCAAAGCCAGTACTTCATAACTCACTTAATTAAGCAGCTAACAGTTCCTTTTTCACTGTTCATTCCTAAGTGCTAGCATATAGCACAGTCAAAATCCCCTCTCCCTTCAAGGGTGAGTGTCACTGTAGGATTGTCTTGTCCCTCTGTTGATTCTGCTTCAGACAGCCTTAGGGTCCATTGTGGCTGCCAGCTAGGGGGAAGATTTGCTTCTCCTACCAGTGTGATAAAAATTTCTTAACCAAATTCAATGATATATCTGACCTATGTTTGTTTAAAAGGCATTCCTATGAATTTGCTTGAAGATTAAGCAATTTTGCAAAGCACAGCTTAACTGTCTATTAAAGACTTAAAAGGTGAGGTTGAAGATCTGATCACAATGTATTGATAAAGAAGCTGAATCAAGTTTCTGTGGTAGAACCAGAATTATGGCTGATAGATTATACCAGGACATATAGTAAACTTTACCCATACCATATGATCTTGGAAGACTTATCACCCTTTGAAAACACTTCCCACGTAATTCAACATATCAAATGAAACTAATTCACTAATCTTACTTCAGATGCCTTAAGGGCCCCCTAAAGAACCTTAAAGTCAGCTTGAGGTCAAAAGAAATTTAATTAAAGTTTGAGATTTGGGAAGTTTGTCAAAAAGTCTCAAAACACTTGGTCAAATAAGGTCATTCGTCACTGTAAGACAATGCAAATATAGTCTAAAAGTTACATAAATTATGGCTTAAGATCTGGCACTCAATAAATACTTAATAAATGGATACTTAAGGATAAATGAAGTGAGATTAGTTAATACTGCACTCACCCAAGTTTTCTCTAGCAATCTTGTAAAGTAATCGAGCCCAGATTCCTCCAAGTTGTGCCTCCTTAGTGGATCTTTGCTTAGTGCTTGAAAATTTTGGAGGAAACCTGAAATGCTCAAGGGAATGGCAAACCGCTTCCGTATTCTTGCCTTGAGAACCCCATGAACAGTATGAAAAGGCAAAATGATAGGATACTGAAAGAGGAACTCCCCAGGTCAGTAGGTGCCCAATATGCTACTGGAGATCAGTGGAGAAATAACTCCAGAAAGAATGAAGGGATGGAGCCAAAGCAAAAACAATACCCAGTTGTGGATGTGACTGGTGATAGAAGCAAGGTCTGATGCTGTAAAGAGCAATATTGCATAGGAACCTGGAATGTTAGGTCCATGAATCAAGGCAAATTGGAAGTCGTCAAACAGGAGATGGCAAGAATGAATATCAACATTCTAGGAATTAGCGAACTGAAATGGACTGGAATGGGTGAATTTAACTCAGATGACCATTATATCTACTACTGCGGGCAGGAATCCCTTAGAAGAAATGGAGTAGCATCATGGTCAACAAAAGAGTCCGAAATGCGGTACTTGGATGCAATCTCAAAAACGACAGAATGATCTCTGTTCGTTTCCAAGGCAAACCATTCAATATCACAGTAAACCAACTCTATGCCCCAACCAGTAATGCTGAAGAAGCTGAAGTTGACTGGTTCTATGAAGACCTACAAGACCTTTTAGAAGTAACACCCAAAAAAGATGTCCTTTTCATTATAGGAAACTGGAATGCAAAAGTAGGAAGTCAAGAAACACCTGGAGTAACAGGCAAACTTGCCCTTGGAATACAGAATGACGCAGGGTGAAGGCTAATAGAGTTTTGCCAAGAAAATGCGCTGGTCATAGCAAACACCCTCTTCCAACAACAGAAGAGAAGACTCTACACATGGGCATCACCAGATGGTCAACACTGAAATCAGATTGATTCTATTCTTTGCAGCCAAAGAGGGAGAAGCTCTATACAGTCAGCAAAAACAAGACCGGGAGCTGACTGTGGCTCAGATCATGAATCCCTTATTGCCAAATTCAGAGTTAAATTCAAGAAAGTAGGGAAAACCACTAGACCATTCAGGTGTGACCTAAATCAAATCCCTTATGATTATACAGTGGAAGTGAAAATAGATTTAAGGGACTCGATCTGATAGATAGAGTGCCTGATGAACTATGGACGGAGGTTCATGACATTGTACAGGAGACAGGGATCAAGACCATCCTCATGGAAAAGAAATGCAAAAAATAAAATGGCTGTCTGGGGAGGTCTTACAAATAGCAGTGAAAAGAAGAGAAGTGAAAAGCAAAGGAGAAAAGGAAAGATATTCCATTTGAATGCAGAGTTCCAAAGAATAGCAAGGAGAGATAAGATAGCCTTCCTAGTGATCAATGCAAAGAAATAGAGGAAAACAACAGAATGGGAAAGACTAGAGATCTCTTCAAGAAAATTAGAGATACCAAGGGAACATTTCATGCAAAGATTGGCTCGATAAAGGATAGAAGTGGTATGGACCTAACAGAAGCAGAAGATATTAAGAAGAAGTGGCAAGAATACACAGAAGAACTGTACAAAAAAGATCTTCATGACCCAGATAATCACAATGGTGTGATCACTCAAGTAGAGCCAGATATCCTGAAATATGAAGTCAAGTGAGCCTTAAAAAGCATCACTATGAATAAAGCTAGGGGAGGAGATGGAATTCCAGTTGAGCTGTTTCAAATCCTGAAAGATGATGCTGTGAAAGTGCTGCACTCAATATGCCAGCAAATTTGGAAAACTCAGCGGTGGCCACAGGACTGGAAAAGACCAGTATTCATTCCAATCCCTAAGAAAGGCAATGCCAAAGAATGCTCAAACTACCGCACAATTGCACTCATCTCACGTGTTAGTAAAGTAATGCTAAAAATTCTGCAAGCCAGGCTTCAGCAATATGTGAACCGTGAACTTCCTGATGTTCAAGCTGGTTTTAGAAAAGCCAGAGGAACCAGAGATCAAACTGCCAACATCTGCTGGATCATGGAAAAAGCAAGAGAGTTCCAGAAAAACATCTATTTCTGCTTTATTGACTATGCCAAAGCCTTTGACTGTGTGGATCACAATAAACTGTGGAAAATCCTGAAAGAGATGGGAATACCAGACCACCTAACCTGCCTCTTGAGAAAACTATATGCAGATCAGGAAGCAACAGTTAGAACTGGACATGGAACAACAGACTAGTCCCCAATGGGAAATGGAGTATGTCAAGGCTGTATATTGTCACCCTGCTTATTTAACATATATGCAGATTACATTAGGAGAAACGCTGGGCTGGAAGAAGCACAAGCTGGAGTCAAGATTGCTGGGAGAAATATAAATAACCTCAGATATGCAGATACTGCTAATGCTACTGCTAAGTCACTTCAGTCGTGTCCCACTCTGTGACCCCATAGATGGCAGCCCACCAGGCTCCCCCGTCCATGAGATACTCCAGGCAAGAACAGATATGCAGATAACACCACCCTTATAGCAGAAAGTGAAGAGGAACTAAAAAGCCTCTTGATGAAAGTGAAAGAGGAGAGTGAAAAAGTTGGCTTAAAGCTCAGCATTCAGAAAATGAAGATCATGGCATCTGGTTCCATCACTTCATGGGAAATATATGGAGAAACAGTGGAAACAGTGTCAGACTTTATTTTTCTGGGCTCCAAAATCACTACAGATGGTGACTGCAGCCATGAAATTAAAAGAAACTTACTCCTTGGAAGGAAAGTTATGACCAACCTAGATAGCATATTCAAAAGAAGAGATATTGCTTTGCCAACAAAGGTCCATCTAGTCAAGGCTATGGTTTTTCCAGTGGTCATGTATGGATGTGAGAGTTGGACTGTGAAGAAGGCTGAGCGCCAAAGAATTGCTGCTTTTGAACTGTGGTGTTGGAGAAGACTCTTGAGAGTCCCTTGGACTGCAAGGAGATCCAACCAGTCCATTCTGAAGGAGATCAGCCCTGGGATTTCTTTGGAAGGAATGATGCTAAAGCTGAAACTCCAGTACTTTGGCCACCTCATGCAAAGAGCTGACTCATTGGAAAAGACTCTGATGCTGAAAGGGATTGGGGGCAGGAAGAGAAGGGGACAACAGAGGATGAGATGGCTGGATGGCATCACTGACTCGATGGACGTGAGTCTGAGTGAACTCTGGGAGTTGATGATGGACAGGGAGGCCTGGTGTGCTGCGATTCATGGGGTTGCAAAGAGTCAGACACAACTGAGCGACTGAACTGAACTGAACTGAACTGAAGAGGCAGATAATTGTGAACTTTTTGTTATACCAGTATTTTCTGATTGGAAACTTATGCTTTAGTTTTCCTCTTCTAAGAAGGGAGAGGTTGGTAAACTTAGATTTGTCCAGGAACCAATGTTCCAATATTTTATCCTTTTTGAAGTGTGACCCAGATTGTCAATGAATTCTTGCCATTTACCATGGATTACTTTCAAGTTATCAAAATCTGGAGAAAGCTATTTTAGGTAGGCTTAATATTTCATCATATCAAGTTATTGATATTTTCTTGCTGACACATTTGCAACAGATATAAGGTCTTATTTGATCTCTAAAAAATCTAGGTACAACAGTTGTGTTACATTTAGAAAACCAACAAACTCAAGCTAGCTTCAATACCAGATATATCAACTCAGTACTGAGTATTTCCCAGTTCAAGAGGTTTAACATTCTTTTTGGTCAATTTTCTAAATATTAGGAAGTATTTCATTTGTAAGCACTGTTAGTTTTGAGTCAGATAAGTGGTGCTCATTTACAAGTTAACTCAGAAGGATTATTACACAAAATGGTCACATTCTGGAGAATGCACCTAAGGGGCTGCATTCAGGAAACAAATTTGAGTTTCCCATAGCCAGCACACTTACACACAAGACAAATACAAACACACAAAAAGAACAAAACATAAGAGAGATGGTGTGTGTGTGTCTTTCACTGTCTGTTCTTCTATGTGTGTGTATGTGTGTCTCAGTGTGCCTGTGTCTCTCTCAGTGTGTGTTTGTCTCTGTCAATATGTGTGTGTCTCTCTCACTGTGTATGTGTGTGACTCTCTGTGTGTGAGCCTCTCAGTGAGTGTCTGTCTCTCAGTATGTGTGTGTGTCTGTCACAGTGTGTGTGTGTGTGTGTGATTGTGTGCATTTCTCTCAGAGTGTTTCTCTCTCGTGTGTGTGTCTCTCTGTATGTGTGTGTCTCTCTGTGTGTTTGTTTGTTTCACTCAGTGTGTGTGTGTGTCTCTTTCATTTTGTGTATGTCTCTATGTGTCTCTCACATTCTGTGTGAGTCTTATCTCAGTCTCTGTGTCTTTCTCAGTGTGTGTTATGCTCTCAGTGTGTGTGTGTTGCTCTCTCAGTGTGTGTGTGTGTGTCTCTGTTTGTGTATGTCTCTCAGTGTGTGTTTGTGTGTCTCTCAGTGTGTGTGAGTCTGTCTCTCAGTGTGTGGGTGTCTCTCTCTCAGTGTGTGTCTGTCTCTGTATGTGTATGTCTCTCAGTGTGTGTGTCTCTATGTGTCTGTGTGTATGTCTGTCAGTGTTTGTGTATAACTTTCAGTGTGTATGTCTCTCACTGTGTGTTTCTCTCATTGTGCATGTCTCTCTCTCTCAGTGTGTGTGTGTTTCTCTCTATATATGTATGTCTCTCAGTTTGTGTGTGTGTCTCAGTGTGCATGTGTCTATGTGTCCCTGTGTGTGGCTCTCAGTGTTTGTGTCTCTCTAAGCGTGTGTGTTCTCTCACTCTGTGTTACTCTCTCTCTCATTGTGGATGTCTCTCTCTCTCTCTTGCTTAGTGTGTGTGCGTGTGTGTGTGTCTCAGTGTTTGTGTCTCTCTTGTAGTGTGTGTGTCTCTGTGTGTCTGAGTGTGTTTGGGTCTCTCAGTATGTGTCTCACTTTCAGGGTTTGTATGTGACTCTCAATGTGTATGTCACTCGTAGTGTGTGTGTCTCAGTGTGTGTGTCCTCTCTCTGTATGTCTATGTCTATCAGTGTGTGTGTGTCTCAGTGTGCTTGTATCTATGTGTGTGTGGTTCTCTCTCAGTGTGTGTCTCTCTCTCAGTTTATGTGTATCTCTCAGTGTGTGTGTGTGTGATTGTGTTTCTGTGTTTGTGTCTCTCTCTGTGTCTGTCTCTCTCTCTGTGTATGTCTCTGTGTGTGTGTCTCAGTGTGTTTGTGTCTTTCTCTCAGGGTGTGTGTGTCTCTCTCTCAGTGTGTGTGTCTCTGTCTGTCTGTGTGTTTCTCTCTCAGTGTGTGTGTGATTGTGTTTCTGTGTTTGTGTCTCTCTCTGTGTCTGTCTCTCTCTCTGTGTATGTCTCTGTGTGTGTGTCTCAGTGTGTTTGTGTCTTTCTCTCAGGGTGTGTGTGTCTCTCTCTCAGTGTGTGTGTCTCTGTCTGTCTGTGTGTTTCTCTCTCAGTGTGTGTGTGATTGTGTTTCTATGTTTGTGTCTCTCTCTGTGTCTGTCTCTCTCTCTGTGTATGTCTCTGTGTGTGTGTCTCAGTGTGTTTGTGTCTTTCTCTCAGGGTGTGTGTGTCTCTCTCTCAGTGTGTGTGTCTCTGTCTGTCTGTGTGTTTCTCTCTCAGTGTGTGTGTCTCTGTGTGTGTGGGTGTGTCTGTCAGTGGGTTTGTATATGCCTCTCTCTCAGTGTGTGTGTATCTCTCTCAGTATATGTGTGTCTGTCAGTGTGTATGACTGTGTCTCTCTGTATGTGTGACTCACTCTGTATGTGTGTTTCTCTCAGTATCCATGTGTGTCTCTCTCTCAGTGTGTATGTCTCTGTATGTCTCTGTTTGTGTGTCTCTCAGTGTGTGTGTCTCTCAGTGTGGATGTTTCTCTCTCTCTCAGTTTGTGTGTGACTCTCTCTCAATGTGTGTGTGTCTTTCCCTTAGTGTGTGTCTCTCTGTAATTTTGTGTTTCTCTCTCAGTAGGCATGTGTGTCTCTCTCCATATGTGTATGTCTGTCAGTGTCTCTGTGTGTGTCTCTCAGTGTGTGTGTCTATCTCTCCGTATGTGTGTCTCTTTCAGTGTGTGTGTCCCTCTCTCAGTGTGTGTGTGTCTATTAGTGTGTGTGTGTCTCATTCTCTGTGTGTGTCTCAGTGTGTTTGTGTCTCTCTTGCATTTGTGTAAGTTTGTGTGTCTCTCTCAGTGTGTGTGGTGTGTGTGTGTGTGTGTGTCTGTGGGTGTGTGTCTCTCACTCAGCGAGTATCTCTTTGTGTTTTTCTGTGTGTGTTTATTTTTGTGTATATGTGTGTCTGTCACTGTGTGTGGCTATGTGTGTTTCTGTGTGTGTGTGTGTGTGTCTGGGTTTATATGTGTCTGTCTGTCGGGTTGTATATGCCTCTTACTTAGTGTGGGTTTCTCTGTGTGTGTGTGTGTCTGTCAGTGTGTATGTGTTTGTCTCTCAGTTTGTGTGTCTCTGTGTGTGTCTCTCAGTGTTTCTATCTCTCAGTGTGTATCCCTCTCAGTGTGTGTGTGTCTCTCACTGTGTGTTTCTCTCTCTGTGGATGTCTCTCTTTATCAGTGTGTGTGTGTGTCTCAGATGCAGTGTGTTCAATCTTATACGGTGTGTGTGTCTACTCTCACACAGTGTTTGTGTGTCTCTATATGTGTTTGTCTCTCAGTGTGTGTCAGTGTTTCTCTCTCTGTGTGTTTGTCTCTCAGTGTATGTGTGTGTCTATATCTCAGGGTGTGTGTGTGTTTCTCTCTCAGTTTGTGTGTGTGTGTCTCTCTCTCCATATTTGTATGTCTCTCAGTGTCTCTGTGCCTCTCAGTGTGTGTGTCTCTATCTCAGTATGTGTGTCTCTCTCAGTGTGTGTGTCCCTCTCCCAGTATGTGTGTCCCTCAGTGTGTGTGTGTGTGTTAGTGTGTGTGTCTCTCATTCTCTGTGTGTGTCTTGGTGTGTGTGTCTCTCTCAGTGTATGTGAGTGTCTCTGTGTGTGTCTCTCTCAGTGAGTGTGTGTCAGTTTGTGTGTGTCTCACTCAGTGGGTGTGAGTATCTGTGTGTGTATATCTGTGGGTGTGTGTCACTCGCTCAGTGAGTGGGTGTCTCTTTGTGTTGATCTCTGTGTATTTATCTCTGTGTATATGTGTGTCTCTCAGTGTATGTGGCTGCGTAAGTTTCTCTCTCATTGTGTGTATCTCTGTTTGTTTGTGTCTGTCAGTAGGTTTGTATATGCCTCTCTCTCAGTATGTTCGTCTCTCTCTCAGTATGTGTGTGTCTCTCAGTGTGTTTATGTGTATCTGTAATTTTGGCTTTGTCTCTCTCTCAGTGTGTGTCTGTCTCTGTGTCTGTGTCTCTCCCTTAGTGTGTGCATCTGTGTGTGTATATCTCTCAGTGCATGTGTCTCTCACTGTGTGAGTGTCTCTCTCAGTGTGTGTGTCTCTCTCTATCTCAGTGTGGGTGTCTCTGTGTGTCTGTGTCTCTCAGATTGTGTCTCCCTTTCAGTGACTGTGTGTGTCTCTATGTGTATATCACTCCTAGTGTATGTGTCTCTCTCTCAATGTGTGTGTGTGTTTCTCTCTGTATGTGTATGTTTACAGTGTGTCTGTGTATGTTTCTCAGTGTGCATGTCTCTCAGTGTGTGTGTCTCTCTCTCAGTGGGTGTGTCTCTCTCACTGTGTGTCCCTCTCTCAGTGTGTGTCTGTGTCTGTTAGTTTGTGTGTGTCTCTCTTTCTCTGTGTGTTTCACCGAGTATGTGTGTCTCTCAGTGCATGTGTGTTAGTATGTGTGTTTCTCTCTCAGTGTGTGTGTCTGTGTGTGTGTCTCACTAAGTTAGTGAGTGTCTCTTTGTGTGTGTTTTTATGTCTGTGTGTATGTGTGTCTCTCAGTGTGTGTGGCTATGTGTGTTTCTCTCTCAGTGTGTGTGTGTCAGTGGGTTTCTATATGCCTCTCTCTCAGTGTGTGTGACTCTCTCAGTATGTGTGTGTGTCTTGTGTATGTGTGTGGTTTTGTGTGTGACTTACTCTGTATGTGTGTTTTGCACTCAGTGTGTGTATATGTGTCACTCTCAGTATGTTTCTCTCCGTGTTTCTCTGTTTGTGTGTCTCTTGTGTGTTTCTCTGTCAGTGTGAGTGTGTCTATCAGTGTGTCTTCCTCTATCTCAGTGTGGATGTTTCTGTCTCTATCAGTGTGTGTGTGTCAGTCTCAGCGTGTGTGTGTCTCAGTCATTGTGTGTGGCTGTCTCTGTCTCAGTGTGTGTGTCTCTGTGTGTCTCTCAGTGTGTCTCTCTGTCAATGTGTGTGTCTGTCTCATTGTGTGTCTGTCTAAGTGTTGTGTGTCTCTTTCTTAGTGTCTATGTGTGTCTCTCATTCAGTGCATGTGTGTCTCTTCCTCTCAGTGGTGTGTGTGTGTCTCTCTCAGTGTTTCTGTGTTCACTCTTTCACAGTATGTGTGTCTCTCTCAGTGTGAGTATGTATCTCAGTGTGTTTTTCTCAGTGTAGATGTTTCTTTCTCTCTCAGTGTGTGTGTGTCTCTGTATGTGTGTGTCAGTCATTGTGTGTGGCTGTCTCTGTCTCCATGTGTATGTCTCTCAGTGTTTGTGCGTGTGTCTCTCTCTCAGTGTGTGTGTCTCTCTCTCTCCATATGTGTATGTCTCTCTGTCTCTGTGTGTCTCTCTCAGAATGTGTCTGTCTTTCAGTGACTGTGTGTGTCTCTATGTGTGTATCACTCCTAGTGTGTGTGTGTCTCTCTCAATGTGTGTGTGTGTGTGTCTCTCTGTATGTGTATGTTTATCAGTGTGTCTGTGTGTGTGTCTCAGTGTGCATGTCTCTCTGGGTGTGTGTCTCTCTCAGGATGTGTGTCCCTCTCTCAGTGTGTGTCTGTGTCTGATAGTGTGTGTGTCTCTCTCTTTCTCTTTGTGTTTCTCGGTCTCTGTGTGTGTTAGTATGTGTGTGTCTCTCTCAGTGTGTGTGAGTGTCTCTGTGTGTGTGTGTCTCTCACTCAGTTAGTGAGTGTCTCTTTGTGTGTGTTTCTGTGTGTGTTTTTATGTCTGTGTGTATGTATGTCTCTCAGTGGGTGGCAATGTGTGTTTCTCTTTCAGTTTGTGTATGTCAGTGGGTTTGTATATGTCTCTCTCTCAGTGTGTGTGTGTGTCTCTCAGTATGTGTGTGTCTGTCAGTGTGTATGTGTATGTCTCTCAGCGTGTGTGTCTCTGTGTGTCTGTGTGTGTGTGTCTTTCTCTGTATGTGTATGTCTCACTGTGTGTGTCTCTCTCAGTGTGAATGTGTCTCTCAGTGTGTGTGTCTGTCTCAGTGTTGTGTGTCTCTTTCTTTGTGTCTGTGTGTCTTTCATTCAGTGTGTGTGTATCTTCCTTTCAGTGGTGTGTGTGTGTGTCTCTCTCAGTGTTTGTGTGTTTACTCTCACACAGTGTGTGTGTGTTTCTCAGTGTGTTTTTTTCTCTCTCAGTGTGGATGTTTCTTTCTCTCTCAGTATGTGTGTTTCCCTGTATGTGTATGTACCTCAGTATGTGGGGTATCACTGTCTCAGTGTGTGTGTCTCTGCGCATGTCTCCTTGTGAGTGTCTCACTCTCACAGTCTGTGTCTCTGTGTGTGTGTGTCTCTCAGTGTTTGTGTCTCTCTCTCTCTGTATCTTTATGTCTCTCACTGTGTGTGTCTCTCTCAGTGTGAATGTGTCTCTCAGTGTGTGTCTCTCTCAATGTGTGTGTTTCTGTCTCATTGTGTGTCTGTCTCGGTGTTGTGTATCTCTTTTTTAGTGTCTGTGTGTGTCTTTCATTCAGTGTGTGTGTCTCTTCCTCTCAGTGGTGTGTGTGTGTGTGTCTCTCAGTGTTTTTTGTATTCACTCTCTCACAGTGTGAGTGTGTTTCTCAATATGTTTTTGTCTCTCTCAGTGTGGATGTTTCTTCCTCTCTCAGTGTGTGTGTGTCTTGCTCGCAGTGTGTGTGTGTGTCCTTGTATGTGTGTCTCTCAGTATTTGTGGTGTCACTGAGTCAGTGTGTGTGTCTCTCTGCATGTCTTTCAGTGTGAGTGTCTCTCTCTCTCAGTCTGTGTCTCTGTGTGTGTGTCTCTCAGTGTGTGTGTCTCTCTCTCAGGGTGTGTGTGTGTGTAAACAGCCACAGTGAGAGAGAGAAACACATTCTGAGAGACACACACAGATAGAGAGACTTAAACACTGAGAGAGAGTCACACACTCTGAGAGACACACATAGAGACATACAACGGAGAGACACTCACTCTGAGAGACATAGACATACAGAGAGAGACACACATGCACACTGACACACACACACACACACACTGAGAACCAGACACACTCACCATTAGAGAGACACACACACTGAGAGAGAGGCACACACACTGAGAGAGAGACACATACACACTGAAAGAGACTTAAACACTGAGAGAGAGACACAAACATTGAGAAACACACACAGGGACACATAGAGACACACACACTGAGAGACACACACATACTGAGAGACACACACATAGACACACAGAGACAAAAATACTGAGAGTGACACATATACACACACAGACACACACACATACACAGAGACACCCACATACTGATAGACAGACACACACACACTGAGAGAGAGAGAGAAACACACACCCTGAGAGTGATAAACATACACACACTGAGAGACAAAAGCACACACATGGTGAGAGAGACACACTGACTGAGTTACAGAGACACACACAGAGACACCCAGGGACACACACTGAGAGACACACACATGCACAGAGAGACACACACACACTGAGAGAGACACACATTGAGGGAAACACACAGTTATACAAAGAGATACACACACTGAGAGACAGACACACAAACACTCAGAGAGACACACACATTGAGAGACACAAACACACAGAGACATACACACAGACAGACACACAGAGTCACACACACTGAGAAAGAGACAAAAACACTGAGAGAGACACACACGCTGAGAGATACTAACACTCGAGAGAGACACACACACTGTAAACCCACACACTGAGAGACACACACAAACAGCAACACACAGAGACATACACATTGAAAGACATAGCATTGCCTGGGATTGGTTCAAATGCTGATCTTGGACATTTTTGTGATGTTTCTTAACCACTGAGTGTATTGTTTTCCACACAAAAGGAGAAAGTAAGGCTCTGAGGGAGCATGTGCAGTGTTATGACAGCTGACGGCCCTTGGCTGTCTTGGTATTTTGTGTTTTATTTAACAACATGGGTTTAAGTTTAATATCATTTGTTGGTTAACTTTCAGAATGGTCTTCTTCATGTGTTGCCTTAAAACAGAACACAAATCCCGAGAATTTTCACATGAAAATGAGCACACAGATGGCTTGATTGGTTTGGGGCTTGTTCACTGGCCCCAGACCTGGTATTCAGTCACCTTGGAAGGCTGTTTTGCATTTTATCTGAGTTTAAGATCATTGTATTCAAGCAAAAATGGTCCTTAAAATATTTGGTGATGTTTGCTGGTTACAAATAAGAAAACAGAAGTCACTTGGCTTGTTGCTTTCTTTAAAACCCAGAAGAGAATCAAGCACCAAGTGTTTTCCTTTTTGTTTCGTTTACAGTATAATGGTGTGGGCCTTTATAGGGCATTGCAATCGTTTGAATTTGCTTGTGATCTTGGTCGTGTTTCATAACTACTCTTACAATAAAAGTATTTTCAGTGGGCGTATTCTGAATTGAATGGACTGGCTGGGTACTTGAGTTTGCACAGTCATTGTGGATGTGCATTAGCTGCTCTTGTCAGCCAAGACTGGATGCTGTTAGCATTGAAGTTTACATGTTCATCCCACTGTATTCAATTAAGTTTGATCCTGGCACTCCCCAGAATTTTCTTTAAATGGTTTTCTACAAACTTCAATTTGCAAAAAGTGAAGTTCACCTATGATTATGCTTTATTTTGTATTACAATTTCTTGTTTGAAAGAGTTATTTCCTTAATATTCTGGTATTGTTCCCTCTTGACAAACTTTATTAAGGGTAAACATTGGGGATAGTCTTGATTTTTAAATGCATAACTTAATCATGTGACTTTGTCTTTGATGTGTTTATGGCACTGAATGCATTTCATCTGACTATGTCCACCATTAACAAGAGTTTGGGGTTTTATTTTGCAGAAAACGTATGCATTTGGTATCATTTAACTCAGTTAAATGTGCATCCTCTTTCATAAGACTTCTGTAAAAGTTTTTCATTGTCTTCTTTGCATGAATAAGGAAAAAATTGTTCCGATTGTTTTTTTTTTTTTCACTCTTGTTTAACACCAGCAACTGGCTTCAAGCTGTCCACTAGCCCAAGCTCTCAAAAAAACAGGTGTTCTCTGAGACTGTCCTTCTCCAAATAAGTGTCATTGCCTTTCACTGTAATGTTTCAAAATTTCTGTGTGATGTTTGGTTAATGCAGGGTGATCTATTGGTTCATTTTGAAGGGGCAACCATATGTCTGAACATCAGTCTCTGTCTTATGTTACTGGTAGCATGATTGAGTATCTGGGCTCAAAGTTTTCAGAAACTTCTCTACATAAGGGAAACAGATGCTTGCCCCAGACACCACTTACATGTGTTTCCAAGTTACTTAAATTTCCTACAGTTGTGCAAGTCTGTCTATGTGCAGGCAATCTTCTTGCAGATCTGTTTCAGGACCTGTGATGGAAAATTCCAGTACTGGTCAGCCTAGGGGACTGTCAAGTGAAGAGTGGATCTGAAAGCAACTAGACAAGTAAGAGCAAACTTACGTTATGTGTGACCACATGTGCTGAGCAGAGGGTTGGACCCCTTCCCTGTCACCTGTAGCATAATTGAAGATGGTATCCAAATGTCTTTCCTGGGTCTCTAAGAGAACAATGTCAAGGTCTCTCACTGGACACTGCTTGTTAATTTTGTGGTAGAAACTGTTAATGGAATCAGTTCCTACAACAAGACTGTGGTATCTTTTGCCAGATCTTAATCATGTTCCTCTGTTCATTGTGGGTGCCTCTGCTGCAGAAACATTGATTTTTAGAATGTCAGTTTTCAAAATAACCTGATTTTGACAGTTTAGCATCAGAAGGCCAATCTGTCTTTTTATTCTCATTGGAAACTCTTGCAGTAGCTGGCAGCAGTGAGATGGACTGGATTGGCCTGTTGAAAACAGACCTCATGAATGTGGAATTTGCACTGCTTGGATGCCTTTTTTTCCTGGTATGACAGCATGGATCTGAAGGTAATTGAAAACATTTCTGTCTATGGAAAAGGGTAAAATGGGACCTGTGGACCAAGTGGGTGGTAGGGAATGGCGTTTTGCCAGACCACTTCCACACGCGATAAGGATCCTAGGAATATGGTGGAAGTAATTGTCAAGACAAGAGTCAATACTCCTTCAAATTTTCACCTTTCCAGTAATACGTGGCCGTGTGTTTGCTTGCAGACATTGCTGAGACCGTATCTAGTGTTTCACCCAAAAATAGCCTCCAGTATCTGAAAGTCTCTCAGCTCTCTCTTATTACCATCTTTGAGCTTCACTCTCCTCCTTTGCTCAATGGGATTTCTAGCATGCTGCCATGGATGTTGTGAGAATCAAGTGTGATATGATAACCTTTGTTAAGGACTTAGGGCACAGGTGGTGCTCAAGGAATGTAGTACTCCAGAAAGTTATGGTATCTGGTTCAACTCCTTTTCTTACCACTTTTTCCTCTTCCTGTCCCAGCTCTTTAGACTTTGGGATCATTTCATTTATGTGGTTGTTTTCCTTTCCTTCTTTGGGGAAGGAAATGGCAACCCACTCCAGTACTGTTGCCTGGAGAATCCCATGAATGGAGGAGCCTGGTAGGCTACAGTCCATGGGGTCGCAAAGAGTTGGACAGGACTGAGCAACTTCACTTCACTTTCCTTTCTCAGGGCCAGCAAGTTAACTCAGGAGTTACTCAAGCACATCATTGGAAACCACATGTCTTTAGTCCTGCTGTGAAGCAAGAGGCAGCCCAGGACTCCAGGTTTTTCCTTTCTGGGAGTGATATTCTGCTCTGCTCAACTAGGACACCTCACGTGGAGGCTGAGGTAGCTTCTCATCTGCACCTGTGAGGACTTTCCCGAGTGTGAACTTTGTGGAGGCCAGAAGGTGACTGTTACCTGGGCAGTGCCAGAAAGGTCTCTACTCTTTCTCTTTCTATATAAAGTTACTTCTTCTCTGTGTGGTGATTAATTTGTCAACATTCAGGTGAAGTCATTTGCTCATTTGAAAGGGGAGGAGAAAATGTTCAATAGAAATATGCACTGTTTGAAATGTTCTCAAAGAGACTTCTAACATTTAGTCTCAATAAATAACTCTGGTTCCTCTGCTTTGTTAGTGGTGCAAGTTTCAGTCAGAAGCTGGCATAACAGAACCTGAATTTCACCCACCCAAGTTCAAATTGCACATATCTTTTTTGATGGGAAACTAAAGTATGTAGCCTTTTCCCAGCACACTGACATTCATACTCTTTTGGTTTATACCTGTAATAGGTTAAATTACTTTAAATCCTTTGATGATGGGTGTCATTGTGAATTCCTCATTCAGTGATGAACTGAAGCTTATAATATTGAGAGAAAGCTTTCTCCTAACCTGTGATCCTTGACCAAGAGACATGATGGTGATCAAGCCTGGCTCATTTGCTAGTCAGAACAGTTGTGAAACTTAACAATAATGGTGACCCCTCCTCTCATTTCCACACACGTGTGTGCTGGCTGTCCATCACATCACAGTCATCCTGAGTCTCTTCATTGGAGGGGGCTGTGGGGAAGACCTCAGTGAATTGTTTCATGGGTCCTGCTGCTGATTATTGGCATTTTCGGAAGCAATCACAAGGCAGAGTATTCCAAAAGGGTGTTTTGCCAATTGGCAGCAGTCTCAAGAGCTGGAACTCTTGAGGGAGATAAGGGGACACTACTCAGTAGGTCAGATGTGACCTGGCTCCTCTGTGCTATTCCAGGTGTTGATCTCTAGGCCTGCCTTGTCATTTATCCTCCTGAGGTACGTATTCAATGAATGTTTTCTCTCTGATGGCAATGGTAATGTACTACAAGGTCTTCAAACTAAATTATCTATATCAAGCTCATGCTTGCCCCTGATTTATGTGCGTGACAGAGAAATGGGAAATACTGGGCACTTAACGGCAAGATCTTTGTAATGGGGTGTCTTTCTTTTTTATACTGTCCTCTTATACACAGAGAGTAGTTTCATCAGGATAGCAGCAGTCATTTTGAGAGGCATGTTAGCCTACTGGAAGTGATGGTGATGGTGGTGGCCATGATGGTGGTTTTTCTGGTGATGATGCTAATATGAAAACCACTGATATGAAGCTTAATAGAAGCAAGAACTATTCTCAGATCTTTTCTTGAAACTCGTTTCAAAAGCTTCTGCACAACAAAAGAAACTATAAGCAAGGTGAAAAGACAGCCTTCAGAATGGGAGAAAATAATAGCAAATGAAGCAACTGACAAACAACTAATCTCAAAAATATACAAGCAACTCCTACAGCTCAATTTCAGAAAAATAAACGACCCAATCAAAAAATGGGCCAAAGAACTAAATAGACATTTCTCCAAAGAAGACATACAGATGGCTTACAAACGCATGAAAAGATGCTCAACATCACTCATTATCAGTGAAATGCAAATCAAAACCACTATGAGGTACCATTTCATGCCAGTCAGAATGGCTGCGATCCAAAAGTCTACAAGTAATAAATGATGGAGAGGATGTGGAGAAAAGGGAACACTCTTACACTGTTGGGGGGAATGCAAACTAGTACAGCCACTATGGAGAACAGTGTGGAGATTCCTTAAAAAACTGGAAATAGAACTGCCTTATGATCCAGCAATCCCACTGCTGGGCATACTCACTGAGGAAACCAGAATTGAAAGAGACACGTGTGCCCCAATGTTCATCGCAGCACTGTTTATAATAGCCAGGACATGGAAGCAACCTAGATGCCCATCAGCAGATGAATGGATAAGAAAGCTATGGCACATATACACAATGGAGTATTACTCAGCCATTAAAAAGAATACATTTGAATCAGTTCTAATGAGGTGGATGAAACTGGAGCCTATTATACAGAGTGAAGTAAGCCAGAAAGAAAAACACGAATACAGTATACTAATACATATATATGGAATTTAGAAAGATGGTAACAATAACCCGGTGTACGAGACAGCAAAAGAGACACTGATGTATAGAACAGTCTTTTGGACTCTGTGGGAGAGGGAGAGGGTGGGATGATTTGGGAGAATGGCATAATATCATATATGAAATGAGTCGCCAGTCCAGCTTCGATGCAGGATACAGGATGCTTGGGGCTGGTGCACTGGGACGACCCAGAGGGATGGTATGGGGAGGGAGGAGGGAGGAGGGTTCAGGATGGGGAACACATGTATACCTGTGGTGGATTCATTTTGATATATGGCAGAACCAATACAATATTGTAAAGTTTAAAAAACAAAACAAAACAAAACAAAACAAAAAAGACCTTGAAGTTCATTACCATTCCCATCTGAGAGAAAACATTCATCAAATACATGCTTCTGGAGGCTAAGTGACAAGGCAGTTTATTACCTCATCTTCTCAAATCCTGTGATTTGAGTACTACTTATAAGAAATAGATAATTCTCTGTTTTTCAGGGGCCATTCGTGGTACAGAATGGATCCTTATATTGCCATGGTTACAGATGACCTCCACACCAATGGCATAAAGGGGCATCATCGCTGGGTTTAGCTGGACCAATCTTCTGATGTTAATTACTAAGCTGTGTGAAGCCTTCTTAAGTAACATTTTTCTTGCTTAAAAAAAATTTTTTTTTGGTGGTTACCCTCACCTCCATCTCCTCTTCATTTCAAGTCAATATGGCTATCTGGGGGTGGCACACTGTGTCTATAACCATAGTGGAAATGACTGATATGGAAAATGCTCCCAAGATTTGGGAGAATACATACTGAACTAAATGGATTTCTTGGCTGATTGGCCAGCCAGTTTGATTGTTCTTTTACAGAGAGGCTTTTAGAGGTTACAGGGTCACCCCAGGGCAGGAACCCCTCTGATCAAGAAAGATGGCATGTCATATAGACCATGGCCCCTCTTTCAGAGGCCTGCTAGTTGCAGGTGGGCAGAGCGTAAGAAGGAGCAGCACTGGATGCAGCTGCTCATAATGATTAAGGACAGGGGACTCTGGTGTGAGAGATATGAGAAACTTCTTGTATTCAAAGAAGGGTTTTCTTCCCCTTCCACATCCCTGGAACCGCCTGGGATCAGCAGAGCATGGGGACTGATGATAGCAATGCAGATGATTATGTGAAACATGAGAATAGATTACATTCTGGCACAGGTGAGACTTTTATAACGGGGGCTTTACCCTACTTTACAGCATTCCTCAGACTTGTGAATGTCACTGTTAGAGAAGTTATTGTGTTCCTGCTTCAGTGTGTGCACTGCCATAGGCTGTGAAAAGCAGTTCCGGAAAGGTGACCATTGCCCCCTTATACTGTAGCCTAGAAGGGTAATCTGAAGGAGTCTCCTGGGAGGTGCCCACTGATGTTGACTACACTTGGTTGAGTAGACGCTCAGCTCTCATGTTGAGATTTCCCTGTGCACTGTAAAGAGACAACTGAAAGGGAGCAACTATTCTTGGTATGTTCTACTGGTATACCAGCCAGACAGTACTTTCTTCAAAGCTCACACGTCACAGGTGCCTTGTGAATGTCCTAAAAGACAGCCATATTGGCACTGGCAGCATGTAGCCATGGTGAATGGTGGCTCCTGGCCATAGTCTGTAGCCTCTTGTCAGGATTCTGAGTCCCATGGGGCGTGGGTAAAGTTGGATCTGGGTAGTAGGTTGGCACTGACCTACTGGTCAGACGTCTGTGTCACAAAGGGGCATGGGAAATATTGGGACTTGGGTGTAAGTTGGCTCTATCCTGAGGCAGACCTTGGTGTTATAAAAGGGCCTGGGAAATGTTGGGTCCTGAGTGTAAAATGGCTCTGATCTGAGTCAGACTTCTCTGCCCCAACAGACATGGGTCCAGGTGGTCCAGGTGGTAAGTTAGCTCTGGCCTGAATAAGACTTCGGTGCCTCAAAGGGCATAGGAAATGTGGGTTCCAGGCATAAGGTGGCTCTGGCCCGAGTCAGACTTCTATGGCAAAGGGCATTGGAAATGTGAGGTTTGGAGCTTTAGTTGGCTCCGGCCTAAGTTAGACTTCTCCACAGTAAGGATCATGGGAATTGTTGGGACTGGGTGGTAAGTTAGATGTGACCTGAGTCAGACTTCTGTTGTACAAAGGGCATAGTAAGTGTGGGGTTTCAGGCCTAAGGTGGATCTGACCTGAAGTGGACTTCTGTGCCACCAAGGGCATAGGAAATGTAGGGTCTGGGGCAGAAGTTGACAGTATCCTGTTGTTAGAATTGTGTCATGGTTCAGAGCAAGGGCATATTGTGTATCCTGAGGTGTCTCAGCTCTGTGTGTGAGAATGTGCTTGGAACTTTCCACGTTCGCTTTCTGCACTCTTCCGCTGAGCACACTCTGCATTTGGTTGGAAGAAAGAGGTCCGATGGGTCTTGTCAATGAGCTGTGCTTGAACCCAGGGCAATTTGTTTCCTTCAGGGCATGTGCCAGTGAGCCTGGATGTCCTGGAACCTCCAAAGTAAGGCATCCCAGCTGGAGAATGAAGACCTTGTTTTTCTCTTGCTGGAGAGGGCTACACCCCCAGTCTGTAACTGTCTCTCCCCCTGTGTATGTGCTGAAAAGCCTTTCTTCTTGGTGGTGGTTCCTTTTCCATTTGGGTCTTCCTGTTGGTGGGGGTGACATTGCCTCAAGGGGACCTTCTCTGCACCCTCAAGGAAGAAGGTGTTGTTGGTACAACAGTGGAGGGGTGGTTATGCATTGTTTGTGGTGTTGTGCTACTGGAGTTGGGGAGAGGAAAGGGGAGTTCAGTTTGGGGAGGGAAAGGGTTCAACGGTTTCCCCATTTCAGGCTTTTGCTTTCTCTTGATTAGGTAAATTTGGGCCTAGCAGGGCTATGAGCAGGAGGCTCTGACAGTTTAAGGAAAGACTGACAGTGGGGAGAACAAGGGTTTTGGTGTGAAAATTGTGGTGGACATTGTGGGTGCAGGGCTCTTTCTCCTGTCTCCTGGCACTGTTCCCTCACACTGCCATACGGTGGTCATAGCTGTGGTATAGAAGATAGTAAAGCGCATGGATACGTGTGAAGTGAATGAATGTGGGCCTCTGCCGGGAGCCGGCATATTGCATACTGAGGGCATATTGCATATTGATTGCATATTGCATATTGAGTGCAGCGCTTTCCACAGCATCATCTTTCAGGATCTGGAATAGCTCAACTGGAATTCTATCACTGCCGGGAGCCAGCATGAGGAACTCCGCCCGTGGCAAAGGTCATGAGGAAGGAGGCTCGGCATACACAGAGGCGGGATTGAGCCTCAGGAGTTCCCCTGGAAATTCTCGAGCATCTACCCCCCCCCCCAAACCAGAGTGTGCCTACTTTCTGCTTGTGCTTTCACCTACACCTCTGACTTTATGGGGGGCTGTCCCCCACTACCTCTCTCTGAAAAAGAGTTAGCTTACAGCTTCAGTTAATAATTCCTGGGTGTGACAGTGTTTCAACCTACAAACTCCTTTGGAAATCCTCTAGCCTGCCTGAATAGGTTTTTCCGGCCACATGTGATTGTTCAGAGCCTCCCAACTGTGAGAGGCAGGAGATGTTCTAAATTGTCTAAACACAGATTCCTTTGAGTAGTTAAAAGATTGATTAGAAATTGTATTGGTGAAGGGTTTTTCACTTATTGGGCCAATGTTTGCTGCTAAGTTTCCATATCCCTTACCTGCTGTGTCCCTGGCAGTGTATTGATTAATATAATTGGTGTAAGTAGTAGCTTTAATGTTTGTAACGTTGGATCCTTGAGTTAATTCTTTTTATTGTTACAGCCCACTACATCTTTGCCCTATAGGAATGCAACTTTATCTAATGCTTTTGGAGGCTGGCGCCTGACTTCAGAATAATCACCTTCAGAGAAAAATAAGTTTCTTAAAATGTTAACAGGCCTCCGGGCCAGAAGATGATGCAAATCACCTAAACTTTTGCATATGATAAGTTTGCAGGAAGAAAGCCTGGCTTACTGCATGACTCTACCCCTTCCCCCATTATCCTCTATGCACAACTTAAGGTATAAAAACTACTTTGGAAAATAAAGTGCGGGCCTTGTTCACCGAAACTTGGTCTCCCCATGTCGTTCTTTCTCTCACCTTCTGGCTGAATTATTCAGCCTCTTTTCTCCACTGAATTTCCTCACTGAGCTATCCTTATTTTGGCCTCTTTTCTCCACTGAATTTCCTCACTGAGCTATCCTTATTCTATTATTCTTTATATCCTTGATTAACGTTTAATTAAGCAGTTGTTTCCTGATCCTCACCGACGCCGTCCCCGCTTCGAATTCCCTGGATCCACTGGGGCTGGACTTCAGCAGGCCTCTATTCAAGGTGAGGCATTGATACTGGGATCAGGTCCTCACATTTCATTTTCCCCGTGAATTGTGGGCCTCTCTGCCAGGAGGTGATTTTGCTACTGCTGCTCTTTTTGTGCACCATTTAATGTTGTTTAGAATGTTCTATACTGTTGCACAATAACATAACCTGAGGGAGTTCTGAGAAGGAACACCTTTTGCTTCTGAGGAAGCTATAATCTTCCTGAGATGCTGCCTGTCCTTACCTTTTCATGATCTTCTCCTGCAGCTTTATTGACTCTGGTGCACTGCTTTGATGGTCATTTCTTCCTCCGATTGTCCAGAAGGTCTAGCAGTTTCTGATTTCAACTGCTTAAGTTGTTCCCTCTTTACCTAGTTCTCCCCTTTTGCAAGAATTTTTGCTTCCAGGTCCTTAAAGGAGCATTCCCGGGTTGTCAAATTGGCAAGAGGTTTAGTGAGCTTTTTAAAATGATTTCCACATACTGCAAAGAGGCAGAGAAAGAACTGACAAGTTTTCCAAAGTAAAACTTCTAAAGCAAAGGGAGGGTTGAAAGCCTGCTCTCATTTTTCAATGGGGATAATTAAACCTTTTTTCTTGTGTCACTTTGTATTTGCCCTCCAATATCCTAACATGAGATACCATGTCTCCCCAGGTGTCTGTCCCCAACAAATTGTGATTGCCGCACCCTGGCCAAACTCAGGCCACAGGGAACTTCCTTCAGTGGAACTTGTGCCAAAGGTACCTCAAAGAAAAGGAATAAGTAGGAGCCACTGTTCACCCTCCAGCTCGCTTATATTTTACCAATATCTGTGCCCTTATGGCAAGTTCTCTGTGGTCATTTGCAGTAGGGACTATAACCAGAGGCCTTGTTTACAGATGGCTTCAGTTGTTATGCTGATCTCACCAGTCTTGGCAAGTGGAAGATGTACTGTTCCACTCTGTCAGAGGGGAACAGAAGATTGTGTAGAATATTTTGAATTTGTAAAATTTTGTTTTTCAATAAAATGTGTATGATGGAAAAGCTCCCACTTGTAGATGTTATTATTTGTGATGACTCCAATCACGATCAATGAAGATGTGGCTCTGCATATGCATCACATCAGGTACCGAGTGGGACACTGGGCTCAGTAATCTGGGGCATTGATGACAGGGGGTGGGGTGGCAGGGTGAGAGTTATCCAGGTCAGAATTGAAGTTCTCCCCTTGTTAAGGTGAGAAGAACGGTAGGTAATCTGACATCTTCCTAGGTGATGTGATCCTTCTGGCCACTTCATGAGGATGACAGATACATGCCTGGATATTGTGGGGGTGGTGGGGGTATCTCCTGCTTCTGTTAAGGGTGAGGATACGAGAAGTGGCCCAGCATGGTTCTGGAGAACATCAGAAGTTATGGGAACAAAAATCTGGAAGCACACAATTAGCTCCTGGCCCATTTTGTATTAGAATCCAGTCCCTTGAGTATTAGGGATTTTTAACTATGTAACACTCCTTACCAGAGTATGAATGGACAGAATCAAAAAGGTACCTGAATGGCAGAATTATTTTGTGCTTGAAAAAAACAAAATTCTGCACATATTGTGTAAAATTTCTAATAGGTAAATTTACCAATCCTTTGTACAGCAGCTTGCAGACAACATTTTATGAAATAGCCATTTAATTGGCAACATGGTGCAGGAATACTAATTCTGGAGAATGTTAAGATAACTCTCAATCTGTCTAATGAACCTAGGCAGAGGGGGAAGCATCCAGGACTTGGGCAGGCAGGCATGTTGGGTGGGTCACAGGCCCACACCTGACCCTAGGTAGGGATGCCTGGAGGTGGGGGTGATGCCAGGCCTGCCAAAGGAAGTACCAGAAGGATGGCCCAGGCAGGCAGGTACCCCAGGACATCTGGAGGCCAGTCCTAAGCCAGGTGGCAAGGACTCAGGCTAGAGCCTGGCTCAGGCAGGCAGGGTTGGGGCCTGGCCCCGGCACCCTTGGAGGGCTCCACCAGGGGCTGCCAATCACTTGGGGCCTCCTTGAGTGGCTGCTGGAACTCAACATGTGTATACCAGTTAGATTCAAGCACTCCTGGAGGCGGCCAGGGAGGTGGTCATTCCTCTCCTCCAGCTGGTCCAGGCAGGTGTTGACCTGGTCCAACATGGGGTTGATGGCTGCCTGTACTGCTTCTCGGGTGAAGCCGTCATCCTTGCCTTCCGTATGGACAACCACAGGCATGCCCTGTTCCACATGGTCTCCAGACATGGCAGGCTCATGCACCAGCAAGGCTCATGCAGCCTTAGAGCAAGGAAGCGTGTTAGGTGTGCGGATGGCCGAGGCAGGGAGGGTGAAGGGCGGTCATTAAAACTTTGCACTCATTGAAATCGTTCTCCCGGGGAAAAGAAAGCAAGACTGTCACAGCCTGTCCTGATTGAAGATGTGCCCACTGGGTGGTGGATTCCGGTCTCTCCCTGATTATTCATAAAGATCTTACAGGCTGTGGCTCTCAGCAAACTCACCTCTTCCCACCCCGGTCTAGGGGTCCCCCAAAGCTGCAACGTGTCACCTCCTGCCCAAGGGGTTCATCAGGATAAGGAGGTTGAAGAAGGTCCTCTGTACTGTCATCACAGCTGGAATTTACTTCTTTATCTCAGTATTATGACCTACTCGTGTTAAAGAATGACTTTCCCATTAAGATGTGAGCTACCCAACTTATCTATGCAAGTCCAAGTCAGCAGCCAGGAGAGAAATAGGCTGAGATTTGGGGGAGGGGGGTTGATCCTTCTTCTTATCTGTACTTCAAATACAGGATTGGTAGATATTAATTAAATAATTAAAATAATTTGACACATTTTGTGTTTTGTAGAAAAACAAGGGATTTGGTACCTGGGGAAGACTTGAGAGGAATGTGCATAATTTTTCCATTTATTGAGGGCTTTTTATAGGCCAGGCTGTATGTGTCTCCCTCATAACTATTGCTGTGGGGATAAATATGATGCTGAAAGGGCATCTATGTGAAACACTGGATATCCTGACACTCAGCAGTAGGGTCTCACTGCACAGGCACATGCATGTAGCAGTCCACATAACTCCTGGACCATGTGTGCACTTTTAGAATTCTGTTATTTTGGTGGACATCAAGAATCTCTTAAATCAGTAAGACTCAGTGTTCCCCTACCCTCCCCACCACCACACACACACTAGGAGCAGGTGGTCCCTGCCTCCTTCTACCCTCCTTTTTCTTTAAATGTGGTGCCAACTTGGAGATGAATGACTGGGTAACAGGAAACATATAGGAAAAAAGGATGAGTAGGGGCCTGTCCATTCTGGGTTCCTTTTATGCTTTTTGTTCTGGTTCTTTTCCCCACCCCAGGTATGCCAAGACTAGAAAGGCATGGAGTACCTTTCTGCCAAGATTTTGGGAGTGAATGGTGGTCATCTCATAACTTTCAGGATGTTTCTCCAGGCACTGAGGGATTATGGTGAGGCCTGCAGCAAGGCTGGACTCAGACTGGAGAGGCTATGAGTATCGTGGAAGGCCCTAGGGCACGAGTCCCCTCCAGACACAAGCAAATGTAGGCTAGTCTGTGCCTTGTTTCCTGTGCTGGTGTCCTCTCAGCCTCCCTCCTCCCTCTCCATTCTTTTCTTTTTTTTCTGTCTCTATATCCCTCCAGTGATCTATCTATCCATCTATCTGTATCCCAGGGACACAGGCTACAATTGTGTCCTGGTCTCTAGACACAGTGTCACAGACATGAAGGTCCAGTTTCTGCTATGTGTGGTCTGAGTTTCTCTGCTGATTCAGACAAGTGATCTGGGTCAACTTTGGGCAGCCATTACTCTTCCAGATGTTAGGTCTACTCTTGGTGACTGACTCAAGTCCCAGAAAGCAAACCACCACAATTTCTATACCCTTGCCCAGCCCTATGTTTGTGGCTGCATGGAGCCCATCAAATGAGGGGAAGAAGGAGGGTGGCAACTCTGACATTAACTATCCATATTTAGGCTGAACTTCACAGGTTAAGGGCACAGTCCTCAGCCAGAATGCCATCAGTTCAGAAACCAGGCACATGTCTGGCTTTACCAGGGACACTCTCATACTGACCAACTGATAGATGGGCCAAGGTCTTGATCAGGCAATCTACAGAGGATATTAACAGAGGTGCAGTGAATATTCAATATCAGTTTCATTCAAATGTTATTCAGTCTGCCCTCAAATATTATTCAAACACATTCAAACCAGAGAAATTAAGACACAGCTTTCCCCAATAAGATGTACAATGATGTCTGGGAAATCTAACACTCAGAATGCAGGAAAACAGGTACTTTCATTCCATTCGTGGGTGGATTAAGTTTGGGAGACATCTTTTGTAGGAGGTTTGCAAATATTATATAAAGTTGAGAATGTGAATGATTTTGTGTGTGTGTGTGTGTATGTGTGTGTGTGTGTGCATGTTCATGCACATGCTGATGGAGACTAGTTCAATGGGGACACTCAAGGCCTGGGCAGAGTGAGGAGCATCCAGGATTTGGGCAAGTAGGCAAGTTGCGTGGGTCACAGGCCCACACCTGACCCCAGGAGGGGATGCCAGGCGGTGGGGGCATGCAAAGCATGCAAAAGGTAAGTAGCAGAAGGATGGCCTAGGCAGGCAGATCCCCCGGGACATTTGGAGGCCAGTCCTAAGCCAGGTGATGAGGGTCAGGCTAGAGCCTGGCTCATCCAGGCAGGTGGGGTAGAGGCCTGGCTCACAGGCCCTTGGAAGGCTTCACTAGGGGCTCCCAATTGCATGGGGGCTTCCCTGAACAGCTGTTGGATCTCAAGATGCATCTGCCAGTTGGATTCAAGCACTCTTGGAGGCGGCTAGGGAGGTGGTCATTCCTCTCCTTCAGGTGGTCCAGACAGGCACTGACCTGGTCCAACATACAACTGATGGCTGTGTACACTGCCTATACGACAATGCTGTCGACCTGGCCTTCAGCATAAACATACACAGCCCAGCTCCTCGTTGCAGCAGACAAGGCAGGCTCCTGTATATGTAAGGCTCATGGGATGTTGGAGTGAGGCTGTTACGGGTGCTCTGTCTCGCTTTTTCTGCTGACCCTCTGTTTTGATCTGTTCTGCACAGTTCAGTTCAGTTGCTCAGTCGTGTCCGACTCTTTGTGACCCCATGAATTGCAGCACGCCAGGCCTCCCTGTCAATCACCAACTCCTGGAGTTCACACAAACTCATGTCCATTGAGTTGGTGATGCCATCCAGCCATCTCATCCTCTGTCGTCCCCTTCTGCTCCTGCCTCCAATCCCTCCCAGCAAAAGAGTCCTTTCCAATGAGTCAGCTCTTCGCATGAGGTGGCCAAAGTATTGGAGTTTCAGCTTTAGCATCAGTCCTTCCAAAGAACACCCAGGGCTGATCTCCTTTAGAATGGACTGGTTGGATCTCCTTGCAGTCCAAGGGGCTCTCAAGAGTCTTCTCCAACACCACAGTTCAAAAGCATCAATTCTCCAGCGCTCAGCCTTCTTCACAGTCCAACTCTCACATCCATACATGACCAATGGAAAAACCATAGCCTTGACTAGATGGACCTTTGTTGGCAAAGTAATGTCTCTGCTTTTCAATATGCTATCTAGGTTGGTCATAACTTTTCTTCCAAGGAGTAAGTGTCTTTTAATTTCATGGCTGCAGTCACCATCTGCAGTGATTTGGGAGCCCCCAAAATAAAGTCTGACACTGTTGCCACTGTTTCCCCATCTATTTCCCATGAAGTGATGGGACCAGATGCCACGATCTTCGTTTTCTGAACATTGAGCTTTAAGCCAACTTTTCCACTCTCCTCTTTCACTTTCATCAAGAGTCTTTTAAGTTCCTCTTCACTTCCTGCCATAAGGGTGGTGTCATCTGCATATCTGAGGTTATTGATATTTCTCCCAGCAATCTTGATTCCAGCTTGTGCTTCTTCCAGCCTAGTGTTTCTCCTGATGTACTCTGCATATAAGTTAAATAAGCAGGGTGACAATATACAGCCTTGACGTACTCCTTTTATTTGGAACCAGTCTGTTGTTCCATGTGGAGGTTAGTTCCCTATTTATGGAGGCTGAGAAACTCTACAATCTCCTGCCTACAAGGTATAAAGCCAGGAAAACCAGTGGTATAATTCAGTTCCAGTCTGAAGGCCTGTGAACCAGGGGTCTGGTGGTGTGAATCCTTATTGAAGAGAAGGAGAAAATGAAGAGAAATGTTTTATCTCAAGCAGAGAGATAGGGAAAAAATTCAAGAATTCTTCCTTTCTCTGCCTTTTGTTCCATTTGGGCCCTCAACAGATTGGATGATGCTTACCCACAATGGGAAAGGCCTTCTATTTTACTAAGTCACTGATCCAAATGCTCATCTCATCCAGAAACAACCTCACAGATACACCCAGAGATAATGTTTAATTTGGACACTCCATGACCAGTCAAGTTGGCACATAAAATTCGACGTCACACTGGATAGGGCAACATGATAGACTGCTGCATAACACTGTGCACACCACGAAGCCTCAAATACCCTCCTAAATGATCTTTCCCATGGGAAGTACAGCACCTTTCCTAGAAGCACTATGCACTATTACCATGCAGTCCAGGTAAGGGACCCAGTGGCTATGTGGTCCACACACCATGTAGAGTGTAGATGAGTTAAACACTCAACGTAGTCAAGCCTAGGGGAGATGCACCTTCTTGTTTGTACAACTCAAAAATTTAGAGCAGGTGCAGAAATCTCTCAGAAAGAGGCCTCCTGGAAAGAAGTGAGCATCCAGTCTCAATTTGGATAACTGTGAAGCTTAATGACATTTGCAGCAGAGATATGAAATCCTCATATCTTTCTTCCTATAGTCATAGGAGAAATAACTCTTGTGGCTGGGGTGGGAACATGCGTTCAGGAAAAGAGTTAGGGAAGTGATTTATGCCTGAACCTTTTAGGAAGGACAAGATTTTCACAGATAGAAAAGCAGGAAAGGATATGAAATTCCAAAAAGGGTGGTACCAATCTTAGCAAGCTTCTAAGAGTTAGTCTATTGTCAGTGTTCCCTGGTCTTCCCCAAATGTCTGCAACCTGAACTGACTTGCAAAATATCCAAGTGCAAATCTTGTGTCCGTCACACCATGCCCAGCCCAGTACTATCTGTCCCCAGGGCTCAGAAATAAGTCCTATGCATCTCTGCTCTGATATATCTCCATGTCCATATGTAATATGAAGAACTCACATTTTGCCTGGAAGGAGTAAAACTTGGAAGGCTTCTTGGAGGGGAATGTAACTGATCTAGGCCTGGAGAAACTGAATGTGCACACTTTCCAAAGTCTAAGATGACGAGAAACAAAGCAAAAGGTATGTGCAAAGGCCTAATAAGTAGAGCTAGCCATTGAGGGATGGACACAGATATAGAAAGATATGATATATACAAGCAGAGATTTCATTATGTCAGCTACTGCTGCTGCTGCTGCTGCTTCTGCTAAGTCGCTTCAGTCATGTCTGACTCTGTGAGACCCCATAGACAGGCAGCCCACCAGGCTTCCCCGTCCCTTGGATTCTCTAGGCAAGAGCACTGGAGTGGATTGCCATTTCCTTCTCCAAGGCATGAAAGTGAAAAGTGAAAGGGAAGTCACTCAGTTGTGTCTGACTCTTTGAGATCCCATGGACTGAACCTACCAGGCTCCTCCACCCTTGGGATTTTCCAGGCAAGAGTACTGGAGTGGGGTGCCATTGCCTTCTACATTATGTGAGATGGGCCTTGGGAAATGGACAATTTCCCACCAGTAGACATACCTGAGAGGAATGGCCAATCTCCCCATCAATCATCGCAGGCCCACCAATGATGATTTTGGGAGGCAGCAGCGTGAAAAGTTGTGGAAGCAGCCCCAGCATGTGCCTAAGCTCCTGACTGTCTGGATTGTCCTGTGGGGCTTCCATGGACCATTTTCCTCTGCTGGATTTAACATGGCAGCTCTTTTTCTGGAGATCTCAAAAGTGTAAGTTTGAGTAACTCTATTTGTGTTTGGCTGTCTGCGGTGTGATTTGAAGAGTCAGGTAGATGGTGTGTCCTGATGGACACTTAGATGGACGTGTCTGCGGGCTCCTGGGTGGATGGCAGAGAAGATCTCTAAGGCACTTTCGGGTTTGGTGTTGGGCATTATTGTAATGGCATGATGAAACTTGAAGATTTTCTTTGTTTAAATGTGGGTCTCAGTGCCTCCTTCCCAATTATGGTCTTAATGCTTTGTAGTGTTTGCAGCTTAAGGTGAGGGAAGGGTGGGTGCATTTGGCTGGGAGAGTGGGGGTGCCGGACAGTCTGATTGGTGACTGGTGGCCACCATGGAGCTGATTCTGCTTTAAATTGTAGGGCATTTGGGGTGGATATATCATTGCCAGGGATTGGTTCAAATGTTGATCTTGGCCATTTGTGTGACCTTTCTTAACCATTGAGGGTATTTCTGTTATTGTCCATGTGAAACAAGAAAGTAAGGCTCTGAGAGGCGTGTGTGGTGTTTTGACAGCTGACGGGCCTTGGTTGCCTTGGTGTTTTGTGGATAAGGGAAAGGGGAAGTTTGCCCCAGTAACTCATGTTATAAGCTTCGAAGTTACCTAATTTTCCGGCAACTGTGTTAGGCTGTCCATCTGTAAGCAAGTCTCCTTGTAGATCTGTATAATCACTGTTTCCTCCAGGACCTGTGATGGAAAAATCTAGTACTGGCCAGCCTATGGGCCTGTGATGAGAAGAGAGTGGACCCAGAATTAGCTGTCCAGACCTGCCAGATGAGTAAGTGCAACCTTATGTCATGTGAGGCTACAAATGCTGGTAGGAGGGTACCATTGATCCCATCAGCTGTAACATTATTTAACATGGTGTGGAAATGTCATCCCTAAGATAGGAACTTCCAACAATGTCAGGATCACTCCTTGAGTGCTTCTCAGACACTATGTTTATAATTGATGTCTTTAAGTAGTCAGTGGCATCTTTTTCCAGTTCACTGTGCCATTCTTACAGATATTGAATTTATTAGAAAGCCTGATCTTGCCATTTTCACATCAGAGTTCTGATCTGTCTTTTTATCCTTTTGGAAAACACTTGTTATATGAGGCAGAAGCAGGCTGAACTGGATGGAATTATGAAAAACAAACTTCAGGAATCCAGAGACTGTGGGAGTGCTGTTTTTTTTTTTTTTCAGGTAGGGGAACATGGATTTGAATGTAATTTAAAGCCAGGTCTATTTAGGAAAGGGGAGAAAGATGAGGCCTGTATACCAAGTGGGTGGCAGAGAATGATAGTCTGCCAGTCTATCCCCTCTATAAGTGGGTGGGCATTTACTTTGCAGGGATTCTGGGGGTCTAGGCTAACAATTCAAATAATATGCAGGTCAATACTTCATTAAATATTTACCCTTCCACAGTTTGTCTGGCTTTTTTTTTTTTTTTTTGCCTTGCAGATGTTGCTGAGACAATACATCATGTTTCATTAAAAATAAATTTTAGTATCTGAGTCTGACTCTTTCTTACTGTCATCTTTGAGCCTCAATTCCCAGGTTTTCAAAATGGGAATCACACCTTGCTCTCAGGGATATCTCTTGTATGGTTTTTGTAAAGTGCTCAGCACACAGCAGCTACTGAAGGAATTAGTACACCATTTCCAGAATCCGTATGTGGGAACAGAACATTGTGGCTTCATTTAGCTCATCTACCTACTGTCCAGATCCCATTTCAACCAAATGTTTCTTTCCTTTCACAGGGACAGCAAATTTCCTCAGATATTACTGGGCTTCTCTTTGGAAACCAGCCTCTTTAATCCTGCTGTGATGCCAAGAAGTAGCCCAGCAACTCACACCTTGCATTGTTTTGAGCCACTTTCTTTTCTGGCCATCTCTGATACTTTATGCCAAAGCTGATGTGGCTCAGCACCAAGTTCAGGCACCAAGAGGGTGCTTGTTTTTTTTTTTTTTTATTTTTTCTAATTTTATTTTTAAACTTTACATAATTGTATTAGTTTTGCCAAATATCAAAATGAATCCGCCACAGGTATACATGTGTTCCCCATCCCGAACCCTCCTCCCTCCTCCCTCCCCATACCATCCCTCTGGGCCGTCCCAGTGCACCAGCCCCAAGCATCCAGCATCGTGCATCGAACCTGGACTGGCAACTCGTTTCCTACATGATATTTTACATGTTTCATTGCCATTCTCCCAAATCTTCCCACCCTCTCCCTCTCCCACAGAGTCCATAAGACTGTTCTATACATCAGTGTCTCTTTTGCTGTCTCGTACACCGGGTTATTGTTACCATCTTTCTAAATTCCATATATATGCGTTAGTATACTGTATTTATGTTTTTCCTTCTGGCTTACTTCACTCTGTATAATAGGCTCCAGTTTCATCCACCTCATTAGAACTGATTCAAATGTATTCTTTTTAATGGCTGAGTAATACTCCATTGTGTATATGTACCACAGCTTTCTTATCCATTCATCTGCTGATGGGCATCTAGGTTGCTTCCATGTCTTGGCTATTATAAACATTGCTGCGATGAGCATTGGGGTACACATGTCTCTTTCCCTTCTGGTTTCCTCAGTGTGTATGCCCAGCAGTGGGGTTGCTGGATCATAAGGCAGTTCTATTTCCAGTTTTTTAAGGAATCTCCACACTGTTCTCCATAGTGGCTGTACTAGTTTGCATTCCCACCAACAGTGTAAGAGGGTTCCCTTTTCTCCACACCCTCTCCAGCATTTATTATTTGTAGACTTTTGGATCGCAGCCATTCTGACTGGTGTGAAATGGTACCTCATAGTGGTTTTGATTTGCATTTCTCTGATAATGAGTGATGTTGAGCATCTTTTCATGTGTTTGTTAGCCATCTGTATGTCTTCTTTGGAGAAATGTCTATTTAGTTCTTTGGCCCATTTTTTGATTGGGTCGTTTATTTTTCTGGAGTTGAGCTGTAGGAGTTGCTTGTATATTTTTGAGATTAGTTGTTTGTCGGTTGCTTCATTTGCTATTATTTTCTCCCATTCTGAAGGCTGTCTTTTCACCTTGGTAATAGTTTCCTTTGATGTGCAGAAGCTTTTAAGGTTAATTAGGTCCCATTTGTTTATTTTTGCTTTTATTTCCAATATTCTGGGAGGTGGGTCATAGAGGATCCTGCTGTGATGTATGTCAGAGAGTGTTTTGCCTATGTTCTCCTCTAGGAGTTTTATAGTTTCTGGTCTTACGTTTAGATCTTTCATCCATTTTGAGTTTATTTTTGTGTATGGTGTTAGAAAGTGGTCCAGTTTCATTCTTTTACAAGTGGTTGACCAGATTTCCCAGCACCACTTGTTAAAGAGATTGTCTTTAATCCATTGTATATTCTTGCCTCCTTTGTCAAAGATAAGGTGTCCATATGTGCGTGGATTTATCTCTGGGCTTTCTATTTTATTCCATTGATCAATATTTCTGTCTTTGTGCCAGTACCATACTGTCTTGATAACTGTGGCTTTGTAGTAGAGCCTGAAGTCAGGTAGGTTGATTCCTCCAGTTCCATTCTTCTTTCTCAAGATAGCTTTGGCTATTCGAGGTTTTTTGTATTTCCATACAAATTGTGAAATTATTTGTTCTAGCTCTGTGAAGAATACTGTTGGTAGCTTGATAGGGATTGTGTTGAATCTATAAATTGCTTTGGGTAGTATACTCATTTTCACTATATTGATTCTTCCAATCCATGAACATGGTATATTTCTCCATCTATTAGTGGCCTCTTTGATTTCTTTCACCAGTGTTTTATAGTTTTCTATATATAGGTCTTTAGTTTCTTTAGGTAGATATATTCCTAAGTATTTTATTCTTTCCGTTGCAATGGTGAATGGAATTGTTTCCTTAATTTCTCCTTCAGTTTTCTCATTATTAGTGTATAGGAATGCAAGGGATTTCTGTGTGTTGATTTTATATCCTGCAACTTTACTATCGTCATTGATTATTTCTAGTAATTTTCTGGTGGAATCTTTAGGGTTTTCTATGTAGAGGATCATGTCATCTGCAAATAGTGAGAGTTTTACTTCTTCTTTTCCAATGTGGATTCCTTTTATTTCTTTTTCTGCTCTGATTGCTGTGGCCAAAACTTCCAAAACTATGTTGAATAGTAATGGTGAAAGTGGGCACCCTTGTCTTGTTCCTGACTTTAGAGGAAATGCTTTCAATTTTTCACCATTGAGGATAATGTTTGCTGTGGGTTTGTCATATATAGCTTTTATTATGTTGAGGTATGTTCCTTCTATTCCTGCTTTCTGGAGAGTTTTTATCATAAATGGATGTTGAATTCTGTCAAAGGCTTTCTCTGCATCTATTGAGATAATCATATGGTTTTTATTTTTCAATTTGTTAATGTGGTGTAATACATTGATTGATTTGCGGATATTGAAGAATCCTTGCATCCCTGGGATAAAGCCCACTTGATCATGGTGTATGATCTTTTTAATGTGTTGTTGGATTCTGATTGCTAGAATTTTGTTAAGGATTTTTGCATCTATGTTCATCAGTGATATTGGCCTGTAGTTTTCTTTTTTTGTGGCATCTTTGTCAGGTTTTGGTATTAGGGTGATGGTGGCCTCATAGAATGAGTTTGGAAGTTTACCTTCCTCTGCAATTTTCTGGAAGAGTTTGAGCAGGATAGGTGTTAGCTCTTCTCTAAATTTTTGTAGAATTCAGCTGTGAAGCCGTCTGGACCGGGGCTTTTGTTTGCTGGAAGATTTTTGATTACAGTTTCAATTTCCATGCTTGTGATGGGTCTGTTAAGATTTTCTATTTCTTCCTGGTCCAGTTTTGGAAAGTTGTACTTTTCTAAGAATTTGTCCATTTCTTCCACGTTGTCCATTTTATTGGCATATAATTGTTGATAGTAGTCTCTTCTGATCCTTTGTATTTCTGTGTTGTCTGTTGTGATCTCTCCATTTTCGTTTCTAATTTTGTTGATTTGATTTTTCTCCCTTTGTTTCTTGATGAGTCTGGCTAATGGTTTGTCAATTTTATTTATCCTTTCAAAGAACCAGCTTTTGGTTTTGTTGATTTTTGCTATGGTCTCTTTTGTTTCTTTTGCATTTATTTCTGCTCTAATTTTTAAGATTTCTTTCCTTCTACTAACCCTGGGGTTCTTCATTTCTTCCTTTTCTAGTTGCTTTAGGTGTAGAGTTAGGTTATTTATTTGACTTTTTTCTTGTTTCTTGAGGTATGCCTGTATTGCTATGAACTTTCCCCTTAGGACTGCTTTTACCGTGTCCCACAGGATTTGGGTTGTTGTGTTTTCATTTTCATTCGTTTCTATGCAAATTTTGATTTTTTTTTTTTGATTTCTTCTGTGATTTGTTGGTTATTCAGCAGTGTGTTGTTCAGCCTCCATATGTTGGAATTTTTATTAGTTTTTCTCCTGTAATTGAGATCTAATCTTACTGCATTGTGGTCAGAAAAAATGCTTGGAATGATTTCTATTTTTTTGAATTTACCAAGGCTAGCTTTATGGCCCAGGATGTGATCTATCCTGGAGAAGGTTCCATGTGCGCTTGAGAAAAAGTTGAAATTCATTGTTTTGGGATGAAATGTCCTATAGATATCAATTAGGTCTAACTGGTCTATTGTATCGTTTAAAGTTTGTGTTTCCTTGTTAATTTTCTGTTTAGTTGATCTATCCATAGGTGTAATTGGGGTATTAAAGTCTCCCACTATTATTGTGTTATTGTTAATTTCTCCTTTCATACTTGTTAGCATTTGTCTTACGTACTGTGGTGCTCCCGTGTTGGGTGCATATATATTTATAATTGTTATATCTTCTTCTTGGATTGATCCTTTGATCATTATGTAGTAACCTTCTTTGTCTCTTTTCACAGCCTTTGTTTTAAAGTCTATTTTATCTGATATGAATATTGCTACTCCTGCTTTCTTTTGGTCCCTATTTGCATGGAAAATCTTTTTCCAGCCCTTCACTTTCAGTCTGTATGTGTCCCCTGTTTTGAGGTGGGTCTCTTGTAGACAACATATGTAGGGGTCTTGTTTTTGTATCCATTCAGCCAGTCTTTGTCTTTTGGTTGGGGCATTCAACCCATTTACGTTTGAGGTAATTACTGATAAGTATGATCCCGTTGCCATTTACTTTATTGTTTTGGGTTCGAGTTTATACACCATTTTTGTGTTTCCTGTCTAGAGAAGATCCTTTAGCATTTGTTGGAGAGCTGGTTTGGTGGTGCAGAATTCTCTCAGATTTTGCTTGTCTGAAAAGCTTTTGATTTCTCCTTCATACTTGAATGAGATCCTTGCTGGGTACAATAATCTGGGCTGTAGGTTATTTTCTTTCATCATTTTAAGTATGTCTTGCCATTCCCTCCTGGCTTGAAGAGTTTCTATTGAAAGATCAGCTGTTATCCTTATGGGAATTCCCTTGTGTGTTATTTGTTGTTTTTCCCTTGCTGCTTTTAATATTTGTTCTTTGTGTTTGATCTTTGTTAATTTGATTAATATGTGTCTTGGGGTGTTTCTCCTTGGGTTTATCCTGTTTGGGACTCTCTGGGTTTCTTGTACTTGGGTGATTATTTCCTTCCCCATTTTAGGGAAGTTTTCCACTATTATCTCCTCAAGTATTTTCTCATGGTCTTTCTTTTTGTCTTCTTCTTCTGGAACCCCTATGATTCGAATGTGTAGCGTTTAATATTGTCCTGGAGGTCTCTGAGATTGTCCTCATTTCTTTTAATTCGTTTTTCTTTTATCCTCTCTGATTCATTTATTTCTACCATTCTATCTTCTAATTCACTAATCCTGTCTTCTGCCTCTGTTATGCTACTATTTGTTGCCTCCAGAGTGTTTTTAATTTCACTTATTGCATTATTCATTATATATTGACTCTTTTTTATTTCTTCTAGGTCCTTGTTAAACCTTTCTTGCATCTTCTCAATCCTTGTCTCCAGGCTATTTATCTGTGATTCCATTTTAGTTTCAAGATTTTGGATCAATTTCACTATCATTTTTCAGAATTCTTTATCAGGTAGATTCCCTATCTCTTCCTCTTTTGTTTGGTTTGGTGGGCATTTATCTTGTTCCTTTATCTGCTGAGTATTCCTCTGTCTCTTCATCTTGTTTAAATTGCTGAGTTTGGGGTGTCCTTTCTGTGTTCTGGCAGTTTGTGGAGTTCTCTTTATTGTGGCGTTTCCTCACTGTGTGTGGGTTTGTACAGGTGGCTTGTCAAGGTTTCCTGGTTAGGGAAGCTTGTGTCGGTGTTCTGGTGGGTGGAGCTGTATTTCTTCTCTCTGGAGTGCAATGAAATGTCCAGTAATGAGTTATGAGATGTCTATAGTTTTGGGGTGACTTTGGGCAGCCTGTATCTTGAAGCTCAGGGCTGTGTTCCTTTGTTGCTGGAGAATTTGCTTGGTATGTCTTGCCCTGGAACTTGTTGGCCCTTGTGTGGTGCTTGGTTTCAGTGTCAGTATGGAGGTGTTTGATGAGCTCCTGTCAATTAATGTTCCTTGGAGTCAGGAGTTCCCTGGAGTCAGGGTTTGGACTTAAGTCTCCTGCTTCCGGTTATCGGTCTTATTTTTACAGTAGTTTCAAAACTTCTCCTTCTATACAGCACCATTGATAAAACATCTACATTAAAGATGAAAAGTTTCTCTACAGTGAGGGTCACTCAGAGAGGTTCACAGGGTTACATGGAGAAGAGAAGAGGGAGGAGGGAGTTAGAGGTGACCCAAATGAGATGAGGTGAATCAATAGTGGAGAGAGTGGGCTAGCCAGTAGTCACTTCCTTATGTGCACTCCACAACTGGACCACTCAGAGATGTTCACGGGGTTATACAGAGAAGAGAAGAAGGAGGAAGGTAACAGAGGTGGCCAGAAGGATAAAAGGGGGAATGAAAAGGAGGGAGACAGATCCAGCCAGTAATCAGTTCCCTAAGTGTTCTCCACCGTCTGGAACACACAGAAATTCACAGAGTTGGGTAGAGTAGAGAGGGGTTAGGGAGGAGACACAGGTGACCTGGTGGAGAAAAAGGAGAGTCCAAAGGGAGAGAGAGCAGTCAAGCCAGTAATCTCACTCCCTAGTGAAAAATGGGTCCTGAAGATTGGGTCCTTAAAGGTACAAAATTGGTAACAAATACATAAAAGCAAAAATTAAAAATATAGAGTAGAGTTTGGAATTTCAAAAATACGATGTTAAAGAAAAGAAGAAGGAAAAGAAAGAGAGAAAAAACGAACAAACAAAAACAAAAAAGGTCGCGAAAATTGTAAAGAAAGTACAGGTACAAAATTGATAACTAATACCAGACAGCAAAAATTAAAAATCTAGAGTAGAGTTTGGAATTTCAAAAATACGATGTTAAAGAAAAGAAGAAGGAAAAGAAAGAGAGAAAAACGAACAAACAAAAACAAACAAGGTCACGAAAATTATAAAGAAAGTACACGTACAAAATTGATAACTAATACCAGAAAGCAAAAATTAAAAATCTAGAGTAGAGTTTGGAATTTCAAAAATACAATGTTAAAAAAAAAAGAAGAAAAATAAAGAGAGAAATCAAACAAATACGAACAATGTCACAAAAATTATAAAGAAAATACAGGTACAAAATTGATATCAAATACCAAAAAGCACAAATTAAAAATCTAGAGTAAAGTTTGAAATTTCAGATATACAATGTTATATAAAAGAAGAAGAGAAAGAAACAGAGAAGAAGAAGAAAAAAAAAGTCACAGAAATTATATAAAAAAAAAACTATAGGTACAAAATTGATAACATATACCAAAAAGTGAAAATTAAAAATCTAGAGTAGAGTTTGGAATTTCACAAATACAATGTTAAAGAAAAGAAGAAAAAAACAAAAACAAAACAAAACAAAACAAAAAAAAACAAGGTCAAAAAATTATAAAATATATATATGAATTTTTTTTTTGCAAAGTAATAGGTTATAAAAGTGAAAATTAAAGGAACAATAGAGGACTTAAAAAAATTTTTTTAATTAAAAAAAAAGAAAGAATGATCGTAAAAATAATAAAAATATATCTAGGACTTTTTTGTTTTTTTGTGTGGGTGTTGTGGGTTCAGTTCATTTTTGGCTAGTTCCTTGGTCAGATTTATATTTCTCAAGATCTATAGGCCCCTTCCTATGTAGTCCGTAGTAACCACAGGGTTTTGATCTATTGCCTGTAGCTTCCAAGGCGTTCCCCTCTGTTATATCTTCTTCTGTTTGCTAGTCTCTTCAGTATCTGGTTTCTGCCCTGACACAAAGGGCACGGTGTAGGACACTTTTTTTTTTTTTTTTTAGGCTTACTTGTTCAGTCGCGCTGTGGGGAGGGAGGGAGGGATGCTGCAAACAAATAACACTGGCATGGGCTCGCAGTGCCTCAGCCACCCTGGGTCTGCCCCCGCTCACGGCGCGTGTAGCCTCCCTGTCCACACTGCTCAGACTCTAGGTTGTTCCGCCGGGAACAATCCGAGGCTGGCCCTGGGCTGCATGCAGCTCCCAGGTCCAAGCCGCTCAGGTTCAGGCACTCGGGTAGTCCTCAGAGTCGCAGACTCAGTTGGGCCTGCGTTTTGTGCTCTTCCCAGGTCCGAGCAGCTCAGGTGATGAGGTGTTTGGCGAGCGCCAATGCTGCGACTTATCGCCTCCCCGCCACTCGGTTATCTGGGTGTAAAACCGGCGCACCTTCTCAGGCAGATGTTGACCGTCCAGACCCCCAAGAAGTTTTAGTTAGCAAAGAAGCCTGCTTACAGTTTTATAGATAATGTCTCTCTGGGGCTGCGATTGCCCCCTTCCGGCTCTGGCTGCCTGTCACCAGAGGGGGAAGATCTGCAGCCGGCTATCTCTGTTCAGTCCTTTGTTCCGTGCGGGGGCCTGGTGGTCTTAGGTTAGGGCTGGCTTTTCACGTGGTAGATATCCCACAGTCTGGTTTGCTAGCCCAAATTATTTCGCTCAGATAGCGCTCAGGGTATTCAGGCCAGATTCTTACTCTCAGCGATGCAGCCCACGCCGCGCCTCCCTGCCCAGCCACGGCTTGCTAATGGCGGATGCAGGCATCTGCGCTGCTTCTCCGCTGGGGGAGTTACCGTAGGGCTCGCAATCTGTGGGTTTTAATTGTTTATTTATTTTTTCTCCCTGTTATGTTGCCCTCTGTGCTTCCAAAGCTCGGCACAGATTCGGCAGTGAGAAGGTTTCCTGGTGTTTGGAAACTTCTCTCTTTTTAAGATTCCCTTCCCGGGACGGAACTCCGTCCCTCCCTCTTTTGTCTCATTTTTTTTGTTTTTAATATTTTTTCCTACCTCCTTTCGAAGAGTTGGGTTGCTTTTCTGGGTGCCTGATGTCCTCTGCCGGCATTCAGAAGTTGTTTTGTGGAATTTACTCGACGTTTAAATGCTCTTTTGATGAATTTGTGCGGGAGAAAGTGTTCTCCCCGTCCTACTCCTCTGCCATCTTGGCTCCTCCCTCCAAGAGGGTGCTTGTTAACTGGCAGTGCAGAAAAGGTCTCCTCTCTTTCATTGTCTGTATAAAGTTACTTCTTTTCTGGGCAGTGGTTAATTTGTTGAAAATCTGAGGAAGAGTCTTCACAGTTGGGGTGGGGAAAAGTGCTAAATGGACCTTATGAACTCTTCTAAGGTTCATTCAAAGACACTTCTAACCTCTGCTGCTGCTGCTGCTGCTGCTAAGTCACTTCAGTCGTGTCCGACTCTGTGCGACCGCATAGACGGCAGCCCACCAGGCTCCCCCGTCCCTGGGATTCTCCAGGCAAGAACACTGGAGTGGGTTGCCATTTCCTTCTCCAATGCATGAAAGTGAAAAGTGAAAGTGAAGTCGCTCAGTTGTGTCTGACTCTTAGCGACCCCATGGACTGCAGCCCACTAAGCTCCTCTGTCCATGGGATTTTCCAGGCAAGAGTACTGGAGTGGGGTGCCATTGCCTTCTCCCTTCTACCCTCTAGTTTCATAGAAACCTCAGGCTCCTCTGTTGCTTTATTAGCACAGGTTTTATCCAGAAGGTGGCATCACAGAACCTGAATTTCATTCACCAAAGGTTAAAAGAAAATCCACATTTCTTTGTGATTGAAAACTAAAGTGTGTAGTCTTTAGAGGGCATGTTGACATTTTAAAGATGTTTTGTTTACCCTTGTAATTGGTGAAATTACTTTAAAGCTGTGAAAGATGGGGGTAATGATAGTTTCCTACTCAGTGAAAACATGAAGGCTGAGATACTTAGAAAAACTTGTCCTAATTCCATGTTCCTTCACTAAGTGACATGATGATGATGATGAAAACTGCCTTATTTCCTAGTCAGAACAATTGTGTAACTTAAGAATAAACATGATGTCTTCTTCCCCTTCCATACCCACTTGCTTCCACTGCCCATCAAAGTCATCTTGGCTGACTTCATTGGAGGCAGGGGTCAAGATAACCTAAATGGATGGTTTAATAGATAAATCTACTGTGTATTGGCACTTAAAAATAAGTCACAAGGTTGAGGATTCCAAAAAGGTGACTCTCCAACTGGTGACAGTCTCACAAATCCGGGCTCTCATGGAAAGAGAAGGTAATCCTCCTCTGAATTTGAGATGGACTCTGGCTTGCTGGTTCTTTCCCAGGAATTCATTCTTAGGTGAGCCATGTCAATTAGGCTCGTGAGACAGTACCTCAGTGAATGTCTACTCACTCATGGGAATGTTAATGTTCTATAAATTCTCGGTGTGAGGTATTCCTTTGGATACATACCACAAATGGGATTGCTGGACTAGATGGTGGTTCTGTTTTTAATTTTGAGGGACTCTCATACTGTTTTCCATAGTAGCTGTACCAATTTAATCTTGAACTAAATGAGTTTCATGAGTGGTTCTCAGGCGACTTTTGATTGCCAGTTCTTTTCAGAAGAAATACAGTAGAGGTTAGAGGCCCAAAGTGGGAAGGATTTCCCTGATCAGGAAAGATGGAATGACTAACTGCGTGCAGACCTTCACTGGGGTGCCTAAAGCCTAGAGGTGGGGAAGGGGCTGGGAAGAGCAGCTGGGAAGCTGCTCTCAGAGCACAGGAGAAAACTGGACAGGAGGACATAGGCCATCAATGTGAAAGGTGAATTGGACTTTCTGTGCTCAAAAGTGTCTCCTACCTATTTCTCAATCCCTGGTACTGCCTGTAATCACTGTAGCAAGGGGACTTAAAGGAATAGTGCACATTGCTGAGTGTGACATGAGAGTGGGTTACATTCTGGCAAAGGTAAGGATTTACCCTATGTTACAGCATTCCTCAGAATTTTCATCATGAAGGATTTACCCTATGTTACAGCATTCCTCAGAATTTTGGACTTGACTGTTGGGGATGTTCTTGTGTTCCTGCTTCAGTCTGTGCACTGCCTTAGGCTGTGAAAAGTGGCTCAGGAAAGTAGCCTTCCCCCTCCTATATTGTGCCCTAGAGTAATAATCTGAGGAAGTCTCCTGGGAGGCACCCACTGATGTTGACTATGTTTGGTTGAGTAGACCACTCAACTCTTCCATGAAGACTACCTGTGGCCATAAAGAGACACATGAAAGTGAGCTGTTGTTGCTGGTGTGTTCTACTGATATACCAGGCAGACACTTCTTCCTTCAATACACAGACACCTCAGGTGCCTTGCTAAAGTCCTAAAGAAGGTGCATATTGGCAGTGGCAGCATGTGGGGCATGGGAAATGTTGAGTCTGGGGCAGAAGTTGGTGGTAGCCTGATGTCAGAATTCTGTGCCATTGTGCAGAGTGAGGGCATATTGGGAAACCTGAGGAGTCCCAACTCTGTTTGTAGGAATGTGGTTGGAACTTTTCACGTCCACTTTCTGCATTCTTCCACTGAGCACACTCTGCACATTGTTTGGAAGAAAGAGGTCCGATGGGTCTTGTCAATGGACTGTCCATGAATCTGGGGCCATTTGCTTCCTTCAGGGCATATGCCAATGACCCTGGGTGTACAGGAAACTCCAGAATCAGGTGCCCCAGCTGGAGGATGAAACCCTTGGTTTCCTCTTGCTGGAGAGGGATACATGCAAGGCTGTAGCTGTCTCTCGTCTCTGTGTATCTGCTAGAAAGCCTTTCTTCTTGGTGGTGGCTCCTCTTCCATTTGGTTTTTTCTGTTGGTGGGGGTGACATTACCTCAAGGGGACCTTCTCTGCACTCTCAAGGAAGAAGGTGTTGTTGGTACAAGAGTGGAAGGACAGTTTTGAATTGTTTGTGGTGTTGTGTAATGAGTGGGGGAGAGGAAAGGGGAGCTCAATCTGGGGGTAGGGGGTAGGTCAAATGGTTGCCCCATTTCAGGCTTTTGCTTTCTTTTGATTAGGGAAATTTGGGCCCAGCAGGGCTTTGAGGAGGAGGCTCTGAGAGTATAAGGAAAGACTGACAGTGGGGAGGACAAGAGTCTTTGTTGTGATGATCGTGGTGGACATTGTGGGTTCAGCACTCTTTCTCCTGTCTCCTTTCTCCATTCTTGTGCCCTTCTTTTGGGTTAGCATAGCTGAGGGACAGAAGATAACAATGGACCCTGATGGATATCCTGTAAGAAAATATGGCTTTTTTTTTTTTTTAATGAACTAGGACATTTATTATGGGAACAGATTTATTTTCAATTTTCCCAAGTGAATTGTGATTTTGTCTGCAAGTGAAGGCTTTGCTGTGTCTTCCTTGTTCTGTTGTCTAGACCTGTGAAACATGGCTGTTGTGGAAAGGGAGCTCTTTGCCTTGCTATACTGTTGCACAGTGTATAATCTAAGGGAATTCTGAGAAGGGACTGCTGTTGCTTACACTATTTTTTTTTTTCTCCAGAGATATTTTCCACTTTTTCATATAGCTTTATGGGCCCTTTATCAGTGCTTTTCCTGCCAGGTCCCTGAAATAACACTCTTGGTTTGTCAAAATAAAAAGAGGCTTATTTAACTTACAGAAAAGATTTGCCTACATTGCAGAGAGTCAGAAATGGAAACCCACTCCTGTACTCTTGCCTGGAGAATCCCAGGGAAAGAGGAGCCTAATGGGCTTCCATCTATGGGGTCACACAGAGTCGGATATGACTGAAGTGACTGAACAGCAGCAGAGTCAGACAAATAACTGACACATATTCCAAAGTTTTTTGGGATAAGTTGAGAAAGAAGGTCTTTTCCCTTTTCAACATGAGCAATTTAATTTTCCGTATTTTAGTTTCCCTTACAATAGGCTCCCATGAGATACCAGGTCCCCTGGGTATCTGCACCCTCCCTCCAAGTGCTGATTCTAAAGTAGTCCTGGCCATAGTCAGACCTGTGCAGAGAACTTCCTCATGAGGAACTTGTGGAAATAGCACCTGAAGGGAAAGTGAAAAATGTGAGTGACTTCTTATCCTCTCTAGCTGCTTTTTAACCCATACATATGTCCTCAGTGGGGATTCTCTGTGATCAATAGGATCCCTTGAGATGAGGATTAAAACTACAAATCTTGTTTAGAGATGGTTTGAATTGCTCTGCTGATGTCAGCAATCTGTTGGCAAGAGGAGCTGAACTTCATCTCTCACCATCCCTTTCTCAAGTGCTCGGAAGGAGCAGAGATTTGATCTCCAGTTGGCAGAGGTACGATTTCTGTGTCTTGTGGTGCACAAGACCTGCTAGAATACTTGGTAGGTGGCAAGGACTCAGATCCTGCAGTTTTAGTTATGGAATTTTAGTGTGCAGCTCTGTCAAAAGAGTGGGCAAAATGAGCACAATATGTGCATTCCCATAAGATTTGAATGGTCTCTTCATCCCTCTGGATTTGAATTTGCCCTCCCAGTCCACTATGCTGACTCCAGCATGCACACAAAATGGGTTACTGAGCATCGCCAGCCAGGCCACCTCACAGTTTAGATTTGGCTTGGCTTTCTGAGCTTCCTTCGCCTCTCCTTATTCATGTGCAAGCCTACTGTACTACTTCTCATCAGCTTTGGAAAAAAAAAAAAAAGCAGTGAACTCACTTCAGTGAATCCTAAGAATATTTACTGGTGTACTCAGCCTGTCCCCATCAGTCAGACAAAGAACCTTCCAGAATGCTGAAAGGCCTGTTGTAGATTTTCCTCTATTAAGTTGTCAGAGTACTGAGCTACAGGATATAGGATATAGTTAAAGCCAGGAACCAAGCACCTCTGCATCTCCTCCAGATCCCAGAACTGAAAATGCTAAGAGGGTAGATCTTATTCTGTCATGTTTTACTACCAAATAATAATAATAATAAATTATGAAGGTGAAATGAAACTTCAGAATGGATGAATGTGTTTGTGGTATAGATTATGGAGATGCTTTATGGATGTATACTTATCTCCAGACTCATTAGATTGCATACATTAAATGTGCACATTTTTTTTTATATGTGAGTCAGTCCTCATACCTCAATAAAGGGGTTTAAAAAAATAAAGAAGACCCTTCCATGATCACAAATGAATGCACCCCCTCAAGTGTTTTTAGATTTTAGAACTGAGAGGGAAGACTGTTTCTCCTCGAGGAAATGGGTAATTCCATTTACAGCTTCTGTATTATGGTTTTGCCTTGGTTTTTCTATGTATAGGTAGTATTTTCATTGGTGGTGTATAAGGTTAACCTTTCTTCCATAGGATTTTGAATTTCATAGAATCACAGCAATTCTACAGAAGTCATCAACTTCATGCAGAGGACTTCAGCTCAAGGAGTGACCCTGGGACATCAAGGAGTTGTCATTTGACCAGAAATTGACTTTGTGGTATTGTGCCTTTGGGGAGGGCTTGGATTTGGGGTTGTTTTCATGTTTTATAATATGTGCTTTTTTGCTTACTCAAGAAATCTTTAAAAATTTTGTACCCATGGGGACATGTCAAATTGTGTATGTACTGTATTTATATTTCACAGGGTGAAAGGCACTGTCTCAGGCTCATTGGTCTCTCTAGCAGGCCTATTTTCTCTGAGACCTTCTCACAGCCTTCTATTTGCTGTGTCACTGAGTTTCCTGGCCATAGTTACTTGGTTTAGTATACTTTTCATCTTTTCCTAGTTGAGCCAGTAATACTTTTGTTATAGTTTGGGACTAGACCTGCAAGAATGAGTGAGAGCCTGTAAAGGTTCACTAGTAACCTTTTACTGCAGAGAATATAAAAAGACATACTATTGGGACTTCCCTGGGAGTCCAGTGGTTAAGGCTCCGTGCTTCTGATATAGGGGGGAGGGAGTTCAATCCCTGTTGGGGGAACTAAGATACCACACGCTTCATGGCATGGCCAAAAAAAAAAAAAAAAAGACAAAAAAAGACATTGCTGAGTTTCCCTGAGTTAGCCTCATTTCTGTGTTTGTAAAATCTATTTGTTGCTTAAATTTCTTGTATTTTGTTAAATACTTACGTTCTTCCAATAAAATTCATTTGCTTCAGAAGATTTCACTTGTATGTTTTTTCTTATTCACAATGAACACCAGCATGATCAAAAACTGAGACTCTGTCATGTGCATTGTCACCTGAACCGGGGCGGAGCTCTAAGCTCTGAAGGCTGATGCATTAAGAACAGGAGCTGGTGGCAAGGGGATGGGGTCTCCAGGCCATGCTAAAAGTTCCCCTCTTTGTTAAAAAGTTCCCCTCTTTGTTAAGCCTGCTCGTTTGTTTAGGGAAGTATTCCCCTTAATGTTACTCAGTCGTGTCTGATTCTGTCCTACCCCATGGACTGTAACCTGCAGGATCCTGTGTCCATGTTATTCTCCAGGCAAGAATACTGGAGTGGGTTGCCATTCCCTTCTCCAGGGTATCTTCCCAACCCAGGGATCGAACCCTGGTCTCTTGCATTGTAAGCAGATTCTTTACCATCTGAGCCACTTGGGAAGCCCAATCCCCTAAAGGTAGCAGGTAATTTAATAACCTCCCTATGAGAAGTGATACTTTTAGCCACTTCATGAAGGCCATGAATGCATATTTGGGGATCATGGAGAAATGTGATACTCCCAACGGCAAGGAGAGGTAGAGTGACCAGCATGGTTTTATAGAAGATTAGTTCAGAAGTCAGTAGGACCAAACTAGAAGCAGCAAACACACAATTAATTCCTGCTGAAGCCTGCATTAGATTCTTAGTCCCTTGTGCCTGAGACATCTTTTATTACACCACACCACTAGATCTTATAAAGACTTTGTAATAGCAGAATTAAATTAGCTAAGTGGGTACAATTTTTTGGCATTGTTTATTCTTTAAGAATATCAATACACTTTCCAGTTCTAACTGGAATTAGACATGCAATTAACTAAAATTGCATGTCTTACGTATAGTATACCGTGGTTTAAACATTTCAGCATGGACTTACCCGGTGGTCCAGTGGCTGAGACTCCGTGCTTCCAATGCAGGGGGCCAAAGTTCGATCCCTGGTTGGGAAACTGCCGGGAGGCAGCACAGGTGTTCCCACTCATGACAAGGTCATGAGGGAGAGCCCTGATGCGCAAGGTGAATCAGGGCTTGAGGGCCCCCCACCCTGGATCTGCCTGAGCGTCTACCCCAAAACCAGAATCTGTCTACTATTTCACGACTTTCACCAACTCTTCTGACATTAATGGGGGGCTATCCCCGACCACCTTTCTCTGAAGAAAATGAACTTAAAACTCTAGTTAATAAGTCTCCTGGGCATAATAGGAGTGTTTCAATTCAAACCCCTCTGATGACTTTCTAGCTTGCCTGACAGGTTTGTTTGGACTCCTGCAGCTACACATGTGATTGTTCACAGCCTCCCAACCATGAGAGGCAAGGGAAGCTTAAGATATTCTAACAATGAAGGGCTTCTCAGAGAGTTAAAATTGTTAGAATAGAACTAGTAGAGGATTTCTTTGTTGAGCTAATGCTTGCTTCCAAGTTTCCATATCCCTTACCTACTGTGTCCCTGGGAGTGTATTGATTAATATAGTTGGTATATAGAAATGTAAGTAGTAGCTTTAATGTTTGTAACCTTGGACCCTTGAGTTAATTCTTTTCTTGTTATAGCCCACCACACTTTTTCCCTATAGGAAAGCAACTTTATCTAATGCTTTTAGAGGGTGGTGCCTGACTTTAGAATAATCACCTTTAGAGAAAAATAAGTTTTCTGAAGAAAGGGTCATAAAATGTTAACAGGCCTCCTGGCCAGAAGATGATGTAAATCACCTAAAGCTTTTGTATATGATAAGTTTGCAGACATCAAGGACTGCTGAATTGCATGACTCTACCCCCCCCCACCCATTATCCTCTATGCACAACTTAAGGTATAAAAACTGCATTGGAAAATAAAGTATGGGCCATGCTCATCAGGCTTGGTCTCCCCGTGTCGTTCTTTCTCTTTCCTTTTCCTTTTCAGGCTGATTCCCTGGAGCACAGGGGCCCTCTGCATTCACTTTCCTGCCTGGGCTTCTAAGACCCACTCGAGAAGGTGCCTAAGGTGGGGCACCTTCAGCTATTCGAGAGGGCGCCTGTGGCCTACATGAACAGAGAAAGTCCTGTGCTGGGTTTTTATTGGCTTTCTGCATAAACCAAGGAATATCAGCCTCTTTTCTCTTCTCTATTTTCTTAACTGCAAAATTCTTTCCTTATCTATTTCTCTATTTCTCTCAGTCACTGACGCCGTCCTCCTGAGGGAATCCCTGGATCCAACCAGGGCTGGACCCCGGCAGGAAACTTGATTCCACATGCCACAACTAAGACCCAGTGCAGCCAAATAAAAACATATTAAAAAACAAAAAACATTTCCCCAGAAAATGGCCCTATTGTGGTCAGTAACCCCATCCCTACCCCCACGGGAAAGGAGAGTAAGACTGGCAGTCTGTTCTGCCTGTAGCTCTTCAGGGTGGCTGGGTGCCTATCTCTTCCTGGGATTTCATAAAGATCTTGGGATGAAAGTGGAAGCAATTCTGTTCTTGCCATTCAGTCTAGAGGACCCTAAGCTTTAATGTCTCATTTCCTGCCTGAGAGGTTCATCAGGATGCAGAGCTCAGATCACTTCTTTTTTTGGCCAATTGCAGCTGGAACTTTATATCCCTTTTATTATCCTCTCCTGCTACAGAATGAGTCTCATATAAAATTATAAGCCATCTCTCGTTGGCCCTATTTCAGGTCAGTGGGTATGATTTTACCTGAGGCATTTGCATTTAGACTGCCAAACACCATGAAACCCCACTACCATTCTGATTTTAATTTACACCCCCAAGCCCCAACCAAAGCACTTTCCATGGAGGCAGGCCCAGGGCAGGGGTGCACAGGGCCGTGGGCATTACTGTCACCTGCACAGGCCCTGCCCTTAAGAGCAAATGGTTGCTAGTGCACAGGTGCAATGTGGAAGCAGAGCCAGGACTGGAGGGGCGGGAGAAGAGGGTTGGGGGAGGGGCGGAGCTAATGGCCATAAGGAGGCGGGATCAGAAATGAGGGGCAGGGCCTAGGTTTCCCCAGGCAGGCGGTGGGTGAGGGGCAGGGGCCAGGGCCCAGGGGGCGAGCCCAGAACTCTGTGTCTTACAAGATGGAGGTGAGGCCCGTTGCACTTGGAGCAGAGGAGTCAGCCAGGTGCCCACCCTCCCTGCCGAGTTCGCCACGCACTCGTCCTTCTGAATTCCTTGGTTTGCATGAGGTTCTGTGAACACATTTTCCTGCTTATTCATGCATCTCTCAGACAGATTATTGGCACCTACGCTGCAGATGTTGCCTGCAACATTAATGGGAAAGCCCCAAATACTAGCCAGCATAATCCAGAGCAGCATGTTCAAAGAGTGCACCATGACCAGGGAATGTAAGGAAGGTTTAATGCTAATAAATATCTTAACATTCTACATTAAAAGACTAAAATAAAATAATCATCTGGTCATCTGCATCAGCTGTGAAAAGATAAAAATGAAGAGTTATCTGATGTTACCAGAGGCATTTGCTTTTATTCTATAACCAATACCAGAAAATCAAAAGACCACTCAGATCATTAAGCTACCTTCTCTGACATCATCATCACATATATGCACATAATTCAGTGTTTACTTAGGGCAATGACACTCCAATTTCTTTCACAAATCATGTGTTTTCATGAGACAGTGCTACAAGTCAACCTTTCTAGATAGACCCAACAGCTCAACCCGAAGAGGATGTGACTCTTTCCAGAAGAAAATATGCAATTAACTAACCTGTTTGGAGTTTGGATTTTAGTTGAACTCTTACTTAATATATTGCATATATATCAGAACATTTAAAGGAATCTTAGTTTTACAGATTTTGTAAGTTTAGTTTTTAAAACAAATAGATTTAGTGTTCATGAACGTTTTACTCACTGACTGCTTTTTCCCCCTCCCAAATCTGTTTTTCTTCTGCATTCTTCCCCTTGATAAATGAAAGTTCTTTACTTCCTATTGCTTAGGCCAAGCACCCTGGCATCTTCCTTGACTCCTCTGTTTCTTTCGTGTCCTTCACGAAATCCATCAGCAAATCCTCAACTCCACCTTCAACATATAACAAAAGGGCTGCACATCCAGGGACAGGAGGAATTGCTGTGGCCTTTCTTTCAGTCCATTTACCACAGTCTGTATGTGGAAATAGGAGCCAATACCTAGAAGCAGAGTCCCATAAGCAGTATCAGATCAGATCAGGTCAGTTGCTCACTCGTGTCTGACTCTTCGCAACCCCACGAATCGCAGGACGCCAGGCCTCCCTGTCCATCACCAACTCCCAGAGTTCACTCAGACTCACGTCCATTGAGTCAGTGATGCCATCCAGCCATCTCATCCTCTGTTGTTCCCTTCTCCTCCTGCCCCCAATCCCTCCCAGTGTCAGAGTCTTTTCCAATGAGTCAACTCTTCACATGAGGTGGCCAAAGTACTGGAGTTTCAGCTTTAGCTTCATTTCTTCCAAAGAAATCCCAGGGCTGATCTCCTTCAGAATGGACTGGTTGGATCTCCTTGCAGTCCAAGGGACTCTCAAGAGTCTTCTCCAACACCACAGTTCAAAAGCATCAATTCTTCGGCACTCAGCCTACTTCACAGTCCAACTCTCACATCCATACATGACCACTGGAAAAACCATAGCCTTGACTAGACGGACCTTTGTTGGCAAAGTAATGTCTCTGCTTTTCAATATGCTATCTAGGTTGATCATAACTTTCCTTCCAAGGAGTAAGCGTCTTTTAATTTCATGGCTGCAGTCACCATCTGCAGAGATTTTGGAGCCCAGAAAAATAAAGTCTGACACTGTTTCCTGTGTTTCCCCATCTATTTCCCCTGTTTCCCCATCTATTTCCCATGAAGTAGTGGGACCGGATGCCATGACCTTCATTTTCTGAATGTTGAGCTTTAAGCCAACTTTTTCACTATCCTCTTTCACTTTCATCAAGAGGCTTTTGAGTTTCTCTTCACTTTCTGCCATAAGGGTGGTGTCATCTGCATATCTGAGGTTATTGATATTTCCCCCGGCAATCTTGATTCCAGATTGTGCTTCTTCCAGCCTAGCGTTTCTCATGATGTAGTCTGCATATAAGGTAAATAAGCAGGGTGACAATATACAGCCTTGAGGTACTCCTTTTCCTATTTGGAACCAGTCTGTTGTTCCATATCCAGTTCTAACTGTTGCTTCCTGACCTGCATACAAATTTTTCAAGAGGCAGGTCAGGTGGTCTGGTATTCCCATCTCTTTCAGAATTTTCCTCAGTTTATTGTGATCGACACAGTCAAAGGCTTTGGCATAGTCAATAAAGCAGAAATAGATGTTTTTCTGGAACTCTCTTGCTTTTTCCATGATCTAGCAGACGTTGGCAATTTGATCTCTGGTTCCTCTGCCTTTCCTGAAACCAGCCTGCACATCTGGAAGTTCATGGTTCACGTATAGCTGAAGCCTGGCTTGGAGAATTTTGAGCATTAGTTTACTAGCATGACAGATGAGTGCAATTGTGAGATAGTTTGAGCATTCCTTGGCATTGCCTTCCTTTGGGATTGGAATGAAAACTGACCTTTTCCAGTCCTGTGGCCATTGCTGAGTTTACCAAATTTGCTGGCATATTGAGTGCAGCACTTTCACAGCATCATCTTTAAGGATTTGAAATAACTCAACTGCAACTACATCACCTCCACTAGCTTTGTTTGTAGTGATGCTTTCTAAGGCCCACTAGACTTTACATTTCAGGATGTCTGGCTTGAGGTGAGTGATCACACCATCATGATTATCTGGGTCGTGAAGATCTTTGTTGTACAGTTCTTCTGTGTATTTTTGCTACCTCTTCTTAATATCTTCTTCTTCTGTTAGGTCCATACCATTTCTGTCCTTTTTCGAGCCAATCTTTCCATGAAATGTTCCCTTGGTATCTCTAATTTTCTTATAGAGATCTCTAGTCTTCCCCATTCTGTTGTTTCCTCTATTTCTTTGCATTGATCACTGAGGAAGGCTTTTTTTTTTTTTTTTATCTCTCCTTGCTCTTCTTTGGAACTCTGCTTTCAAATGGGAATATTTTTCCTTTTCTTCTTTGCTTTTCACTTCTTTTCTTTTGACAGCTATGTGCAAGGCCTCGTCAGACAACCATTTTGCTTTTTTGCATTTCTTTTTTTGTGGGATGACCTTGACCCCTGTCTCCAGTACAGTGTCATGAACCTCCGTCCATAGTTCATCAGGTACTCTGTCTATCAGATCTAGTCCCTTAAATATATTTCTCACTTCCACTGTATAATCATAAGGGATTTGATTTAGGTCATACCTGAATGGTCTAGTGGTGTTCCTTACTTTCTTCAGTTTAAGTCTGAATTTGGCCATAATAAGTTCATGATCTGAGCCACAGCCAGCTCCTGGTCTTGATTTTGCTGGCTGTATAGAGCTTCCCCATATTTGGCTGCAAAGAATATAATCAGTTTGATTTCGGTGTTGACCATCTGGTGATGTCCATGTGCAGAGTCTTCTCTTGTGTTGTTGGAAATGGGTGCTTGCTAGGACCAGTGTGTTCTCTTGGAAAAACTCTATTAGCCTTTGCCCTGCTTCTGGAAATTACATATTCCAAGCCAAATTTGCCTCTTACTCCAGGTGTTTCTTGACTTCCTCCTTTTGCATTCCAGTCCCCTATAATGAAAAGGAGATTTTTTTTTTGGGTGGGGGGTTAGTTCTAAAAGGTCTTATAGGTCTTCATAGAACCATTCAACTTCAGCTTCTTCAGCCTTACTGGTTGCGGCATAGGCTTGGATCACCGTGATACTGAATGGTTTGCCTTGGAAATGAACAGATATCATTCTGTTGTTTTTGAGATTGCATTCAAGTGCAGACTCTTTTGTTGACCATGATGGCTACTCCATTTCTTCTAAGGGATTTCTGCCCACAGTAGTTGATATAATGGTCATCTGAGTTAAATTCACCTATTCCAGTCCATTTTAGTTCACTGATTCCTAGAATGTGGACGTTCACTCTTGCCATCTCCTGTTTGACCACTTCCAATTTGCCTTGATTCATGGACCTCACATTCCAGGTTCCTATGCAATATTGCTCTTTACAGCATTGGACATTGCTTCTATCACCAATCACATCCACAGCTGGGTATTGTTTTTGCTTTGGCTCCATCCCTTCATTCTTTCTGGAGTTATTTCTCCACTGATCTCCTGTAGCATATTGGGCACCTACCGACCTGGGGAGTTCCTCTTTCAGTATCCTATCATTTTGCCTTTTCATACTGTTCATGGGATTCTCAAGGCAAGAATACTGAAGTGGTTTGCCATTCCCTTCTCCAGTGGACCACATTCTGTCAGACCTCTCCACCATGACCCGTCTGTCTTGGTGGCCCCACATGGCACGGCTTACTGTCATTGAGTTAGACAAGACTGTGGTCCGTGTGATCAGATTGGCTAGTTTTGTATGATTATGGTTTCAAAGCGTGTGCTCTCTGATGCCCTCTTGCAACACCTACCATCTTACTTGGGTTTCTCTTACCTTGAACGTGGGGTATTTCTTCACTGCTGCTCCAGCAAAGCACAGCTGCTGCTCCGTACCTTGGACGAGGTCACCCCTCCTGACCTTGAACATGGAGTAGCTCCTTTAGGCCCTCCTACACCCGCACACCCACCCCTCCTTGGATGTGGGGTTGCTCCTCTCGTCCACCACCCCTGACCTCGGACATGGGATAGCTCCTCTTGGCCTCTGCCCTTGAACTCAGGCATGGGGTAGCTCCTCTTGGTCACTCCTATGCCATTGCAGCCTGGCGCTCTCAGTTGCCACCCCTGACCTTGGGCGTGGGTTAGCCACTCTCAGACGTGCTTCTGCACAGTCTGTCACAGCCAGCGCACTTCTGCACCACTCAAGGGGTATGAATCCCTTCTAATCCCCTAGTGTGAATACAGAATCAAAAATGGGTGTAAAGGAAACATCTGTGGATTTGCAAGGGGTTAGAATTTCAGCTCAGTGTTCTCTCTCCATATCCTAAGAGGAGCAGAAAATAAAAGGAATCTCCTTTCTACCTCCAGGAGAGTGGAGGACAAAATTAACATATAGCCCACAACTTGAATGTTGTACAAAGTTCAGATGCAGGATTAGAGTTTTAGACCACTGTTTGGGATCAGTGAAACTTTGTGATTGATGGAAGAAATTTTCACAATTGAGATATGGGGAAACAATTCTGGCTTATATGTGATTTAGCTTGAACTTTATGCTAACTAGAACAGCCTGTCTTATGACCTGTTTATCATGCGGTGTACATCTGCTTTAGCCATTAAGAAAATAATTCTTTATCCAGAAGTAAAGCATGTACACTTTGAAGGTGGGGATAAATGCTACCCTATTCTATGATGCTTATGCTAGTATTCCTTTAAATATAAGTTTTCCTTCCCAGATACCAAGGTCCTGATGATTCACTCTGTACGTGCTAATCTATTACTTTTGAAATCTTGAAGGAATGTACCCCTGCATGTTTCTGTTTGATGGTTCTTTATTCTGCAAAGATATAAAACTGTGATGAAAACCATGCTTCTCCAGCACAGCTTCTGAGAGTTACTGAGAAGTTGTTCCCTAGGCCGTGGTCCTCAGTTTGGTTCAATAAAATTCTTTTCTATTTTGACTCCTGTTACATATCATTTATTGGTTATTTGTGTTGACATGATGATAAATAAGGCATGGCTTGTCACCATCTGAGTCTTCAGTGATCAATGCAAAGAAATAGAGGCAAACAACAGAATGGGAAAGACTAGAGAACTCTTCAAGAAAATTAGAGATACCAAGGGAATATTTCATGCAAAGATGGGCTCTATAAAGGACAGAAATTGTATTAAAAGGTCTTGTAGGTCATCATAGAACCGTTCAACTTCAGCTTCTTCAGCATTACTGGTCGGGGCATAGACTTGGATTACTGTGATATTGAATGGTTTGCCTTGGAAACGAACAGAGATCATTCTGTCATTTTTGAGATTGCATCTGAGTACTGCATTTCAGGCTCTTTTGTTGACCATGATGGCCACTCCATTTCTTCTGAGGGATTCCTGCCAGCGGTAGTAGATATAATGGTCATCTGAGTTAAATTCACCCATTCCAGTCCGTTTCAGTTCACTGATTCCTAGAATGTCGACATTCACTCTTGCCATCTCTTGTTTGACCACTTCCAATTTGCCTTGATTCATGGACCTGACATTCCAGGTTCCTATGCAATATTGCTCTTTATAGCATCAGACCTTGCTTCTATCACCAGTCACATCCACAGCTGGGTATTGTTTTTGCTTTGGCTCCATCCCTTCATTCTTTCTGGAGTTATTTCTGCACTGATCTCCAGTAGCATATTGGGCATCTACTGACCTGGGGAGTTCCTCTTTCAGTATCTTATCATTTCGCTTTTTCATACTGTTCATGGGGTTCTCAAGGCAAGCATACTGAAGTGGTTTGCCATTCCCTTCTCCAGTGGACCACATTCAGTCTGATCTCTCCACCATGACCCACCCGTCTTGGGTTGCCCCACCGGCATGCCTTAGTTTCATTGATTTAGACAAGGCTGTGGTATAGACACCACTATATATAAAATAGATAGCCAAAAAGGACCTACTACAAAACCACAGGCAACTCTGCTAGACATTCTGTAACAACATAAATGGAAAAAGAATTTGTAAAGGAATAGATATATGTATGTGTGCCTGTGCAAGCTCAGTTGCTTCAGATGTGCCCTAGTCTTTGTAACCCTGTGGACTGTAGCTTTCTAGGCTCCTCTGTCCATGAGATTTTCCAGGCAAGAATACTGGAGTGGCTTGTTATGACCCTCTGAGCATATCTTCCCAACGCAGGGATTGAACCCAAATCTCGTTCATTGATTCTTTAACAACTGAGCCAAGTGGGAAGTCCAAATACATGTATATGTAAAGCTGAATCACTTTGCTGTACACCTAAAACACAACATAGTAAATCAAATATACTCAAATTAAAAAAAAAATACATCGACATGTAGAACAATTAGCTCAAAAAACTAATCGGAAAATGCAGAAAGATTCCTAAACCTACTCTCAAAGAAAGATCCACGGGTAATAGGGTAGGAAGGGAAAAGTATCATTCAAGTCCTGACCTGTGCCCATGGGAGAGGACTAAGAATATAAGGGAGATTACACGGTTGGAGATATGCCCTGGGTGTGAGTGGTTCGAGCCATATATTGCACACAAGTCCTGGGGTCTGACATAGGGAAGAGAAACACCCTTAGCTGGTTGCAGAGCCATGTGGACTAACAGGAGGTCTGTGGAAAGCCTGGACTTCCCTCTCCAGGAGCATGTGCTCAGGGGCTTGCTCCCAAGCCACAGTAAAGAGGACAGATTGAGACTGCATTTGTGGATGCCTGTTTTCCCCCCAAGTGCCCACCCCTACACATGCCAAGCTTACTTAGTGTGGCTTATCTGCATTGGAGCAGGGGCTGCCATGACGAAGCAGAGAGTTGGGATGTGGGAAACAGAGGTACATCTGGTCCAGGGCGGCATCTGGGTGGGAGAGACAGGAGGGCTCATGGAGGGCACTTACATCAGGAGAAGTGCTGATCTCTGGTGGAGGCCAGACTGCCACAGGAGATGATCCAGTATGTGCCCAGAGCCCATGAGGGCCTCACCTGCCCAATGGCACCCGTCTTCAACAGGGTAGGGATAGCAGAGGCTGGGGGAAGTGATCAGCTGTGAGGGACTAAGAGGTCTCAGATCAGAAGCTATGTTTAAGCAGGGCAGGAGACGCTACTGCCGGTGCTGGCACAGATGGCAAGTTGGAGGTAGCCTGGACCTGTGTAAGCAGCCAGCCTATAGATTTGCTCCTTTTTTTTCCTAACCAGAACATGCTCCTCTTGTCCCTCTGTGGCAAGCGTTGCAGTGCTGGGAGAGGGGAGCGTACATACTTTAGGGAACACAGCCAGATCTGGTCTGACATTCAGGGCTTCTTCTCCAGAAACTTGGGACCCCACCCTGCCCCCAATAGGACAGTGAAAGCCACTGAGAAAAAGGAAGTTTCTGCCTCACATCTGGCTTCAGACCTGGGACCGCCGAACTTCCCAGGTGATAGCTGCTTGCACACCCCAAGGAAAGATGTGACTTGTAGTCCATGAAATTCAGGCCCACCCCCACCTCCACCCCCACCCCCCACTGAATATGGTACAGGCTGTACAGTGATGCTCCCCCACAAGATCACCCCTTCAAGACCATAATAGATAATTGATGCAATTAAATTCAGAGAGGCAGAGAAAAATGGGAAGACAGAAGGACTGATCTCCATTGAAAGACTGAGAAAGTCAGTTCAGTCGGTCAGTCATGTCTGATTCTTTGTGACACCATGAACTGCAGCACGCCAGGCCTCCCTGTCCATCATCAACTCGCGGAGTCCACCCAAACCCATGTCCATTGAGTTGGTGATGCCATCTAACCATCTCACCCTCTGTCATCCCCTTTTCCTCCTGCCCTCAATCTTTCGCAGCATCAGGGTCTTTTCCAATGAGTCAGCTCTTTGCATCAGGTGGCCAAATTATTGGAGTTTCAGTTTCAACATCAGTCTTTCCAATGAACACCCAGGACTGATATCCTTCAGGATGGACTGGTTGGATCTCTTTGCAGTCCAAGGGACTCTCAAGAGTCTTCTCCAACACCACAGTTCAAAAGCATCAATTATTTGGTGCTCAGCTTTCTTTATAGTCCAACTCTCACATCCATACATGACCGCTGGAAAAACCACAGCCTTGACTAGAAGGACCTTGGTTGGCAAAGTAATGTCTCTGCTTTTTATTTTTAATATAAATTTATTTATTTTAATTAGAGGCTAATTACTTTACAATATTGTATTGTTTTTGCCATACATCAACATGAATCTGCCATGGGTGTACACGTGTTCCCTATCCTGAACTCCCCTCCCACCTCCCGCCCCGTACCATCCCTCTGGGTCATCTCAGTGCACCAGCCCCAAGCATCCTGTATCATGCATCGAACCTGGACTGGCAATTCGTTTCATATATGATATTATACATGTTTCAATGCCATTCTCCCAAATCATCCCATCCTCTCCATCTCCCACAGAGTCTCGGCTTTTTAATACGCTATCTATGTTAGTCATAACTCTCCTTCCAAGGAGTAAGCTTCCTTTAATTCCATGGCTGCAATCACCATCTGCAGCGATTTTGGAGCCCAGAAAAATAAAGCCAGCCACTGTTTCCACTGTTTTCCCATCTATTTCCCATGAAGTGATGGGACCAGATGCCATGATCATAGTTTCCTGAATGCTGAGCTTTAAGCCAACTTTATCACTCTCTTCTTTCACTTTCATCAAGAGGCTCTTTAGTTCTTCTTCACTTTCTGCCATAAGGGTGGTGTCATCTGCCTATCTGAGGTTAATGATATTTTTCCTGGCAATCTTGATTCCAGCTTGTGCTTCCTCCAGCCCAGCATTTCTTATGATGTACTCTGCATAGAAGTTAAATAAGTAGGGTGACAATATACAGCCTTTATGTACTCCTTTTCCTATTTGGAACCAGTCTTTTGTTCCATGTCCAGTTCTAACTGTTGCTTCCTGACTGCATACATGTTTCTCAAGAGGCAGGTCAGGTGGTCTGGTATTCCCATCTCTTGAAGAATTTTCCTCAGTTTATTGTGATCCACACATGCCGGGAACCAGCATGGGAGATCCCACCCATAACAAAGGTCATGCAGAGAGGACCTGAAGGCAAAGGCAAGTCAGGACTCAAGGGACCCCCTGGACCTGCTCGAGCATCTACCCCAAAACCAGAATCTGTCTGTCTTACTATTTTATGACTTGCCCCAACTCCTCTGACATTAATGGGAGGCTATCCCCGACCACCTTTCTCTGAAGGACATCAACTTAGAGCTCTAGTTAATAAGTCTCCTGGGCACAATAGGAGTGTTTCAATTCAAATCCCTCAGATAGCTTTCTAACTTGCCTGACAGGTTTATCCAGACTCCCACAGCTACGCATATGATTGTTTACATCCTCCCAACCGTGAGAGGCACGGGAAGCTTAAGATATTCAAACAATATAGAGCTTCTCAGGGAGTTAAAAATTATTAGAACAGAACTGATGGAGGATTTCATTCTTGAGCTAATGCTTGCTGCCAAGTTTCTATATCCCTTACCCATTGTGTCCTTGTGAGTATATTAATTAATATAGTTGGTATATAGAAATATAAGTAGTAACCTTGATGTTAACCTCCTTAGACCCTTGAGTTAATAAATTCTTTCCTTGTTATCCCCCACTGCACTTTGCCCTATAGGAATGCAACTTTATCTAGTGCTTTCAGAAAGTGTTGCCAAACTTTAAAGAAATCACCTTTGGAGAAAATAAGTTTTTCTGGTTGACTCAGCTTTATCAGAAGAAAAATGTTAACATGCCTCCTGGCCAGAAGATGATGTAAATCACCTAAAGCCTTTGTATATGGTAAGTTTGCAGAAAGAAACCTGGTCTCGATAAGGATCAAGGACTGCTGACCTTTCATGACTCTATACCCCCTATTATCCTCTATGTACAACTTGGGGTATAAAAGGTCCTTTTGAAAATAAAGCTATGGAGCTGGCTTCATCAGAGCTTGGTCTTCCCGTGTCATTCTTTTTCCCTTTTCTCTCCTTTTCTCTCTCTGTTCTTCTTTCAGGATGACTACTTGGAGCACAGGGGCTCTCTGAGTCCACTTATCTGCCCGGGTTTCTAAGACTCAATCTGGAAGGTGCCTAGCGTCTTCAGGGGAAGGGCGCCCTGCGTCTTCACCCCACCGAGAGGGCTCCTGTGGCCTCCGTAGACAGAGCAAGTCCAGTGTCACGGACTTTATTGGCTTTCTGTGTAAACCAAGGAAGATCAAGCCTCTTTCTCTCCCCTTTTACTTTCCCTATTCACTGATGCCATCCTCCTGAGGGATTTCCTGGATCCTACCGGAGCTGGACCCCAGTACACACAGTAAAAGGCTTTGGCATAGTCAATAAAACAGAAATAGATGTTTTTCTGAAGCTCTCTTGCTTTTTTGATGATCCAGCAGATATTGGCAATTTGATCTCTGATTCCTCTGCCTTTTATAAAACCAACTTGAACATCTGGAATTTCATGGTTCACATATTGCTGAAGCCTGGTTTGGAGAATTTTAAGAATTACTTTACTAGCATGTGAGATGAGTGCAATTGTGCTTTATTTTGAACCTATGACCAAACAACTAAATAACAGATAAAGAATTAACCAGGTAAAGTGTCCAAAGAAATAGTAATAATAATGCTAACTCAACTAGAAAAAAATAGGAAAACGCATTGAAAATTCTAACAAGGAACCAGAAAATATAAAAAAGAACCAGACAGAGCTGAGGAATACATTAACAGAAAAAAAAAAAAAAAAAACAAGAAGAATTAACAGCAGAACTGACAATAACACAGGAGTGAATAATAATGGAAATCACCAATCAGAATAGCTAAAAGAAACCTCCCCCCCCCCAAAGAAAATGAGAACAGTTTAAGAGACCTATGGATAACATTAAGCTTATCAGCATTCATATTATTGGTGTCTCAAAAGAATAAAAGAGAGAAAAGATGGTAAATTGTATTTGATGAAATTATGGCTGAAAACTTCCAAAACCAGAAGGTAGTACAGAAATCACACAGGGTACCAAACAAAATAAACCAAAACAAACCCACACTAAGATACAGTATAATTAAAATGGCAGGAGTTAAAAATAAAGAGAAGATTCTAAAGGCAGCAAGAGAAATCACAGAATCACATAAAAGGGAAGCACCATAAGGCTATCTGCTAAATTTTGTATAGAAACCTTGCAGGCCACAGTGAGTGGCATTATATATTTATATTTAAAATGTTGAAAGAGAAGTACTTACAACCTGAATATCTACCCAGTAAGATTATCATTCAGACTTGAGAGACAAAGTGCTTCTCAGACAAGCAAAAATTAAGAGTTCATCAATACTAAACTAAACCTGAAATAAATGTTAGAGGATCCTCTCTAAAGAGAAAAGAAGAAAGAATTTGTGGGAGAGGGAGAATCCCACTAGTTAAGACACTAGCCAAGATATGAAAGCAAACCAAATGCTCATCAACAGATAAATGAATAAAGAAGCAGTATTGTATACAGAGCTGCATGCACACACACACACACACACACACAGGGATATTACTCAGTCACAAAAAAGAATGAAAATTTGCTATTTGCAACAATATGGATGGACTTGTGAGGAATTTTCCTTAGTAAAATAAGTCAAATTAGGGAAAGAGAAAGACAAGTACTCTGTAATATCATCTGTATGTGGAATCTAAAAATGCAACAAACTAGTGAATGTAACAAAGAAGAAGCTGGCTTAAAACTCAACAGTCAAAAAATGAAGATCATGGCATCTTGTCCAATCACTTCATGGCAAATAGACGGGGAAGCAATGGAAACAGTGACAGACTGTATTTTCTTAGGCTCAAAATTACTGAATATGGTGTCTGCAACCATGCTTCTTGGAAGAAAAAAATAGAACAAACTTAGACAGCATATTAAAAAGCAGAGACATTACTTTGCCAACAAAGCTCCATATAGTTAAAGTTATGGTTTTTCCAGTAGTCATGTATGGATGCAAGAGTTGCAGCATAAAGAAAGCTGAGCACCAAAGAATTGATGGTTTTGAGCTGTGGTGTTGAGGAAGACTCTTCAGAGTCCCTTGGACAGCAAGGAGACCCAACCAGTCCATCCTAAGGAAAATCAGTCCTGAATATTCATTGGAAGGACCGAAGCTGAAGCTGAAGCTGTACTACTTTGGCCAACTGACTGAAAGAACTGACTGATTGGAAAAGACCCTGATGCTGAAAAGACTGAAGTCTGAGGAGAAGGGGACAACAGAGGATGAGATGTTTGATTGGCATCACTGATTGATGGACATGAGTTTGAGCAATCTCTGGGAGTTGGTGATGGACAGGAAAGACTGATGTGCTGCAGTCCATGGGGATGCAAAGAGTCCAACACAACTGAGTGACTGAACTGAACTGATAGTGATAGACCAGTTAGACCTAACTGATATCTATAGGACATTTCACCCCAAAACAATGAATTTCACGTTTTTCTCAAGTGCACATGGAACCTTCCCCAGGATTGATCACATCCTGGGCTATAAATCTAGCCTTGGTAAAAAAAAAAAAAAAAAAATCATTCCAAGCATCTTTTCTGACTACAATGCAGTAAGATTAGATCTCAATTACGGGAGAAAAACTATTAAAAATCACAACATATGGAGGCTGAACAACACACTGCTGAATAACCAATAAATCACAGAAGAATTCAAAAAAGAAATCAAAATATGAATAGAAAGAAATGAAAATGAAAACACAACAACCCAAAACCTGTGGGACACTGTAAAAGCAGTGCTAAGGGGAAAGTTCACAGCAATACAGGCATACCTCAAGAAAAAAGAAAAAAGTCAAGTAAATCACCTAACTCTACACCTAAAGCAACTAGAAAAGGAAGAAATGAAGAACCCCAGGATTAGTAGATGGAACGAAATCCTAAAAATTAGGGCAGAGATAAATGCAAAAGAAACAAAAGAGACCATAGCAAAAATCAACAAAGCCAAAAGCTGGTTCTTTGAAAGGATAAATAAAATTGACAAACCATTAGCCAGACTCATCAAGAGACAAAGGGAGAAAAATCAAATCAATAAAATTAGAAATGAAAATGGAGAGATCACAACAGACAACACAGAAATACAAAGGATCATAAGAGACTACTATCAGCAATTATATGCCAATAAAATGGACAACGTGGAAGAAATGGACAAATTCTTAGAAAAGTACAACTTCCCAAAACTGGACCAGGAAGAAATAGAAAATCTTAGCAGACCCATCAGAAGCACGAAAATTGAAAATGTAATCAGAAATCTTCCAGCAAACAAAAGCCCAGGTCCAGACAGCTTCACAGCTGAACTCTACCAAAAATTTAGAGAAGAGCTAACATCTATTCTACTCAAACTCTTCCAGAAAATTTCAGAGGAATGTACACTTCCAAACTCACTCTATGAGGCCACCATCACCCTAATACCAAAACCAGACAAAGATGTCACACACAAAAATAAAACTACAGGCCAATATCTCTGATGAACATAGACGCAAAAATCTTTAACAAAATTCTAACAATCAGAATCCAACAACACATTGAAAAGATTATACATCTTGACCAAGTGGGCTTTATCCCAGGAATGCAAGGATTCTTCAATATCCACGTATCAGTCAATGTAATACACCACATTAACAAATTGAAAAATAAAAGCCATATAATTATCTCAATAGATGCAGAGAAAGCCTTTGACAAAATTCAACATCCATTTATGATAAAAACTCTCCAGAAAGCAGGAATAGAAGGAACGTACCTCAACATAATAAAAGCTATATATGAAAAACCCACAGCAAACATTATCCTCAATGGTGAAAAATTTAAAGCATTTCCCTTAAAGTCAGGAACAAGACAAGAGTCCCCAATTACACCACTACTATTCAACATAGGTTTGGAAGTTTTGGCCACAGCAATCAGAGCAGGAAAAGAAATAAAAGGAATCCAAACTGGAAAAGAAGTAAAACTCACTGTTTGCAGGTGACATGATCCTCTACATAGAAAACCCTAAAGACTCCACCAGGAAATTACTAGAACTAATCAATGAATATAGTAAAGTTGCAGGATATAAAATCAACACACAGAAATCCCTTGCATTCCTATACACTAATAATGAGAAAATAGAGAAATTAAGGAAACAATTCCATTCACCACTGCAACAAAAAGAATGAAATACTTAGGAATATATCTACCTAAAGAAAGAAAATACCTATATACAGAAAACTATAAAGCATTGGTGAAAGAAATCAAAGAGGACACTAATAGATGGAGAAATATACCATGTTCATGGATCAGAAGAATCAATATAGTGAAAATGAGTATACTACCCAAAGCAATCTATAGATTCAATGCAATCCCTATCAAACTACCAACGGTATTTTTCACAGAGCTAGAACAAATAATTTCACAATTTGTATGGAAATACAAAAAACCTCGAATAGCCAAAGCAATCTTGAGAAAGAAGAATGGAACTGGAGGAATCAACCTACCTGACTTCAGGCTCTACTACAAAGCCATAGTCATCAAGACAGTATGGTACTGGCACAAAGACAGAAATGTAGATCAATGGAACAAAGTAGAAAGCCCAGAGATAAGTCCATGCACCTATGGACACCTTATCTTTGAAAAAGGAGGCAAGAATATACAATGGAGAAAAGACAATCTCTTTAACAAGTGGTGCTGGGAAAACTGGTCAATCACTTGTAAAAAAATGAAACTAGAACACTTTTTAACACCATACACAAAAATAAACTCAAATGGATTAAAGATCTAAATGTAAGACCAGCAACTATAAAACTCCTAGAGGAGAACATAGGCAAAACACTCTCCGACATAAATCATAGCAGGATCCTCTATGACTCACCTCCCAGAATATTGGAAATAAAAGCAAAAATAAGCAAATGGGACCTAATTAAAATTAAAAGATTCTGCACAACAAAGGAAACTATAAGCAAGGTGAAAAAACAGCCTTTACAATGGGAGAAAATAATAGCAAGTGAAGTAACAGACAAATAATTAATCTCAAAAATATACAAGCAACTCCTGCAGCTCAATTCCAGAAAATAAACGACCCAATAAAAAAATGGGCCAAAGAACTAAACAGACATTTCTCCAAAGAAGACATACAGATGGCTAACAAACACATGAAAAGATGCTCAACATCACTCATTACCAGAGAAATGCAAATCAAGACCACAATGAGGTACCATTTCACGCCAGTCAGAATGGTTGCTATGCAAAAGTCTACAAGCAGTAAATGCTGGAGAGGGTGTGGAGAACAGGGAACCCTCTTACACTGTTGGGGGGAATGCAAACTAGTACAGCCACTATGGAGAACAGTGTGGAGATTCCTTAAAAAACTGGAAATAGAACTGCCTTATGACCCAGCAGTCCCTCTGCTGGGCATACACACCGAGGAAACCAGAACTGAAAGAGACACGTATACCCCAGTGTTCATCACAGCACTGTTTATAATAGATAGGACATGGAAGCAACCTAGATGCCCATCAGCAGATGAATGGATCAGAAAGCTGTGGTACATATACACAATGGAGTATTACTCAGTCATTAAAAAGAATACATTTCAATCAGTTCTAATGAGGTCGATGAAACTGGAGCCTATTATACAGAGTGAAGTAAGCCAGAAAAAAAAAAAAAAACACCACTACAGTATACTAACACATATATATGGAATTTAGAAAGATGGTAATGATAACTCTGTATGCAAGACAGCAAAAGAGACACAAATGTATAGAACAGTCTTTTGGAGTCTGTGGGAGAGGTCTAGGGTGGGATGATTTGGGAGAATGGCACTGAAACATGTGTAATATCATATGTGAAATGAATCGCCAGTCCAGTTCCAATGCCTGATACAGGATGCTTGCGGTTGGTGCACTGGGATGACCCAAAGGAATGGTATGGGGAGGGAGTTATTAGGGGTGTTCAGGATGGGGAACACGTGTACACCATGGCAGACTCATGTTGATGTATCATAAAACCAATACAATATTGTAAAGTAATTAGCCTCCAATTAAAATAAATAAATTTATATTCAAAAAATTTTCAACATCAAAAAAAAAAAAAAAAAACCACACTCGACCCCAACTGAAATATCTGGGCATCCCGGTCTGGGCTGTCAGGCTGAGACTCCACACCTGCTCACTTCCTCAGTGAACTCAGGGAGTCATAGGCTTGGTCTGTGGGACACATTCTCTGGTGGGCAAAGGGAGGTGCCCATGTCCTGTGAAGACTCGAGATGAGGGTCTTTTCTAGGGTCCCCAGGGGATGCATGTGCCTCCCTCCTGAGAGCCCTGGGGGACCAGGGAGCATGGCATTCAAATTTAACCTCATTGATCCTGATGGGAGGGGAGAAGTGAGGGCCTGGGTCAGGTTCCCAGGTTAAGGTCAGCAGAGTAAAGGAACCCAGCTGTGTTAGGAGTCAAGGTAGAACCCTCAGAGGGTCTCTGTGACACCAGGATTTCCAAGTCATCAATTGTCTCAGCCCAGGGAGACCCTGGCAGAGTTGTAGGAATTAGCCCCTTACTCTCACTTGCCTCTCAGGAGTCCTGGCTGGGGAGGGCCTGGTTCTAAGGGGAACAAGGTCAGGGACAGAGGGTTGTGCTCAGACCTGCTGAGAGTCAAAGTGAAGAGCAGAAGGAGGGTTGAAGAATGTCCAAGGCATCATCTCAGCTCTGGGAATCCCTGAGCATGGAGCCCTGATGTCGTGTCTGCAGACTCCTCTGGCTGGGGGTCCCACTGAAGTGATAGCCTTGGTGTGAGGGTCCCGTCTCTGGTCAACACAAGGGGCATACCTGGACATGTCAGGGCTCAAGATGAGGACCTTGATGGAGGACACAAGGAATCCCACAGGTCCCAGAACCTGCTGTCATGCCAAGGGTGACTCTGGTGGGGACGTGAGTATCAGGTCTCAGAGACACTGGAGACTTGATATAAGGGGTGAGGCCTCAGAGATTGGAGGGGAGAGTCTTAGGTTCTGAAGCAGTTTAGGTGAGGACCCTGAGGGAGGACTGAGGGGATGCTGGACCCCAATCAGAGGAGACCAAGGGAAGCCGGTCCCTGCTGTCAGTCCTTGGTGGCCCTGGGTTACGATGAGCTCATTAGACATCCTGACATCCTGCCAGACTTCCTGGCATCCAGGTCTCAGACTGGGGACCTTACATATGTGGCAAGGCTTCAGGTGGGCCAATTCCCAGGTCTGGTGGGGTGTCAGGTTGAGGACCCTGAGAAGGAACTAGAGGACCCTGAACCCCAATCAGAGGACACCTCAGAGAAGCTCATCTCTGTCGTCAGTCCAGGGCAATTGTGGGGATAGGATGAGTGCAACAGGCATGGTCTGATTTCCTGACATCTGGGTCTTGGAGAGATGAGACCCTGGTATAAGGGGCTGGGCTTCAGATGGGGAGAGGCGAGAATCCCAGGTCCTGCCCAGAGGTAAGGTGAGGTGCCTGAAAGAGGACAGAGGAGACCCTGAGTGAGGACCAATGGAACCCCGCAGGTCTCCACACCTATAGTCGGCCCTGGGAGAGCTTGGTGTGAGAAGAGCACATTAGGCCTGTCTGAATTCCTGACGTGGGGGTCTCAGAGGACTGGGGACCTCGTGAAAGCAGTGAGGTCTCAAAATGGCAGATGGGACAATCCTGGGCCCTGCTGGAGTCCAGGCTCCGTGCAAGGAATGACAGAGGTGGTTTGACCTTAAGACAGGGAGGTATCCTTGCCTTTGATGGGGATCTTGGAGGCCCCATAGCAGGATGAGCGTTTTCCTGACCTATGGCTTAGGGACCTCAGGATCTGAGGTGTTCGGGCAGAGGGGGCAGTGTTTAGGTCTGCAGAGGGTATACTCTACAGATCCGGAGGGATAACTGAGTAGACTCCTGTCCTGTCCCTGTGGTCAGTTTTTGGAGGCCAGGAAGGACATGAGGAGGAGCTGAGGACGGGGTATCTCCCCAACCTAGAACCCACAGGAAGCCCTGGGCAAGTGTGGCCACACATGGGGCCCATCAGCACTTTCTGCTCAGACTAGGGTCTTGTTCTGAGTTTCCCTGCAGGCCCCCAAAGGGGAGGGACCAGGTTGTGCCAGGGGAAAGGTGAGCACTACAAGGAAGCCCTGAGGGGACCTCACCCCACAACTGGGGGGACTTCACAGAGTCCACCCCACCTACCAGCATGGAAGGCCCAGAGATATGTCTCAGTCTACCCCTGAGGTGTCCCCTCCATGTCTCTCACAGGAGCTCCAGGAAACAGGAGGTGAAGCAGAGGTCTGAGGCCCGTGTTCTGAGATCAGAGATCAGAGGAGATCCAGGCAGTGCCAGGAGTCAAGGTGAGGAGGGTGTCGTGAGTGTGCACCAGGGGCTCCCCTTCCCAGAACAGAGGGAAACCACAAAGCCCATATTCCCACACCGGGTCATCTCAGGAACTTCCAGCTGTTCTGACTGCACCCTGGGGAGACATTGCCCTTCCTCCTTCAGGTAGCCAGGTGTCTGGCCGTCCAGGAAGAGTACCCCTGTGAAGCTCGAGATCACCCCTCAAGAGGAGACCTGTAAGTGGCCTGTGTCAGACTGCCCAGGGTGAGTTTCTCAGGTCAGGCCGCTCACACCCCCCCTGTCCTTCAGGCACATGGTTTGCGTCTATCCCTCTGCCTCACTCCTGTCTGTGGTTTGGTCCCAGGCATTGCGCTCAGGATCAAGATGAGTGAGCTGAGCAAACTTGAAGAAGACCTTCAAGACCCAGGGGAGGCCGAGGCCAGGTAGAGGGGCAGTCCCTGTGGTCTGAGGTGGGGGAAGGCTGCATTCCCCTCAGCCTTCTCTCCCTCAGTCTCCTCCTCAGCCCTGTGGAGGCCTTGCCCCAAGAAGCTCTTAAGGAGATGATGGCTAACCTGTTTAAGTTCATGCTCCTCAAGTATTGTGCCAAGGAGCTGAACTCCAAGACCGAAATACTGAATATGATCCTCACGGATAACCAGGACCACATACCTGTGGTCTTCCATAAAGCCACCCAGTGCTTGCAGTTGGTCTTTGGCATGGCAGTGAAGGAGGTGTACCCCAGGGAGCACATCTACATCTTGGTCCCCACCCTGGGCCTCACTGAGTGGTGGGCAGAGCCTGCCAAAGGCCGGGCTCCTGCTGCTGGTCCTCAGCCTGATCATCCAAAATGGAGACTTCACCCCTGAGGATGTGGTCTGGGAAACACTCAGCAGGATGGGGGTGTGTCCCAGGAGGGAGCACTCCATCTTTGGGGAGCCCAGGGAGCTGTTGACCCATGTGTGGGTGTGGGAGGGTTACCTGGAGTACCGGCAGGTGCCTGACAGCAACCTTGCTCGCTATGAGTTCCTGTGGCATCCCTGGGCCTATGCAGAGACCAGCAAGTGGTTAGTCACATAGTATCTGCTTAGGGACAATGAAAGGATTTCCAGGGTCTTCCCACCTCTATTTGCAGAGGCTGTGAGGGAAGAGGAAGAGGGTCCCTGGGCCAGAGCAGCAGCCAGGTGATCCTTCTGTCTGTGACTGAAGAGGGAGCAGTCAGCCTTCTCAGTAGTGAGGGCCCGGGTCAGTTGGGGTACCCAGTGTGTAGCACTTTTGGGTTCCTGTTCTCTACGATGACATGGAAATTCATCTCTGTTTTCTTTAGGAATTGTTCAAATTTTTTTTTTCCAACTGAAAACTTAATAAATTTCAATATCTAACTTTGTGAATGGCATTGATCACACTTGTATTTGTACGTACCCAGTTTAAGGGCCAGAGTTTTGCTGTTTTGTAAAAGAGATTGGAAACTCTCCCATTATTTTGTGAACCTGAGCAATGTAACATGGATTGGAATTACAATTAGTTTGCACAGGTGAACTTACTTAGCAGTATACTGTTGGTGGAAGAATCAGAAAAAAAAATATTGTAGTGATCTTTCTTCTTATACTTTTAGCCTGTTCTTTTCTACAGCTAAGCCATGTCTGTTTAGTTGGATTTTGCTGGATATTATTTAAGAATGCAGGAGAAAATTGATGAGATTAATAAGCCCCCATGATCCCTGGCTCATTTATTCCACAGACCTTTATGGAGCCTGTGTTCTGTGGAAGGTCTTATGTTAGCAGTGGGGACACTGGGAGAAGCAGGACACCCCCATACCTAGAGTGGGAGTCTAAAGTCACTCTGAGGGCCCAAGGCCATCTCCAGGCAGCTGAGTTCTTGCTAACTCACCTGCCACTCCTCACCCTCTTTGGCTAAAACAGCATCTTTTATACAAAAGTTTACAAAGTCTGGTGACTGAAGAGGGGCCCCCATGTGAAGGTGAGTGGTTCCCTGTGCTCCCCTATGGTCATGGGTGCAGCAGGCCCCATCCAGCATCTGTGCTGGGACTGCAGCCTTCTCTCAAGGGTTAAGGAGGCCCCCTACTGAGTGAGGATGAGAGGGTCCAGGCACGACAGAACAGAGGGTCCCAAAGAATACACTCCACTCCTACTGGGCATCCTGGGGGACCTAGTCTGGGTTGGCAGGCTGAGACCCCACGCCCCCTCACTTTCTCAGTGAACTCAGGGATTCAGAGGCTTGGAATTTGTGGTGCAGTCACAGATGGGCAGACAGAGGGGCCCACATCCTGCGGAGACTCGAGGAGACTGGGGGTCCCCAGGGGATGCATGTACTGCCCTCCTGACAGCCCTGGGGGACTGGGGTAATGGCGTCCAGATGTGACATCACTGATCCCAATGGGAGGGAAGAAGTGAGGGCCTGGGTCATGTGCCCAGGTTCAGGTCAGCAGAGTGAAGGAATCCAGCTGTGCTATGAGTCAAGGTAGAACCCTGAGGTGGGCTCTGGGACCCCAGGACATCCAGGATGTCAGTGCTATCGGACCCTGGGTCCCCAGCAGTGTTGTGGGAATAAGCCCCCTACTCCCGCTTGCCTCTAAGGGGTCCTGGCTGGGGAGGGCCTGGTTCTAAGGGGAACAATGTCAGGGTGAGAAGGTGGTGCCCAGACCTACTGAGAGTCAAAGTGAAGAGCAGGAGGTTTGAGGACGGCCAGGTACATCCTCCCAGCTCTGGGAAACCCTGGGCATGGAACCCTGATGTCACGTCCACAGACTGTCCTTAAGGGTCTCGGTGCAGTGGCGGCCTTGGTGTGAGGGTCCCACCTCTGATCAACACAAGGGGCATTCCTGGAAGTGCTAGGGCTCAAGATGAGGACCTTGAGAGAGGACACAGGGAACCCTGCAGGTCCCAGGACCTGCTGTCAGCCTAGGGCAATTCTGGTGGCTGCATAAGCACAAGGTCTCAGGGACATTGGAGAATTTACATAAGGGGCGGGACCTCATAGACTGGTGATGAGATTCTTGGGTTCTGAAAGAGTTTAGGTGAGGACCCTGAGGGAGAACTTAGGGGACCCCTCAAGAGGAGACTTAAGTTGCCTGTGTCAGACCATCCTGGGTGCGTTTCTCAGCCAAGGCCCATGGTCCCGATCTGTTCCCTGCATCACTCCTGTCTATGGTTTGATCCTAGGAATCAGGCTTGTGGTCGAGATGAGTGACCTGAGTAAGCCAAGCAAGACCAAGGAAGATCTTCAGGACCCAGGAGAGGCTCAGGGCCCTGTGGAGGTGCAGCTCTTGGGGGCTGAGGTGGGGGAGGCTGAATCCCCCTTGGCCTCCTCTGAACCTGGGGAGGGCAGCCACTCTGCCTGCTATGAGTTCCTGTGGGGTCCGCAAGCCTAGGCGGAGACCAGCAAGTGGCAAGTCATGGTGTTTCTGTTCAGAGTCAACCAAAGACAGGGGGCCTTCCCACCCTTGTCTGCAGTGGTGGCAAGGAAGGAGGAAAAGGGGGCCTGAGTCAGAGCAGCAGCCAGGTGATCTTTCCCTCTGTGATTGAAGACGGAGCAGTCAGCCTTCAGAAGTGAGGGCCAGGGCCAGTTGAGGGAACCTCTGTGTAGCATCTTTGGGTTCCTGTTCTCTACGATGACATGGAGATTCATCTCTGTTTTCTTTAGAAAATTTCCAAACTTTGATAGTTTAAGAGAAGGCTGATACCGCTGCTGCTAAGTTGCTTCAGTCATGTCCAACTCTGTGCAACTCCATATATGGCAGCCTACCAGGCTCCCCATCCCTGGGATTCTCCAGGTAAGAATACTGGAATGGGTTGCCATTTCCTTCTCCAATGCATGAAAGTGAAAAGTAAAAGTGAAGTCCTTCAGTCGTGTTCAACTCCTAGCGACCCCATGGACTGCAGCCTACCAGGCTCCTCCATCCGTGGGATTTTCCAGGCAAGAGTACTGGAGTGGGTTGCCATTGCCTTCTCTGGACAGAAGGCTGCTGCTGCTACTGCTAAATCACTTCAGTCGTGTCCAACTCTGTGTGACCCCATAGACGGCAGCCCACTAGGCTCCCCCATCCCTGGGATTCTCTAGGCAAGAACACTGGAGTGGGTTGCCATTTCCTTCTCCAATGCATGGAAGTGAAAAGTGAAAGGGGAAGTCACTCAGTCGTGTCTGACTCTTCGCGACCCCATGGACTGCAGCTCACCAGGCTCCTCCATCCATGGGATTTTCCAGGCAAGAGTACTGGAGTGGGTTGTAAAAGAGATTGGACACTCTTCCATTTTGATTTGTGACCCTGAAAGGGATACATTGGAATTGGAATTAGAACTGTTTTGGAGATGTGAGCTTACTTAACAGCAATATTGATGGGTGAGATTTAGACAATAATAAAGGTGATCATAGTAAATTCATGTTTTTGTCCTTTTGAGGTATCATTTTCAAAAACTAAATTATCTCTTTTTACTTTGATTTGTCTGGGTTATTTAAGGAGGTAACAGGCAATTAATCTGAGCTCCTACCCACTGGCTCATTGATTCCGAAGACCTTTACAGAGCCTCTGCTCCCTGAAAGGCCATGTTAGCAGTGAGGACACTAGGAGAAGCAGGACAACCCCCACTCCTAGAGCAATGGTCTAGGAGCCAGAGTCACAGAAGTAAGTTGAAGAGTCGTCCTCTAGTCCCACAGAACAAGTCAACACGGGGCAGGGCAGTGGGGCTCCAGGAGGAGCAACCCGGGGTTAGTGTCTGAGCCAGGTCACTTTGGGGCTTTGGAAAGCTGGGTTCCTTCTGGGAGGGGTGATTTTGATGAGGCTGGATGGTGGCACCCCTCAGTATTGCATTGTGTCTTAGGGGTGATGGGAAAGTCTGAAAGGGATCATTGCTGTGAGGTGTCCTTTTGCATCTTGGATAAACCCCAGAGACATCTCCTTCTGGGGCAGGAAGGAAGGGGTCCTGGCTCTTGGCACATTGCTATTGACCACAGGGGTAAAGGATGTGTTTTCCACCCATATCTGCAAGGAATCCTGGAGAACTTTGGTCACACTCCCTTTGAAGTGATGCCCAAGCAATCCATGAACTACCCTCTCTTTCCTGGTACCAGGGATCCAGAACGTAAGGTGTTAATGAGCTTTAAATTATCTCATTTTTTAATTGGCCATTAATCAACGACCTGATCTTTGTTGGGGCTGCAATGAAGGAATATAATGGTTTGGATGGAAGACAGGCTGGGACAGAGACAAAGAGTGGTTCTTGCTTTTCCTGGAGCAGCTTTTTCCTGCTGGAACACTCCTCAACAACCAAATTTAACAGGCGCTCTAACTGGAAATGGGGCTTCTGGGGTACCTCAAAGGTTAAAAACCTGCTTGCATTGTGGGAGACCTGGGTTTTAGCCCTGGGTCAGGAAGATCGCCTGGAGAAGGGCATGGCAACCCACTCCAGTATTCCTGCCTGGAGAATCGCAAGGACAGAGGACACTGGTGGTTTACAGTCCATGGAATCTCAAAGAATTGAACACAACTGAGCTAATAACACTATGGTCCACTATGGTCTAACTGGAAAAGTTAACTAGTTTTATATATGAATCATCATGTTTGGCTGATTAGCTGTTCCACATCCTATTGAAGTGCATATTCTCGGACATGGCCTGGACCACAGACCAACCAACCCCTTCCCACAGTGGAGAGTGGAGGAGTGTCTGAAGGCAACAGTGTGAGAGATTCTTGCCCCACCATCACAGTGCCAACAGAGGCCAGGCCCTTCCAGATGCATCGCATCCCTCAGGTGCATCCTGCAGCCCAACACATGGGGCTCCTCACACTAGCCGCAGTGAGGGTGGGGAGTAGCTAGAGGGCCTCTGGGCTGGGGACTCCAATGTGGGAATGCCAAGGGCAGAGGCAGGAGAGTGAGGCTGAGAAAGGCAGGCCTTGGACATCATGAGTGCTTGTGTGTACACAACGCAAGTATCCTGAGCCACAGCTTAAAAAACTTGGTGCCACACAAACACACTGCCAGGGCCCACATGGTGCCTGAAGGAGGGGGACCAGAAAAGGCAGCTCCCTCAGAACACAGGGGGTGAGGAGGGGACCAGAGAGGGGGCAGGCAAGAATGGCCACCTAGCCAGGCTGCCACAAATACCACGGTCTTTGGTCCCCTTCAGAGGAGCCAACAGGGTCCCCCACTGATGATCACAGCCTTCAGGGTCGTGTCCCAGTCAGATGAACCTACCTAAAGGAATGTTTTGTCAACCTGTTTAACAGTGCAAAGGCAAGGGAGCAAACTCAGGTCGTGGCCTGCAAGCTCCATTCTAGCCTCCAGTCCTCAGGCTGAAAGGCCCCTGGGCAAGCCTCTTCCACACCCTCTTAGCTCTCCCCTTTCAGACACCAGGCAGTGGCCCTCACACAGGGCAAATGACTCCACTGAGTGGCAGAACTCCACTTTCTCTAGGGGGACAGTGCCCTAGGGTCCTCACACACTGGCCTCTCCAAGGTGCCAGTCTGTTCCCTACATGGTGATTTTGAAGAACAGTGGCCACAAAGGTCAGAGAAGAAACATCTCTAAACCCACTGCTCAACACCCATGTGCACTGAAGACAGGTGACTTTCAATGGAGTTTTGTCCACTCCCACACATGGACACTCATCCATTTTCAAATACAGGTAGACGGGGGCTTCCTCTGGTGACATCTAGCTCAACAAGTCTGACATGTCTCTGGGAGTGAGTGTCTGTAAAGGAAGCCCCTTGAAAGGTGCCTAACCAGTGAGCCAACAAAATCATTTGATGTATCTGCCATCTAGGTAAGGGAGAACAAGTCCACAGTGGTGGCGGGGACAGGGGCAGGGGCGGAGAAGATCAGAGCTGGCCTCAGAGAGGACCAGTGAAATGTTTGTTTTCAATAGAACAGGCTGTACCTTGAGCCCCCAGTCAAGTCCTTCAAAGGGCAGGTACCCACAGACACCCAAGTTGGACATGGGAGGCCAGGATCAGGGGTAGCAGAAGCCCAATCAACCCATTTATGAAGGAAACAGTAATTTTGAGGCAGCCTCCGGGGAGGCTGAATTCGAGGCTCTGGGCAGGGGACAAGAAAAGCACACACACAGGTGTTCCAAAAGTGAGCACTCTAGGGCCAGGAGAGCAGTCTTTATGGGAAGAAATGGAAACTGAAGACAGCAGCCTATGATCTGCAGTGGGATGTTGTCTGGGGGCGGGCAGAGCTCGGGAGGCTGCAAAATCAGCAAAGCACATGGCTGTGCCCTCCCATGTGGCATCCTGGAGAGTCTTTGTCTCAGGTATTTGGGGAACAGTCAAGTGGAACTTGAGGCTGCTCACACTGTGCTCAAGCACAGCCCTACTCTGGGGAGAGCCCGACCTAGGGAGTGGAGGGGGCAGGACAACAGGACTCTGACTTTGGGGCCATCTGAGTAGGACAGACCCACCAGCAGCACCAGCCAGAAGACAACAAAGCCAGAAGAGGAGCAAGGCCAAGGCCAGAGGGTGGGGAGGTGGGACCACCAACACAGGCTAGGCTAACCAGCCCACTAAGGATCCCATCTTCTGGGAGGGACAGTTGCCAGGGGCCCATCTGACCCCTGGGATCTCTCACAGTGGTAACTAAGCCAGGACTCGCCAGGGCCTGGCCCTTAAGCAAAAGCCAACCACAGGCCTGCCCGTTGGTAGGGAGGGGGTGAGGCCAGGGGCACATTTGTCAACCCATACAGGGCCTAGTCCCCTGAAACAAGGCACCTGGCAGCAGACGGGAGCCTTTGCAGGCAACCTGAAACATACTTTTCTGTACTTTCAGAAAAGAGACCAGCTGGGGATCCATCTCTGTCCCCAGACCCCTCCCCCACACTGAGCCAGGGCTGCCTCTCCACATCACCTCTGTGACATCATGAAACAGTTAAGGAAGCTGACTACTTAATTGGCTGCCTGGCCCATGACCCAGATTCTAGAATCTCCAGAGAGTATTTATGGGGCACCCCGACCCTGGCCTGAGGCCCTTCTGCCCTGAGCATTCACTGCTGGGGTAGAGAATGCTCCTGAGCTAGACTGGCTCTATGGCTAGTCAGAGCTCCCACAAGGCACACACAGTCCCGCTGGCCCCACTAACTTGTGGGGAGCCTGCAGCAGGGGACCCCCATGATTCCTCCCCAGATCTAAATGTTGATTCAGGGGAGACTTTGGAGAAGCAGGGTGACCAACCCAAGAGCCCAGATCCAGGTCTCCATGACAATCTGCCCCCACAGGGCCCGAAGCCAGAAATTGCCAGCAAGGAAGAGAACAACACCTTCCTTGGGCTGTCCTTCCCCAGGAAGCTCTGGAGAATCGTGGAGGATGAGGCCTTCACCTCTGTGCGCTGGAACGATGAGGGAGACATGGTGGTCATTGAGGCAGATCTCTTCCAGACAGAGGTCCTCCAGCGCAGAGGTGCAGACCAGATCTTTGAGACAGACAGCATCAAGAGCTTCATCCGTGAACTGAACCTGTATGGTTTCAGTAAAATCTCCCCTTCGGATCACTCTGCAGGGAAGAAGATGATGGTAATGTAGAAAGTCCTTTTGGGGAGGCTAGACTAGATAAGCTGAGTGCTGGACGGGTTTCATTTCCCAGGGGAACGTTGTTCTCATGAGAGGGTGGTTAAGGAAAGAGGAGAACACAAGGTCTGTCTTGTTTCACCACCCACCTTAGACAGGATCCACAGGGGTGACTCCAGACCCTGAGCGGCCACTGAATGTCAGGGACCGCCAGTAACACCTCAAGTGAGGATGGCCCCAGGGGCACTCTAGGGAGCAACATGCTAGGGCCTCATAACCTTCCACAATGAAGAGATCTTGTCTCTATACATAGGCATGGCTGGGACGGTGGTGGGGAGGAGGGTGGCTAGGAAGGCCTCTTCTCCCCCTTGCTGTCTAAAGTGATTCGTTTTCTTTCAGATCTATCGCAACTCCAACTTTCAGAGAGACAAGCCTCTCCTCCTGCGGAACATCCCAAAGAGAAAGAAGCGAGCGGTGGCGACCAGACACTCTCCTCGACTCCACCACAACCAGTGCACCCAAGAGGTGGGCAAGAAAGTCCACAAGGGAACCCCACCTGCTCGCAGAACCCCCAGCCGGCGATCATTTGTGCTCTCTCACCTTTGGTCTATGGGCAGTGTAGCCAGGCGGGCTGGGGCAAACCATCTCCCCAGGGAGCAGGGTGGCCCCAGTGGAAAGGGCACATCCAGCAATACCACGTCTGCACCCCCAGCTACTTCTGGAAGGGGGAGTACAGGGCAAATGCCCAAGAGCCTCCCAGAGTACCCAGATTATGATTCAGTGATGGCTTTGTACAACACCTGTTACTCCCTCCTGACGGCAGCCCTTTCCTTCACGGCCCCAAACGAGGCCCCTGAGGCAGAGGAGGAGCAGGGAGAGTCCTCAGATCACACATGTGTACTCTGTGAGCAGGTCAAGGACAAACCCAATCCCTGACCTCTCAGGTTATTAGGGACACTCAAAAGTACTCTTGTCATAAAAAATTGATTTTTGGCTCTAATAAAGTGGAGCAAAACTACACAGGAGTAAATAAAGAATTGAATGAAAACTGCGAGTCTGTGTTCTTTGTCTGTCCATGCTATTCACACGGCGCCAGGTGAGCCAGATGAGGCTGGAAGCCATGCCTCATGCAGGCTTCTGTCTGGTCCCCGTGGTCCCTTTTTCATTGGAAGCAGCAGCATTTCACATGCTTGGCCAAGGGTCTGGCTCACTAGCCGAGTGCTGAGGCCAGCCAGGACAGGCTGGTCACTGCTCAGCAGATGGCCCAGCCGGGCTCCTGACCTTGGGGTTGTCACCTTCCCTGAGTCATGCACCCTGAAGCAGAAGGGACTTCTCCTTGGTCCCCCAACAATGCCACAAGTTTCTGCTCAGCAGCTGAGCATCTCCAGCTGTTGATCCAGGGGCCACCCCTCAAGAGGCTGACCAGAAAGCAGGGTCACCCCACCGGCCAAGGGCCTTGCAAACACATGACATCAAACCCAAAGACAAGTACAAGGTTTCCACAAAGTGAACACCAGCCCTTGTCACTCTGCCCTCACAGGTGTATTTAGGAGCCTGTCTTTGGATGTGAGGCAGCCAGGCACCGCATCCAACACACATGCTTTATGAGCCAAGGGACACATTAGAGCAGGGCAAGGGTCACCTGCAAGGACAAACCACGGCCTGTTTCTGGGCCTGTGGGCCTCTCTGCCTGCCAGAGGCCTCACTGGCTGCTCACGCTCAGCCCCGCCCCTAGCCTTCCCCCATCACCCCCGGACACTGTTTCGACATCAGGGAGTTTGAACCAGAACAGAGAGGGAAAAACACTAACCAGTTTCATAACAACACATTTCTCTCAACCACCCAGACCCAGCAGGGCCAAAACGAGTGGCGATGCCATCTTATCATAAAGGTCAAAGTCCTGGAGACTCATGCTGAGTCCTGAGCTGCACCACATGAGGGGTATCCCAGACCCCCAACCCGCACCAAGTTGGCATCACACCCCAGGGTGGGGCTGATTGAGACAGAACCAGATGGGCACGTCCAGGAAGCAGTGGTGACTGGACAGTGTCACCATGTACAGGTGTCTTGGCCACCTTCCTCTCGAGAGCCCATCCTGGACAGGCCTCCTGCCCAAAGGGGATCAGGTGCTCGGGGATGTCCACCTGGAAGATGTCCTTCCCGCCCCTCCCAGGGACGGGCTGCAGCAGCCAGTGGGGCTTGGCGAGCACAGTCAGGTACTTCTGTCGAAGGTCGGGTAGCAGGGCTTGATTCTCTAGCTCCTCTACCTCATCGGCATCTAGGTTTTCTGGGCACAGCAAAGCGTCCCCAGTTTCCAGGAGACCTGTGTGCAAAGACAGGACACAGAAGGAGAACAAGGTGATTTAAAGTCATGCCTGCTAGAGACTAAGAGGAAACCCAAGGTGAAGCGGGTCCCCTGGATGAGCATTTTCAGATGGGCTCACCTTGGCGAAGGGAATTCGGTGCAAGGCCAAGCCAGGGAGGGAGTGAAATGAAAGGCAGAGGCCTGGTGCTCCATGAACCCACCTGGCCATGGCCAGTTCTCAGTCTGACCACTGCAGGCTGTAGGGACAGAGCAAGAGGGCTCTGGCAGGAGCCAGCAGGCATCAGGTCCCCAAGGGATTTACCAGCAGAGAGGTGTTGCTGTGGGGCCTCACCCCTGGGGAATCAGGGTACTTGCTCACGCCTGGCTGCTGGCAGTGTGGGTATTGAACCCAGGCTGGGTGCTTTACTGCCTCTCACGGTCTCTGCCAGGCACACAGACATACGTGAGGACACACACACACACACACACACACACACACACAAAGTGCATGTGCAGACCTAGACCCACCTCTGCTCAGAGCACAAATGGAGACTGAGGCCAGGGAGGTGGTCAGGCACCTCGTGCCATTGTCTCCCAGCCAAGTTACCCTCGCTGTCCCTCTGAAGAAATCTTAGCCTCCCCACCCCCCACAAACTGGTTCAACAGAAAACAAATGGACACAACCCGGCTGAGATCCAGGGCAGCACCAGGGGCCATGCAGGCAGCATGGGGCAGGGCCTCACTTGCCCATGATCACTGAGGCTGAACTTGTCCCCATCCCGCAGCAAGGCCTGGATCTGGGCGAGGCTCATCCTCAGCCTCTGCCCCAGCAGCTCCCTCCAGGCCACATCCACCCAGTCCCAGTGTGCTATGTGGATGGCCAGGGTACAGTGCCAGTGGTCATGTAACACGGGCCGCCATTGCCTCTCCAGGGGCTTGACACCATTTAAGATGAAACCCACTTAAGGCTGTCAGGACAGACAGCTGAACTTCACCTCCCAGGGTTCCAAGGGCTTCACGTGGCTGTGGATACACAGAACCACAAAGGTCAGGAGCCTGACCCAGCAGCCTCCAAACTCACAGGCCTGGGCCGGACCTCCGCTCTACATGCCCGAGCATCCTCCAAGCCTGCTGACACAGAATGTGTGTGTGTGTGGGGGGTGGTCAGAGAGGTCTGGCTTTTTCCATCTGTCTCCATGGGGTCCACTGATGGGAGGGTTGTGCCCCAGAATACCCGTCCTTCACATGCAGTCTGTGGGGAAGTCAGCAAGGAGGGCAGGACAGCAAGAGAGAGGCACATGGTGAGTTCCAAGACAGAGGGCACCAAAACCCTAGGAGCACTGAGGAGGGAGGCTTCACTGGCTTCACAGTGCAGTGGGCAGGTTTTGGTCCTCTCCAGCATAGATGGGCACTGTCCTGGGCTTAGCTTACACCACCCCCAGCCCCTACCCCACCCTTCAGCTCCTGGGCCCATCCCTGCCCATGCTCTGCAGATCTACCATCTTAGACCAGGGTTGATGAGGGCAGATCTGTGCTAACCAACCTGGCTTCTGTCCTGGGGCTGCCCTGGACCTCAGACAGCCTTGCCAGGTATCTTCCCCATGCCTTTGGGAGCCACCTTCCTTGCAGCCCTTCCCACACCACGGCCTCCACTGTTATCAGATGCCCTGGCCCCTGCCCAGAGCCTAGAGAAAGAACAAAGAGAAGGAACCTCTGGGATGGGTGTGCTCCCTGTACTTGCCAAAGTCTGGGACAGCACCATGCAGGGAAATACAGAATTCAAATAACCCGCTAGGTTACTGTCACCTCGTTTGACACCTGAGGAGGCACTGAAGGATAGAGAGATACCCCATAACTGCAAGGGACCTGACCACATGCACCTCTGTCCTCACTTCTTTCCTTATACCTGGAAGGGGGTCCCTGCTCACTGGAGGGGGTTGGAGGCAGAGGAGCAGAGGCGCTGGCCTGAACCTGAGCAGGGTCTCAGCACCTGGCTGGAAGCCTCTGTTTCCATGTGGCTGTGAGGACAGGGACACGGTCCCGGAAGCACCCAGCCCAGAGCCTCCGGGGCATTTCCTTCCCCGAGCACAGCAGAGATGCAGTTCTCACAGGCCCACAAGGCCCCACATGATCTGGCTCCCACCCTGGTGGCCTGCTCTCCTCGACCCTGGATTTACCCCTGGTTGCCATGAAGGCCGTCCATCCTTGGAACATTCCATTGTGTTCCTTCCTGAGAGCCTTTGTAGGGTGTGAGGAATCACATTGTGTCCCCTCAGAGTCAGGTGCTGGAGTCTCAATCCCAAGTACCTCGGTGTGATGTTACATACAAAGAAAAAGTCTTCACAGAGCTGATGGGGGTCAAGTGAGCTCAATAGGATGGATCCTCCTCTAACAGGATGGCTGTCCCCATACAAAGGACATATTTAGAGACAGACTGGCACACAGGAGAACCGGGGTGAAGAGGAAGGTGGAGATCTTCAAGCCCAGACATGACCACCATGGCCAGCAATGCCCGGAAGTGAGGGGGAAGAGATGTGACAGACTCTCTCCACAGCCCTCATGAGAGCCAACGTCAGCCAACACCTCAACCTCGGCTGCTGGCCTCCTGAACCAACAAGGTTCATACTTTGAGCCACCAGGTGCCATCCTGATGCGACTGCCGGCAAATGAAGCCAGACGATCAGCCTTGCCCTGACATCTCTCTGCCAGGGAAATTGGGGCATGGGGGGATGTCTTCTCTAGTCCCAGGACCTTAGGTACACTCCTCCTCTTCTGCACAACTTCATGTGCATGTTTTCACCTCACACGGTGTCTGTTTACATCTCCCAGTTTCAGGGATCCAACAAGTTACTGATGCTTCCCCCTGATGGAAGGGAAGGGAAAACTCATTCTGCCAATACAGCCACTCAAGATGACCACACACTCACTGAAGAAACCATGCAGGAGGAGGCCTGGGGCAAAGAACACACACCTGAGGTACTGACACACACCAGCAAATGGCCTTCTGCAAAGGCATCCCCCGTTTCCACTCCAGCAACAACAGGCAAGGGTGTTATGTCCTCACACCCTGGCTGGCCCTGAGCATCATCATTTGGTTGAAACTTTGCCCACCTGCTGAGTGACAAAGGGTCACATTTTTCACTGGGTCTGGCTTGGTTCCCAGGTAGCCTGGCTGGCCCCTGGGGCTTGGTCATTGCTATGTCTTCTACTAGGGTATGTGACTGGATCCCAGGCTTGCCAGTTTCCACCATTCAGTTTTTTAGCCAACTCATCCCCTCCTGGGTGCCTCCAAATCTCATCAGTGTGGGTGGAATCCCTGAGCAAAAACGGGCTCAAGTACTTCTACCACTTGAAGCAGAGGGTGCCTGCTTGTTGGCCAGAGGAGAAAACACACTTCTGCCTGCTTGACTGGGCATCTTCACTTGCACGAGGACCAGAGGAACAGGAAGAAAATTATCAGTGACAATACACCAGTCTTGGACAAGCCACCACGGTCTTCTCCTCAGCAGAGGCCTCAGACCACAAGGACACAGTAGGGCCCAACTGATGAGAAACACATGTGCATGTTCCCTTAGGGTTGGTTCTGCTCATCACAGCAGCTGGCCTGTCCTTACGTGGCTGGGTAGGGACCCCACAATGCCTTAGTCAGCAGCACAGAAACCCATCCCGCAGGAGTGATGGTGATTTATAGTCCAGGAGACCCCCGCAAGGAACCAGAGAAAATGACTCCTCTCCTCACACTGCCACTCTGGAAGGATCCTGGGGTCACCATATTCAGTCGGCCGCCCTCCATGGACTTGTGGTTGGGTCCCACCAGGAGGGGAACCATGAACAAGCAGCTGAGCCCTGCAGGGTCAGGCCTGGGTGGGGGCTGCTCATAGGGGAAGGTGGGGCTCGCTTGGGGTCACAGTCTGGGGGTGGAGTACGAGGCTGGAAGGAGGTCAAGGATGCCTTCACACGTGTCCCAGGGCATCACCAGGACACACACATGGAAAGAAAGCAGGTGGGGACTGTGGCCATGGAGGGGACCTGAATGTGCTGCTCGGCCGCATGGCAGGTGCTCCTGGTCCCAGAGCCTGGAAAGCCCTGTCTGGAGGTAACCTCCATGCATGAAGCAGGTCCCCCCTTTCTACAAACAGAGTGAGTCACGGGCACTTTGGGATGGCTGGACTGTGGCCGCCAGGCAGGACAGTGGTGCACCACCAGGACCGAGACTGCTGAGAGTGCTGGCTGGCCTCAGTTGCATGGCACCCACAAACACTGACACCTGTCATTTCTGGTGTGTACGGCTGCCTGTACACATGCAGGCACACATTTACATAGACACGCCCATACGCAGACACGCACATATGAACAAAGGTGCATTCCTTCACTGGCCCTGTCTGCTAGGAGATGAAACAGAATCCACCACACTCTGAGGCACCTGGAAGGTCAGGCCGGGAGGAACCTGCAGATCAGCGGCCTGGAGAAGGACCCAGAGGAGGACCAGGAAGTGAGCGGCTGGGAAGAAGAGAGGGGTGGAGGCAGGAGGAACAGGGCAAGGAGTCAGAGGCTGAAGTGTGGGAAAGACCTGGGTGAGAAGGAGCTTCTGGAGAAGGAGGCAGGGTGGGGTGAGGCTGGGCCTGGGTGGAGCCATCACAGGCGGGGTGAGGCTGACAGGATTGAAGTCCAGGGAACCCATGGAGAGTGGGTCTGTCCAGCTTCATGGCGGAGGCCAGACTGTGCCCTTTTGAGTCCTTGCCATAGGCGTCCAGTCCGTGAGACTCAGCCAGAGTCAAAGTGACTGCGACCCAGGGTCTTCAGCAACTGCATCTGAGCTTCAGAGTGGACCCCAAGGGCCAGGGAAGCAGGTAGAGGGGCAGCCTCTGGGCAGAGTTTCCCATCTCTGGGCTGAAAGCCCAGGCTGGCTCCCCTCCAAGCCAACCTGGGACTGGTGGCCAATGCTGAGCAACAGTCTATTTTTTTGGAAAAGGCAGAATAAAATCCTCACTGTGTTTCCTGCTGCCCCTGGGACCTGAGATGTCTCAGAGAAAGGCAGCTTCACCTTCAAAACTGTTTCCTGTCCTCTTCCTCTCGTCTGGGTGCTCAGCCCACCCAGGGCAGCCACCTGACTCTGCTCCTGACCGCCACCCTCCCTGCTGTGTCCCTGCCTCCCAAGTGACTGATCACAGTAAATACTCTTTTTCCTGTCCCCACTGCTACTAGCTGAGCTCAGGCCTCATGGCCTGGGGCTGGTGCTGTCAGCCTACAGCCCCCTATCAGTCTGGACCCCTCTTGTCTCTCCTCCTCCAGACAGCATTGCACACACCACTGATTCTGTGTAACACCACAAGCACATCTGTCCTCAACCCTGGAAGGAAAGCACAGTGGAGCCCTCTCCTATTTAAGCCCCAACCCATCTGTGGTACCTTGGGGGGCTTCCAGTAGTCCCAGGTCTCCTTCCTTGTCACCCAGCACTCTGTTAGCTGTGCTGGCCCTGGGCTCTGTGCAGAGCTCATCTGGGCCCCCACACTTTCTCATGCAGTTCTGCCCCTGGACCATTGGCCAATCTTGTCCTGCCCCTGGACCTCTGGCTCCTCTTGTCCTGACCACCTACTGTCTTCCCTCCAGGCACGACTGTAACACCCCTTTCTACATTTGCCCAAGTATCAGGCACTCTCATCTGGGAGTTCTGGGGCATCTTGCATCTTCCTGCAGCCCGCCTTTGTCCCCTACTTTCTCCCAGACTGTGGCAGTTGTGCACGAGTCTGGACCCCCACAGGGTCGCTGAGACCCAGGAAGGCAAGGCCAGGATCTCCTTGGTTCCTGTTAGCTGGGTACCCACACAACTGCTGCTGTGGGAATGTTGAGTCAGCAGGCAGCCTGCTCTCTCCTTGCAGAAGCCTCCTGACCACAAGTTGAAGGGCAGGGGCTGCCTCCTGAATTTGAGGCCTCAGCACTGTGGGGACCCAAGCAATCAACACAAACTCCCTCATGCTGGCGCCCCACTCCTCGCCCCAAGACTGGTTACCAGCTGCCTCCAGACACCCCAGACACATATGAAACCAGTAGTGGTTTCAGATCATGAGGGAGGGTCCTGTGAATAGTGGATGGGCTGCTGCTGTTCTTCCCACATCCTGGTTTTGAACTATACCTCGCCCAGCGAACTGGACACCTATGAAGTGTGGCTGCTGATGGGGGCAGCTGTGAGGCCCTGCTCCATGGCATTGCTCTGCACCTGTCCCTTCCCTGCTGCTGGCCCCAGCTCTCCTCACGTGCCCAGATGTGAGGACTGAGCCATGTGGATTGCTGCCTCCGAACCCCACCTGGATCTCTGAGGCTTGATGAGGGTTCCATTTTGTCCCTGCTGTATGTTTGTGGGCAGCACTGACCTGGGACAGGCTCAACCCAGATTCTCGGTTTCCCTTGTGTCCTCCTTGGCCGATGTGTTTTCCTCTCTGAAATGCCTGTTACCCATCTCTCCGCTGAGCTCTGTGTCCTATCTGTACTGAGTTGTGGGCACTTCTTTCAGGGTGTGGGTGCTCATCCCGCCCTGGTGTTTGTATTGCAGATTCGTCCTCTTCTGTTTGCAGGCTAGCAATGGACTCAGTATTTACCTAGTGTCTCGGAGCCATAGGTGCCCCACAGGTCAGCCTGTGTCTGTCAGGTCCTCCCACCGGGGGCCACCATCCACCCCCAGGCTTGGCACCTGGAGTGAGCAGTCCCTGAGGAGACGCTGCCTTGGCATCCAGCACTCTGCCCGTGAGAGAGGGCTCCTTCACATCTGTTTCAGTCCCTTGGTACCTGCCTAGCTTTGGTTCTGGGCCTTAGACTCCCACATGCAGGACAAGCCCAGGGGCAGCCATGTAGCTTCAGGAGGTCAGCCAGACCTACTTCCCCTCTGTCCCCAGGGCAGCTCCTGTTGACTGCACCTCTCTCCATATGGCCCAGATGGAGGGGCCAGCCTGAGAACTGGATGCATTTCTGATTTAATCTCAGTTCTGATGCAGTTATTTGAGAAGATGTGGCACACATGGGACCTGTGGACATGGATGGCCACTCTGCTGCTGCTCCTCAGGGTGCTGACTGCCCAGGGGATGGGGCACCACCCAGGGGGGCTGGGGGATCTTCTGTGACCCTCTGACGCTGCCCTGCTTGCATTCACATCACAGGCTTTTATATCACGTCTGACCAGGGGATGGGAGATGCTGGTTTCCACATGTCCATCACTCCCAAGCTCTGGGGTCTATGGGGGCTTCACTGTCCTCCATCTGGGCAGGTTGGCCATGACCTGGGTGCCACAACCCTCAGCACTGGAGGGGGCTTCTGGACACCAGGCTGCGGCCCACAGAATGGATCCAGCTGTTTAGTTTGTGAGAACGAGAAGCAGGGAGGGTGGACTGAAGTGTGCGTTGCCATCCCATACTCATGGTGAGAGGACTTCAGTGAGTAGACTCTCCTGCTCTGGGTGGGAGCCCCATCCAGCTACCTTTTGAATGCTGTGTGCCCACCATGGCGACTTGGCCAAGCACAGAGAGGGTGTGAGGAGTCAATAGCAGAGGATGCCCATAAAGTGTCACCATAAGTGAGAAGGTTATCCAGTTCGTGAGTGGGGCGTGTATCCCCCTCTTTTTCTATGCGTTTCTCTTTTAATCGATGGAGTTCACACAGGGTTTCCATTCGGCCTTACCATCTTTTCCTCACATCACATGTTCCCCCAGGTTCTGAAGGACTCCTCGACAGATGTCTCACTAAGCCCTGCACCTGGCTGTGGGGGATACTGCATTCCAGGTCCCCCAGCTCAAGACCAACTGACAAATCCTCAGGACTGGGCCCATGTCCCTTGCCCCTTGACCCCCTTGTGCCCAGAAACCCCAGCCCAAGGGGTGGTCCAGAAGGGGTCGCAGAGTCAGAGTTAACAATGTCTCTCATGTTGTGTCACATTGACTGTGTGTCTGGCAACCTCCACCCATCTGGTGGTCCCACCTCACTGTGTGGGTTCACCATCTCAGAGCCTGAGGTCCCTTTGGGAGGGGATGGGGTCATTCCCGTGTCTGTTTGCTGTGGTATGGCAGCATCCTTCTCCCGGGGTCCTGCCCCATTCCTGTTCCTCAGTTCCAGACCTGAGAACTAGCTCAGTGGCTGAACCTGGGCGAGGGATCTTGACCTGTTTACTGGGATGGCTGCCCTAGGCCTCAGTGTCATTTAGACTATACCTTGGTTGGTTACCCACCTATCTAGCTTCCAGGAGGCCGTGTTGTGTTGACTACTTGCCCTGCTCTGTGGGTCCGGCCTCCTGGGAGGCGGCAGCCTTCGTCATGGTCCCTGGCTCCTGGCAGCTCAGTGCAACCCCATGACCTCTGCTGCAGCCCCTGGGCAGCAGGTATGGGGGAAGGGGGTGTTGTCCATCTCCTCCATCACCCAGCCCGGAATGCCCAGCCTGTGTTGCACAGTGATTTTGCTCTGCTTGGTGGCTGGGCAGTAGATGATCAGCTCTTCCCGTGCTTCCTTGGTTTTTGTGCTGGTAGTGCCGTGGGTCCTGCTGCAGATCAGGGCAGCCAGCTCCCCTGATTTCTGGGACAGAGGGGCACCTATGGTGGAGGACTCTGGTCCAGTTTGCTCCCTGGTGGGGGAACCAGCTCTTTATGGGGTGGGGAGGTGGACTGCTCCTGCAGGCTCAGAAGTTCAGAGATGTCTGGGATGTCCCGGTCTTCTAGGGCCTGCCTCCCAGTCTCCCTGGCCTTCATGTCAGGGATGCATGTTTTCCCAAGAGGACATCCAATGCCAGTGGGTCAGGCCTGCCTTGGTGGAACATTCAGTGTCTTTGAGATTCAGCCACTCCTATTGAATCTTGGGCTGATGTTTGTCCACTGCCTGAAGCTTTGTCAGCTTCCAGGGAGACCCTGGCCACCATCCCACCTTGGTTCTCACTGTTCTTCATCCTGGGCTGGTCATCCGCCTGAAGACAGCAAAGATAAGAAGTCACTACCCTCTATTCACCCCACATTCCACATGCCTGGATCTTACTTGCTGGGGAATTCCTCTCCCCTTGCCAGCCCAGAAAAGTTCTAGCAGCTGGACTGTGGTCTTGAGCCCAGGTCTGAGTGCACATAGACTACCCCCAGGATGGGTCCTCATAACCAGTGGGACAGGGATGTCAACCAAGTACCGGGCCCATCTTGCCACTTCTACTTGGACCACTCCAGGGCCAGCCTTCTTGGTATGGGTCCTTTGTGAGGCTGTTCACACGGGTGGGGAGGGTGGGGAGTTGGTGCTGGAGGCTGGCTGGGGACTCACCACCAAGGGGACAGGGAGCAGGCATGGTTGAACAGGGCATCCCTTCACCTGTGATGTTGACCTGACAGTTCCTGCCAGCCCATCGGGAGGTGCATAGCACAGACAGGCATTGGAGGTGTCCACAGTGGGCCCTGGTGTTCAGGACCTCACAGTGCCTGAGGCCTCGTGATTGCTATTGACCGAGCAGGAAAACAGAAACCAGGATTTGGTGCCCAAGCAGTGGCTGTGTGTACACACAGGACACCAACTGCTTTTGCCCAGGTGGCACCACACTCTGCCCTGCATGCAGCCTGGTGGGAGGGGCTCTTGGCATCTTTTGCATCAGACAACTGCTGGGTTGGGCAAGAGAACTGCTTCCAGTGTGCTGGTCACAAGCCATCTGCTAGCCATGGTGTAAGCACAATCTGATGGGAGAGGGCAGGTCTGGGTGCCAAGAAAAAGTGCATTCAAGTCCAAGGACACCTGTCCTGTAAGAGGCTCCTCCACCGTGCAGGCCCTCAGGTATTCCCTCACACCTGCATCACTCAGGGCTCGGGGTGGAGAGGTTGGAGCACATCTTCCAGGCAGACCTGTAAAGTGCAGAGCTTGATACGAGGCAGAGGTTGGGGAGCATGAAATGTGGGGGACCAAACACTGACTCACATCAAGGGACCATGGAGGGCTTTTTAGACGGGAGGGCCATCTTGGCTGGGTCTTGTAGTGAAGAGGGTCTCCTTCGCTGGGAAATGGAGGAAGGCCCGCCAAGAGTTAGACCCATGGAGGGAACTGAGCCCAGGTGTGTAGCTGGAGCAGGCGAGCTTGTGGAGGGCCTGCAGCCTGACACCATCTGTATAGGTCCTCTGAGGGATTTTTAGCAAAGGATTTCTAGAGACTTTGATGTGCTGTGAAGTTTCATCCATTGCCTGCAGAGGCAAGTCTGCGAGCAGGTATGTGCAGCAGCCAGGAAGGCTGGGGAGGCTATGGTCCTCCACAGAGGTGGTGTGCAAGAAAGAAGACACTCTGTTCTGCCATCTCAAACCTGGATTGGTCCCCAGCACCACCACTTCTGGAGTGTGAGTCTCAGCAAATCACTCCCTCTCAGAGTCTCCATTTGTTTATCTGAAGGATGAGCACAGTGTGAAATGTGCCCATTACTAGTAATACTATTTATTTGTGTATCTGATGGGAGTGAGCCAGTCACTGGATGATTCACACAAAAGCAGTCTGTAAACCAGAAAGCACCTACTATGAATACTGGTTGAAGAGGCATCTCTTTTGCCAAGAAAGCTTTCCCCAGAATGAGTGGGAATGCAGGCATGTACCTTGAAGTCTGCAGCTGGGAGACAGGGAGACAGCAAGGATCCTCAGATTAGGAAAGGAGGAAGAGATGGACACCATTGGCCCCCAGTGTCAAAGGTTCTATAGGATGTGGCCTGGTTTGGGGCTTGAGAGCCACTGGTGGATTTTGAGCAAAGATGTATATAGTGGCCCCTGGAGACAGGCATTGTGAGCTGAGTCAAACTGCAAGGATTTGTGAACTGGGGGGAACCAGTGCTAGGACCACAAGTTCCTAGCAGGACTAGGAATCTATGAAGCTGTGAGCCTCTTCCCTGAACTGTGCAGGAGTCAACATCTGCCTGCTGCCTCAGGTCCATAATCTGCTGTCCACCATTCTATCACCCAGAACACTTCAGCAGCCAAGTGTTTTCACCAGATTGACCTAAACACTTTTGGTAGTAAAACAAAAAATGGATGATACCAAGAAGCTATTTATAGTATCCCGAATTTTCTCTATGTAGCCCACTTGGTATTAACAGTCATATGGTTCACTGCAGTCGTGTCAGTGTGTTTGCATGTGCCTGCCTGGGTGTTGATCTCTGTGTCACTATTAATGATTTCTAAATCCCTAAACTCTTGTGGCCCCCAAAGGTTTTGGACAAAGCATTAGGCACAAGTGATCTTAGCCCCAATAAGAGCCAACACTTTCAGAGACTGACGGAGGCCCAGGGGTACTGGTTCTGTTACCTTCCTCCAACCTTTGGCCTAGAGGGATACCCTTCCTGGGACAGGCAGGACCGAGGGCCAGCCCCAGGTCAACCTGGATGAGTATACACCACACCATCTGCCAAACAGCCTCAGGATGTGGAATCTTTTGGTACCAACCATGGTCTTCTGTGGTATAAATGGGTGGAACATAGAGCTAAAAAGAAGAAGGACACTTGGCAAACTCGTGTATTCACTAGTTTGTAATTCTGGACACCTGTCCACAATCTTGTTTCAGGACAAGAGCTGAAGGAGCCCTGTGTGGTCTCCCAGTACAGCCCAAAAAACCTGGGTCCACCCACACAATTCTGGGGTGTTAATGTGATTCAGAAATCTCTGGTTTTGAGACATAGGCAATGACACCAGAAGCTCAGCAGCATTAGGCTCACCTTGTTGACTTGCTTTCATACCACACTTCTCAAGTGCCAATAGGCAATGCAAGTAGAGGAGATGAGGAGAAAGGTCATTGTGCTGCTGCTGGTGCTGCTTGCCTTGCTGGGCGCCCCCCTCTGTCTCAGAGAAGCCTGTGTGTTAGCTTTGGACAGGATGGAAAGCTGCCTTTAGGAAGTGGCACCCAGGCCTCACTTACTCCATGCTTGGTAGCTAATATTCTTAGGATTAATCTTGACCCTAAATTGCAAAGGCCATGTTTTCCCTGCGCAAAATTGTGGTTTCCAATCAGCCCAATATCTGGAGGCTGTCTCTTGTTTGCCCACCCCAGCTTCTGTGCCCTAGTGTCCCTCCAGGTACCCTGGTTACCCATGAAGGTGTATGACCATCAGCCTCACAGCGCAGGGCTGAGCAGCCCAGATCAGTGTCCTTGCCTGGGTTTGTCCTTGGCCTTGTGGTGTCATGGCTCATTGGCCAGGGTTTAAGATCTTGAGCCAGTGATGACCCTTTTCCAGCCTCAGGTTTCACATCTGTATGCTGGGTGTAGTAACAGTGCAAAGTCACTAGGTCAGCAAGGAGGGTTCCATGAGTTGAAAGGTTGGGATAAACTTGGTGCACAAAGATGATATTGGGAAGGGAACCAGGAAAATTATGCCGTGGTCTTTCATCTGCTTTTGGGACCTACCATTGGTTGACAAGGGCAGAAAAAAGTGCTCCAAGTCACCTTGTTGCCAGCCTGCTATTGTGTCCCTCTGGGGTTCTGGGGACTATCTTTAAGCAGCTTGCTGTTGGCATAGCAACATTGCTGGGAGAAATATCAATTACCTCAGATATGGAGATGACATCACCCTTATGACAGAAAGCAAAGAGGAACTGAAGCGTCTCTTGATGAAAGTTAAAGAGGAGAGTGAAATAGCTAGCTTAAAACTCAACATTCAAAAAAATAAGATCATGGCGTCCGGTCCCATCACTTCATGGCAAACAGATGGGGAAACAATGGAAACAGTGATAGATTTTATTTTCTTGGACTCCAAAATCACTGCAGATTGTGACTGCATTCATGAAATTAAAAGACACTTGCTGCTCGGAAGAAAAGCTATGATAAACGTAAACAGTATAGAAAAGGTCTGTGTAGTCAAAGTTACGGTTTTGCCAGTAGTCATGTATGGATATGAGAACTGGATCATAAAGAAGGCTGAAGGCTGAAGAATTGATGCTTTTCAACTATGGTGTTGGAGTAGACTGTTCAGAGTCCCTTGGACTGCAAGGAGATAAAACCAGTCAATACTAATGGAAGTCAGTCCTGAATATTCATTGGAGGGACTGATACTGAAGCTCAAGCTCCAATACTTTGGCACCTGATGCAAAGATCTGACTCATTGGAAAAAACCCTGATGATGGGAAAGATTGAAGGCAGGAGGAGAAGGGGGTGACAGAGGATGAGATGCTTGGATGGCATTACTGACTCAATAGACATGAGTTTGAGCAAGCCCTGGGAGTTGGTGATGGACAGGGAAGCCTGGCATTCTGCAGTCCATGGGGTCACAAAGAGTTGGACATGACTGAGCAACTGAACTGAACTGATGGGTCCAGATGCTATGCTAAGAAAATTACACATACTGAGTGGTTGCTATAGATTTGAGTATACTGTTATGCCCACTTAACAGATGAGGAAGCTAAGGTAGCATGTAGTAAAGTCGTAGTGACAAGATTTAAGCACAGAACCTGTTGACCTTTTTAGTCCTCTGACTCAGCATGAGACTGAGCCAAGTGACAGAGTCCCTGTTGCTCCAGGGCCCTGGCAGGCAACTTGAAGAAGTGAGGTCAATGGGTACAAACCACAGGAAGCGAGGGGCTGGAACACATGCAGAGAGCACGATCTAGCCCAGAAGGAGCTGCCACTCACAATAGGAGGGTGTGTGGGCCAGGTGCCAGGACTTTTGATTTATCTAGAATGGCCAAAAAAGCTGAAGTTCAGTAAGAGATCTCCCGCTTTTTGCATGTTGGATCCTCATTTTATAAAGGCACTCTCCACGCCAGCCGCCTATACCTGCCACTCATGCAGAGCCTACAAGTAGCCCTCTCCTTCCTCCACTGCACTGGATCTGCACAGTGTGCCCCTTGCCAGGGATTTGCTCTCAGACTTTGATCTTCTGTCTGAAAGTGCTCCCGCCTGGCTTAAATGGTCTGCTCATCTTCATGAATGCATGCTGTTGAAGAATGGAGGGAGACTCGGGGAACCCGACTGCTTCCATGTCTCCTCCTGCAGTTTACTCAGCTCAGTATGAACTGCACCTCCAAGCTTTCCCACATCCTCTCTGTTGGGATCAGTGTCCTCTTGGCCAAAGTTCTCCTGAGGCGTTGCACTGCATCTGGATGTATCCTTTCTTCCTTTTACCTGGTCCATTTCTCCTCTCTCCCAGTTACAGAGTCAGCCTCTGGGGACAAGTCCAAAGTCTTACTAATTATCTCACTCTTCTGATCTTTCCCCAAGTCTGATCTCAGTGCTTAATAGGTTTACCTTTAAAATATTTGCTGAATTAAATATAAAAATTGCAGTAAATGTGAGGCTTGTCTTCATATTCTTATTAATGACAAGGCAGGTTCAGTTCCTTTAATAAAGAACTAAAAATAGAGTTACTTTGCATCTTGAATCCTGTTTTCTCATCTATTAAATATTATCAAACCTATAAGAATCACTTAATAGGTGTAAATTCCATAACACAGTGCCTGATGCATAGAAGGCACTCAGGAGAGGTCAATTCATCTTGTTGTTACAGCTTTCATGATTTAATGCAATTGTTGTTTAGACTCTGTTTGATCCCATGAACTGTAGCACTCCAGGCTTCCCTGTCCTTCACCATCTACCAGAGCTTGTTCAATCTCATGTCCATTAGTCGATGATGCCTTCCAAGCATCTCATCCTCTGTCGCCCCTTTCTCCTCTTACCCTCAGTCTTTTGCAGCATCCGGTTATTTTCCAATGTGTCAAATCTTGGCATCAGGTGGCCGGAGTATTGGAACTTCAGCTTCAGCATCAGTCCTTTTTATGAATATTCAGGGTCAATTTCCTTTAGGGTTGAGTGGATTGATGTACTTGCAGTTCGAGGATCACTCAAGAGTCTTCTCCAACATCACAGTTCAAAAGCATCAATTCTTTGGCACCCAGCCTTTTTTCTGGTCCAACTGTCACATGCATACATGACTACTGGAAAAAGCATAGCTTTGACTAGACAGACCTATGTCAGTAAAGTAATGTCATTGCTTTTTACTATGCTGTCTAGTTTGGTCATAACTTTTCTTCCAAGGAAGAAGTGTCTTTTAGTTTCATGGCTGCAGTCACCATCTGCAGTGATTTTGGAGTCCAAGAAAATAAAATCTGTCACTGTTTTCATGCTTCCCCCATCTATTTCCCATGAAGTGATGGGACCAGATGCCATGATCTTAGTTTTTTGAACGTTGAGTTTTAAGCCAACTTTTTCACTCTCCTCTTTCACTTTTATCAAGAGGCTCTTTAGTTGCTCTTCACTTTCTACCATAAGAGTGGTGTCATATCTGAGGTTATTGGTATTTCTCCCAGAAATCTTGATTTCAGCTCAGGCTTCATCAAGCCTGGCATTTCACATGATGTACTATGCATATAAGATAACCAGGGTGATAAAATACAGGCTTGATATACTCCTTTCCCAAATTTGAAACCAGTCTGTTCCATGTTGAGTTCTAACTGTTGCTTGTCTCTCAGAATATGTGTCTCTCAGTGTGTTTCTGTCTCTCTCTCAGTGTGTGTGTCTCGTTCAGTGTGAGTGTTTCTGGTTCTTAGCATGTGTGTGTGTGTGTGTGTGTGTGTGTCTCCCTCTCTGTGTATGTCTATCAGTGTGTCTGTGTCTCCCTGTGACTGTCTCTCTCTTGTGTGTGTCTCTCAGTCTGCTTGTGTCTCTCTTGCAATGTGTGTGACTCTCAGTGTGTGTGTATATCATCTCTCTCTGTATGTATATGCCTCTAAGTGTGTGTGTGTGTCTCTGTGCCTGTGTCTCACAATGTCTGTGTCCCTTTCTCACTGTGTATGTCTCTCTCAGTGTGTGTGTCTCTCAGCGTGTGTGTGTTTGTATCTCTCTCAGTGTGCGTGGATAACTCTCAGTGTGTGTGTGTCTGTCTTTCAGGGTGTGTGTCTCTGTGTGTGTGTGTGTCTCTGTGTGACTCCCACAGTATCTCTGTTCGTGTGTCTCCCATTGTGTCTCTCAATGTGTATGTGTCCGTCTCACTGTGTGTCTGCCTCAGTGTTGTGTGTCTGTTTTTAGTGTTTGTGTGAATCTCTCAGTGTGTCTGTCTCTCAGTGTGTTTGTGTCTCTCAGTGTCTGTGAGTCTCTCTCTCTGTATGTCTATGTCTCTAAGTGAGTGAGTGGGTGTCACAATGTGTGTGTCTCACAATGTTTGTGCCTGTCACTCAGTGTGTATGTCTCTCTCAGTGTGTGTGTTTCTCAGTTTGTTTTCCTCCTTCTCAGTGCAGATGTCTGTCTCTCTCAGTGTGTGTGTGTCTCTCTAAGTGTGTATGTGTCTCTGTGTGTTGCGTGTTCCCTCTTTCACAGTGTGTGTCTCTGTCAGTGTGTGTGTGCTTCTCTGTGTGTGTGTCTCTGTGTGACTCTCAGTGTCTCTGTTCTTGTGTCTCCCGGTGTGTCTCTCTCTCTCAATGTGTGTGTGTCTGTCTCATTGTGTGTCTGCCTCAGTGTTTTGTGTCTATTTTTAGTGTCTGTGTGTGTCTCTCAGTATGTGTGTTTCTCCCTCCCAGGTGTGTAGGTGGGTATCTCTCTCTCAGTGTTTGTGTGTCTCTCTTAGTGTGGGAGTTTGTGTGTCTCTCTCTCTGTGTATATTTCTCTCCCTCAATGTGTGTGTGTGTCTCGCTCTCAGGAATGTGTTTGTCTTCCTGGATGTGGGTGTCTCTCTCAGCATGTATGTCATTCTCAATTTGTGTGTCTTTGTCTGTGTCTCTCAGTATGTGTGTCTCTCAGTGTGTTTTTGTCTCTCTCTCAGTGTGTGTGTCCCTTTCAGTGTGAGTGTTTCTGGTTCTTAGCATGTGTGTGTCTCTCAATATCTGTGTCTCTCTCTCATTGTGTATGTCTCTCTCAGTGTGTGTGTGTTTTTCTCTCTCGCACTGTGTGCGTGGCTAACTCTCAGTGTGTGTGGATCTTTCAGTGTGTGTGTGTCTGTGTGTGTGTCTCTCTGTGTGTCCCCACAGTGTCTCTGTTCGTGTGTCTCCCATTATGTCTCTCCCTCTAAGTGTGTGTGTCGGTCTCGCTGTGTGTCTGCCTCAGTGTTGTGTGTCTCTTTTTAGTGTTTGTGTGAGTCTCTCAGTGTGTGTGACTCTCAGTGTGTTTGTGTCTCTCAGTCAGTGTTTAAGTCTCTCTTTGTGTGTGTGTCTCTGTGTGTGTTTCTCTCTCTCAGTGTGGATGTCTCTTTCTCACTCAGTGTGTGTGTATCTCTCCCTGATGTGTATGTCTCTAAGTGTATGTGTGTCTCTCTCAGCGTGTGTGTCAGTCTCAATTTGTGTGCCTCTGTGTGTCTCTCAGAATGTGTGTCTCTCAGTGTGTTTGTGTGTCTCTCTCAGTGTGTGTGTCTTGTTTAGTGTGAGTGTTTCTGGTTCTTAGCGTGTGTGTGTGTCTCTGTCTCTGTGTATGTCTCTCATTGTGTGTGTGTCTCCCTGTGAATGTGTGTGTCTCTCTCTTGTGTGTGATTCTCAGTGTGGTTTTGTCTCACTCTCAGTGTGTTTGACTCTCACAGTGTATGTGTCTCACTCTCTGATGCTGTGGGTCTCGGTAAGTGTCTGTGGGCATGTTCTCTCAGTGTGTGTGTGTCTGTTTCTCAGTGTGTGTCTGTGTGTGTGTGTCTCTCTCTCTCTGTATGTGTATGTGTTTCAGTGTGTGTTTCTCAGTATGCATGTCTATATATTGTCTCTCTGTTTTTGTGTCTCTCTCTCAGTGTTTCAGTCTTTATCCATGTGTGTTTCTCTATCTCAGTGTGGATGTCTCTCTATCTCTCAGTGTGTGTGTGTCTCTCTCTGTATGTATATGTCTCTAAGTATGTGTTTGTGTCTCAGTGTGTGTCTCACAATGTCTCTGTCTCTCTCTCACTGTGTATGTCTATCTCAGTGGGTGTTTCTCTCTGCTTGTGTGTGTTTGTCTGTCTCAGGGTGCGTGCATAACTCTCACTGTGTGTGTGTCTCTTTCAGGGTGTGTGTCTCTGTGTAACTCCCACAGTGTCTCTGTTCCTGTGTCTCCCATTATGTCTCTCAATGTGTGTGTGTCTGTCTCACTGTGTGTCTGCCTCAGTGTTGTGTGTCTGTTTTTAGTGTTTGTGTGAGTTTCTCAGTGTGTCTGTATCTCAGTGTGTATGAGTCTCTCTCTCTGTAAGTCTGTCTTTAAGCGTGTGTGTGGGTGTCACAGTGTGTGTCTCACAGTGTTTGTGCCTCTCACTCTGCGTATGTCTCTGTCAGTGTGTGGGTCTCTCATTGCATGTTTCTCCTTCTCAGAGTGGATGTCTGTCTCATTGTGTGTGTCTCTATCAGTGTGTGTGTGTCTGTGTGTGTGTGTCTCCACAGTGTCTCTGTTCGTGTGTCTCCCATTATGTCTCACTCTCTATGTGTGTGTATCTGTCTCATTGTGTTTCCGCCTCAGCATTGTGTGTCTCTTTTTAGTGTCTGTGTGAGTCTCTCAGTGTGTGTGACTCTCAGTGTGCTTGTGTCTCTCTCTTAATGTATGTGACTCTCTCAGTCCGTGTGTCTTGCTCTCTGAGTGTGTGTGTGACTCTGTAGGTCCCTGTGTTTTTGTCTCTCATAGTGTGTGTCTGTGTCTCTGTGTGTGTGTCTCTCTCTGTATGCATATGTGTTTCAGTGTGTGTCTTTCAGTGTGCGTGTCTCTATGTTGTTTCTCTGTTTTTGTGTCTCTCTCTCAGTATTCTTTCTCCATGTGTATTTCTCTCTCTCAGTGTGGATGTCTATTTCTCAGAGTGTGTGTGTCTCTCTCTGTATGTATATGTCTTTAAGTGTGTTTGTGTGTCTCTGTGTGTGTGTTTCACATTGTCTGTGTCCCTGTCTCACTGTGTATGTCTCTCTCACTGTGTGTGTTTCTTAGTTTGTTTTCCTCCTTCTCAGTGCGGATGTCTGTGTCTCTCAGTGTGTGTGTGTCTCTCTCAGTGTGTGTTTGGCTCTTTCAGTGTGTGTGTGTCTCTTTAATGTGTGTGTGACTCTTTAAGTGTGTGTGTCTTTGTGTGTTGTGTGTTCCTCTATCACAGTGTGTGTCTCTGTCAGTATGTGTTTGTTTCTCTCTGTGCTTCTCTCTGTGTGACTCTCAGTGTCTCTGTTCTTGTGTCTCCCAGCGTGTCTGTCTCTCAATGTGTGTGTGTCTGCCTCAGTGTTGTGTGTCTATTTTTAGTGTCTGTGTGTGTGTCTCTCAGTATGTGTGTCTCTCCCTCCCAGGTGTGTAGGTGGGTCTCTCTCTCAGTGTTTGTGTGTCTCTCTTAGTGTGGGAGTTTGTGTCTCGCTCTATGTGTGTATGTTTCTCTCCCTCAATGTGTCTCGCTCTCAGGAGTGTGTTTGTCTTCCTGGATGTGGGTGTCTCTGTCAGCGTGTGTGTCACTCTCCATTTGTGTGTCTCTGTCTGTGTCTCTCAGTATGTGTGTCTCTCAGTGTGTTTTTGTCTCTCTCTCAGTGTGTGTGTCCCTTTCGTGTGAGTGTTACTGGTTCTTAGTGTGTGTGTGTCTCTCAATATCTGTGTCTCTCTCTCATTGTGTATGTCTCTCTCAGTGTGTGTGTGTTTTTCTCTCTCTCACTGTGTGCGTGGCTAACTCTCAGTGTGTGTGTATCTTTCAGTGTGTGTGTGTCTGTGTGTGTGTGCCTCTGTGTGTCCCCACAGTGTCTCTGTTTGTGTGTCTCCCATTATGTCTCTCCCTCTAAGTGTGTGTGTCGGTCTCACTGTGTGTCTGCCTCAGCCTTGTGTCTCTTTTTAGTGTTTGTGTGAGTCTCTCAGTGTGTGTGACTCTCAGTGTGTTTGTGTCTCTCAGTCAGTGTTTAAGTCTCTCTTTGTGTGTGTGTCTCTGTGTGTGTTTCTCTCTCTCAGTGTGGATGTCTCTTTCTCACTCAGTGTGTGTGTGTATCTCTCTCTGATGTGTATGTCTCTAAGTGTATGTGTGTCTCTCTCAGCGTGTGTGTCAGTCTCAATTTGTGTGCCTCTGTGTGTCTCTCAGTGTGTTTGTGTGTCTCTCTCAGTGTGTGTGTCTTGTTTAGTGTGAGTGTTTCTGGTTCTTAGCCTGTGTGTCTCTCTCTGTGTATGTCTCTCAATGTGTGTGTGTCTCCCTGTGAATGTGTGTGTCTCTCTCTTGTGTGTGACTCTCAGTGTGGTTTTGTCTCACTCTCAGTGTGTTTGACTCTCACAGTGTATGTGTCTCACTCTCTGATGCTGTGGGTCTCAGTGAGTGTCTGTGGGCATGTTCTCTCAGTGTGTGTGTGTCTGTTTCTCAGTGTGTGTCTGTGTCTGTGTGTGTATCTCTCTCTGTATGTATGTGTTTCAGAGTGTGTCTCTCAGTATGTGTGTCTCTATGTTGTCTCTCTGTTTTTGTGTCTCTCTCTCTCAGTGTTTCAGTCTTTCTCCGTGTGCGTTTCTCTATCTCAGTGTGGATGACTCTCCATCTCTCAGTGTGTGCATGTGTCTCTCTGTATGTATATGTCTCTAAGTGTGTGTGTGTGTCTCAGTGTGTTTCTCACAACGTCTGTGTCTCTCTCTCACTGTGTATGTCTATCTCAGTGTGTGTGTCTCTCTGCATGTGTGTTTGTCTGTCTCTCACAGTGTGCATGGATAACTCTCACTGTGTGTGTGTCTCTTTCAGGGTGTGTGTCTATGTGTGTGTGTGTGTCTCTGTGTGACTCCCACAGTGTCTCTGTTCCTGTGTCTCCCATTATGTCTCTCAATGTGTGTGTGTCTGGCTCACTGTGTGTCTGCCTCAGTGTTGTGTGTCTGTTTTTAGTGTTTGTGTGAGTCTCTCAGTGTGTCTGTATCTCAGTGTGTGTGTCTCTCTCTCTGTAAGTCTATGTCTCTAAGCATGTGTGTGGGTGTCACAGTGTGTGGCTCACAAAGTTTGTGCCTCTCACTCAGTGTGTATGTCTCTCTCAATGTGTGGGTCTCTCAGTGCGTGTTTTTCCTTCTCAGGGTGGATGTCTGTCTCATTGTGTGTGTCTCTGTGTGTGTGTGTGTGTCTCTGTGTGTGTGTGTGTCTCTGTGTGTATGTATCTGTGTGTCTCCACAGTGTCTCTGTTCATGTGTCTCCCATTATGTCTCTCCCTCTATGTGTGTGTGTCTGGCTCACTCTGTGTCTGCCTCAGTGTTGTGTGTCTCTTTTTAGTGTCTGTGTGAATCTCTCAGTGTGTGTGACTCTCAGTGTGTTTGTGTCTCTCTCAGTGTGTATGACTCTCTCAGTATGTGTGTCTTGCTCTCTGAGTGTGTGTGACTCTTTGGGTCCCTGTGTGTGTGTCTCTCTCAGTGTGTGTCTGTGTGTGTTTGTTTCTCTCTGTATGCATATGTGTTTCAGTGTGTGTCTCTCAGTGTGCATGTCAATATGTTGTCTCTCTGTTTTTGTGTCTCTCTCCCAGTGTTTATGTCTTCCTCCGTGTGTGTTTCTCTCTCTCAGTGTGGATGTCTATTTCTCAGAGTGTGTGTGTCTCTCTCTGTATGTGTATGTCTCTAAGTGTGTGTGTGTGTCTCTGTGTGTGTGTCTCACAATGTATGTGTCCCTCTCTGACTGTGTATGTCTCTCTCAGTGTGAGTGGATAACTCTGTGTGTGTGTGTGTGTGTCTCTTACAGGGTGTGTCTCTGTGTGACTCCCACAGTGCCTCCTTTTGTGTGTCTCCCATTGGGTCTCTCAATGTGTGTGTGTCTGTCTCACTGTGTGTCTGCCTCAGTGTTGTGTGTCTGTCTCTAGTGTTTGTGTGAGTCTCTCAGTGTGTCTGTCTCTCCATGTGTTTGTGTCCTTCATTGTCTGTGAGTCTTTCTCTCTGTATGTCTAGGTCTCTAAGTGTGTGTGGGGGTGTCACAGTGTGTGTGTCACAATGTTTGTGCCTCTCACTCAGTGTGAATGTCTAAGTGTGTGTTTCTCCTCCTTAGTGTGCATGTCTGTCTCATTGTGTGTGTCTCTCTCAGTGTGTGTGTCTCTCAGTGAGTGTGTGTTTGTCTCTTTCTCTCAGTATGCATGGATAACTCTCAGTGTGAGTGTGTGTCTCTTTCAGGATGTGTGTCTCTGTGTGTGTGTCTCTGTTTGACTCCCACAGTGTCTCTGTTCGTGTGTCTCCCATTGTGTCTCTCTCAGTATGTGTGTCTCTCAGTGAGTGTGTGTTTGTCTCTCTCTTAGTGTGCATGGATAACTCTCAGTGTGAGTGTGTGTGTCTCTTTCAGGGTGTGTGCCTCTGTGTGTGTGTCTCTGTGTTACTCCCACAGTGTCTCTGTTTGTGTGTCCCCCATTGTGTCTCTCAATGTGTGTGTGTCTCTCTCACTGTGTGTCTGCCTCAGTGTTGGGTGTCTGTTTCTAGTGTTTGTGTGAGTCTCTCTGTGTGCCTGTATCTCAGTGTGTGTGAGTCTCTCTCTCTCTGTATGTCTATGTCTCTAAGCATGTGTGTGGGTATCAAAATGTGTGTCTCACAGTGTTTGTGCCTCTGAGTGTGTATGTCTCTGTGTGTGTGTGTGTCTCTCAGTGTGTGTTTCTCCTTCTCAGTGTGGATGTCTGTCTCATTGTGTGTGTCTCTCTCAGTGTGCCTGTGTCTCTGTATATTGTGTGTTATCTCTTTCACAGTGTGTGTGTCTCTCTCGTGTGTGTCTCTCTAAGTGCTTGTGACTTTGTCTCTCTCTCTCAGTGTGCATGGCTAACTCTCAGTACGTGTGTGTCTCTTTCGGTTTATGTGTGTCTCTCTCTGTGTCAGTCTATGTGTGACTCTCACAGTGTCTCTGTTCATGTGTCTCTCTGTGTGTCTGTCTCTTAATGTGGGTGTCTTTCTCATTGTGTCTACCTCAGTGTTGTGTGTCTATTTCTAGTGTTTGTGTGTATCTCAGGATGTTTGTGTCTCTCTCACAGTGTGTGTGACTATCAGTGTGTTTGTGTGTCTCTCTAACTGTGTATGTCTCTCTCAGTGGGTGTGTCTCTCAGTGTGTGTTTCTGTCTCTCAGTGTGGATCACTCTCTCTTTCTCTCAGTGTGTGTGGGTCTCTCTCTGTATGTCTATGTCTCTATGTGTGTGTGTCTCTCACAATGTTTGTGTCTCTCTCACAATGTTTGTGTCTCTCTCTCAGGGTGTATGTCTTTCTCAGTGTGTGTGTTTCTAGTTTGTTTTCTCCTTCTCAGTGCAGGTGTCTGTCTCTCTCAATGTGTGCATGTCTCTCTCAATGTGTGTGTCTCTCTCAGTGTGTGTCTCTCAGTGTGTATGTGTCTCTGTGTGTTGTGTGTTTCCTCTTTCACAGTGTGTGCCTCTGTCAGTTGTGTGTGTTTCTCTCTGGTGTGTCTCTATGTGACTCTCAGTGTCTCTGTTCTTGTGTCTCCCAGTGTGTCTCTCTCTCAATGTGTGTGTGTCTGTCTCATTGTGTGTCTGCCTCAGTGTTGTGTGTCTATCTTTAGTGTCTGCGTGTGTGTCTCAGTATGTGTGTCTCTCCCTCCCAGGTGTGTAGGTGGGTCTCTCTCTCTCAGTGTTTGTGTGTCTCTCTTAGTGTGGGAGTTTGTGTCTCGTTGTCTGTGTGTATGTTTCTCTCCCTCAATGTCTGTGTGTGTCTCACTCTCCAGAGTGTGTTTGTCTTCCTGGATGTAGGTGTCTCTATCAGTGTGTGCGTCACTCTCAATTTGTGTGTCTCTATCTGTGTCTCTCAGTGTGTTTTTGTCTCTCTCAAAGTGTGTGTGTCCCTTTCAGTGTGAGTGTTTCTGGTTCTTAGCGTGTGTGTGTCTCTCAATATCTGTGTCTCTCTCTCACTGTGTATGTCTCTTTCAGTGTGTGTGTGTTTTTCTCTCTCGCACTGTGTGCGTGGCTAACTCTCAGTGTGTGTGTATCTTTCAGTGTGTGTGTGTGTCTGTGTGTGTGTGTGTGCTTCTGTGTGTCTCCACAGTGTCTCTGTTCGTGTGTCTCCCATTATGTCTCTCCCTCTAAGTGTGTGTGTCAGCCTCACTGTGTGTCTGACTCAGTGTTGTGTGTCTCTCTTTAGTGTTTGTGTGTGTCTCTCAGTGTGTGTGACTCTCTGTGTGTCTGTGTCTCTCAGTCAGTGTTTAAGTCTTTCTTTGTGTGTGTGTCTCTGTGTGTGTTTCTCTCTCTCAGTGTGGATGTCTCTCTCTCACTCAATGTGTGTGTGTATCTCTCTGTGTATGTGTATGTCTCTAAGTGTATGTGTGTCTCTCTCAGCATGTGCGTCAGTCTCAATTTGTGTGTGTCTGTGTGTCTCTCAGAATGTGTGTCTTCAGTGTGTTTGTGTGTCCCTCTCAGTGTGTATGTCCTGTTTAGTGTGAGTGTTTCTGGTTCTTAGCGTATGTTTGTTTCTCTCTCTCTCTGTGTATGTCTCTCAAAGTGTGTGTGTCTCCCTGTGAATGTGTGTGTCTCTCTCTTGTGTGTGACTCTCAGTGTGGTTTTGTCCCACTCAGTGTGTGTGACTCTCACAGTGTGTGTGTCTCGCTCTCTGACGGTGTGGGCCTCAGTGAGTGTCTGTGGGCATGTTCTCTCAGTGTGTGTGTGTCTGTTTCTCAGTGTGTGTCTGTGTCTGTGTGTGTGTGTCTCTCTCTGTATGTGTATGTGTTTCAGTGTGTGTCTCTCAGTGTGCATGTCTCTATGTTGTCTCTCTGCTTTTGTGTCTCTCTCTTAGTGTTTAAGTCTTTCTCTGTGTGTGTTCTCTCTCTCCGTGTGGATGTCTCTCTATTTCTCGTGTGTGTGTGTGTCTCTCTGTATGTATATGTCTCTAAGTGTGTGTGTGTGTGTCTCAGTGTGTGTCTCACAATGTCTCTGTCTCTCTCTCACTGTGTATGTCTATCTCAGTGTGTGTGTCTCTCTGCGTGTTTGAGGTTTTCTGTCTCTCTCCATGTGCATGAATAACTCTCAGTGTGTGTGTGTCTCTTTCAGGGTGTGTGTCTCTGTGTGTGTGTCTCTGTGTGACTCCCACAGTGTCTCTGTTCCTGTGTCTCCCATTATGTCTCTCAATGTGTGTGTGTCTGGCTCACTATGTGTCTGCCTCAGTGTTGTGTGTCTGTTTTTAGTGTTTGTGTGAGTCTCTCAGTGTGTCTGTATCTCAGTGTGTGTGTCTTTCTCTCTGTAAGTCTATGTCTCTAAGTGTGTGTGTGGGTGTCATAGTGTGTGTCTCACAATGTTTGTGCCTCTCACTCAGTGCGTATGTCTCTCTCAATGTGTGGGTCTCTCAGTGCGTGTTCTCCTCTCAGGGTGGATGTCTGTCTCATTGTGTGTGTCTCTCTCAGTGTGTGTGTGTCTCTGTGTGTCTCCACAGTGTCTCTGTTCGTGTGTCTCCCATTATGTCTCTCCCTCTATGTGTGTGTGTCTGTCTCATTGTGTTTCTGCCTCAGCATTGTGTGTCTCTTTTTAGTGTCTGTGTGAGTCTCTCAGTGTGTGTGACTCTCTCCGTCTCTGTGTCTTGCTCTCTGATGTGTGTGTGTCTCTGTGGTCTCTCTGTGTGTGTGTCTCTCTCAGTGTGTGTCTGTGTCTCTGTGTGTCTCTCTCTGTATGCATATGTGTTTCAGTGTGTGTCTCTCAGTGTGCATGTCTATATGTTGTCTCTCTGTTTTTTTGTCTCTCTCTAAGTGTTTAAGTCTTTCTCCGTGTGTGTTTCTCTCTCTCAGTGTGGATGTCTATTTCTCAGAGTGTGTGTGTCTCTCTCTGTATGTGTATGTCTCTAAGTGTGTGTGTGTGTCTCTGTGTGTGTGTGTCTCACAATGTATGTGTCCCTGTCTCACTGTGTATGTCTCTCTCAGTGTGCGTGGATGTACTCTCCGTGTGAGTGTGTGTCTCTTTCAGTGTGTGTGTGTCTCTTTGTGTGTGTATCTCTGTGTGACTCCACAGTGTCTCTGTTCCTGTGTCTCCCATTGTGTCTCTCAATGTGTGTGTGTGTCTCACTGTGTGTCTGCCTCAGTGTTGTGTGTCTGTCTCTAGTGTTTGTGTGAGTGTCTCACTGTGTCTGTCTCTCCGTGTGTTTGTGTCTCTCTTTGTCTGTGAGTCTTTCTCTCTGTATGTCTAGGTCTCTAAGTGTGTGTGTGGGTGTCAGTGTGTGTCTCACAATGTTTGTGCCTCTCACTCAGTGCGTATGTCTTTATCAGTGTGTGTTCCTCCTCAGTGTTCATGTCTGTCTCATTGTGTGTGTCTCTCAGTGTGTGTGTCTCTCAGTGAGTTGTGTTTGTCTCTCTCTCTCAGTGTGCATGGATAACTCTCAGTGTGAGTGTGTGTGTCTCTTTCAGGGTGTGTGTCTCTGTGTGTGTCTCTGTGTGACTCCCACAGTGTCTCTGTACCTTTGTCTTCCATTGTGTCTCAATGTGTGTGTGTCTCTCTCACTGTGTGTCTGCCTCAGTGTTGTGCGTCTGTTTCTAGTGTTTGTATGAGTCTTTCAGTGTGTCTGTCTCTCAATGTGTGAGACACTCTCTCTCTGTATGTCTATGTCTCTAAACATGTGTGTGGGTGTCAGAGTGTGTGTCTCGCAGTGTTTGTGCCTCTCAGTGTGTATGTCTCTCTGTGTGTGTCTCTCAGTGTGTATTTCTCTTTGTCAGTGTGGATGTCTGTCTCATTGTATGTGTCTCTCTCAGTATGCCTGTGTCTCTATATATTGTGTGTTCTCTCTTTCACATTGTGTGTCTCTCTCAGTGCTTGTGTGTTTGTCTCTCTCTCAGTGTGCATAGCTAACTCTCAGTACGTGTGTGTCTCTTTCTGTGTATGTGTGTCTCTCTCTGTGTCAGTCTATGTGTCACTCTCACAGGGTCTCTGTTCGTGTGTCTCTCGGTGTGTCTGTCTCTTAATGTCGGTGTCTTTCTCATTGTGTGTCTACCTCAGTGTTGTGTGTCTATTTCTAGTGTCTGTGAGTATCTCAGGATGTTTGTGTCTCTATCACAGTGTGTGTGTGACTATCAGTGTGTTTGTGTGTCTCTGTGTATGTCTCTCTCAGTGGATGTGTCTCTCAGTGTGTGTTTCTGTCTCTCAGTGTGGATCACTCTCTCTTTCTCTCAGTGTGTGGGTATCTCTCTCTGTATGTCTATGTCTCTATGTGTGTGTGTGTCTCAGTGTGTGTGTCTCACAATGTTTGTGTCTCTCAGTGTGTGTGTTTCTCAGTTTGTTTTCCTCCTTCTCAGTGAGGATGTCTGTCTCTCTCAGTGTGTGTGTGTGTCTCTCTCAGTGTGTGTGTGTCTCTCTCAGTGTGTGTGTGTGTCTCTCAGTGTGTATGTGTCTTTGTGTGTTGTGTGTTCCCTCTTTCACAGTGTGTGTCTCTGTCAGTGTGTGTTTGTTTCTCTCTGTGTGTATCTACGTGTGACTCTCAGTGTCTCTGTTCTTGTGTCTCCCGGTGTCTCTCTCTCAATGTGTGTGTGTCTGTCTCATTGTGTCTCTGCCTCAGTGTTGTGTGTCTATATTTAGTCTCTGTGTGTGTCTCTCAGTATGTGTGTCTCTCCCTCCCAGGTGTGTAGGTGGGTCTCTCTCTCAGTGTTTGTGTGTCTCTCTTAGTGTGGGAGTTTGTGTCTCGCTGTCTGTGTATGTTTCTCTCCCTCAATGTGTGTGTGTGTCTCGCTCTCAGGAGTGTGTTTGTCTTCCTGGATGTGCGTGTCTCTGTCAGCGTGTGTGTCACTCTCCATTTGTGTGTCTCTGTCTGTGTCTCTCAGTATGTGTGTCTCTCAGTGTGTTTTTGTCTCTCTCTCAGTGTGTGTGTCCCTTTCAGTGAGTGTTTCTGGTTCTTAGTGTGTGTGTGTCTCTCAATATCTGTGTCTCTCTCTCACTGTGTATGTCTCTCTCAGTGTGTGTGTGTTTTTCTCTCTCTCACTGTGTGCGTGGCTAACTCTCAGTGTGTGTGTATGTTGCAGTGTATGTGTGTCTGTGTGTGTGTGTGTCTCTGTGTGTCTCCACAGTGTCTCTGTTCATGTGTCTCCATTATGTCTCTCCCTCTAAGTGTGTGTGTCAGCCTCACTGTGTGTCTGCCTCAGTGTTGTGTGTCTCTTTTTAGTGTCTGTGTGAGTCTCTCAGTGTGTGTGACTCTCAGTGTGTTTGTGTCTCTCAGTCAGTGTTTAAGTCTCTCTTTGTGTGTGTGTCTCTGTGTGTGTTTCTCTCTCTCAGTGTGGATGTCTCTCTCTCACTCAATGTGTGTGTGTATCTCTCTCTGTAAGTGTATGTCTCTAAGTGTATGTGTGTCTCTCTCAGTGTGTGTGTCAGTCTCAATTTGTGTGTCTGTGTGTCTCTCAGAATGTGTGTCTCTCAGTGTGTTTGTGTGTCTCTCTCAGTGTGTGTGTCATAACTCTCAGTGTGTGTGTGTCTGGTTCTTAGCGTGTGTGTGTGTCTCTGTCTCTGTGTGATGTCTCTCATTGTGTGTGTGTCTCCCTGTGAATGTGTGTGTCTCTCTCTTGTGTGTGACTCTCAGTGTTGTGTGTCTCACTCTCAGTGTGTGTGAGTCTCACAGTGTGTGTGTCTCTCTCTGATGGTGTGTGTCTCAGTGAGTGTCTGTTGTCTTGTTCTCTCAATGTGTGTGTGTCTGTTTCTCAGTGTGTGTCTGTGTCTGTGTGTGTGTCTCTGTATGTGTATGTGTTTCAGTGTGTGTCTCTCAGTGTGTGTGTGTCTCTATGTTGTCTCTCTGTTTTTGTGTCTCTCTCTCAGTGTTTCAGTCTTTCTCAGTGTGTGTTTCTCTCTCTCAGTGTGGATGTCTCTTTCTCAGAGTGTGTGTGTCTCTCTCTGTGTGTATGTCTCTAAGTGTGTGTGTGTGTCTCTGTGTGTGTGTGTCTCACAATGTATGTGTCCCTGTCTCACTGTGTATGTCTCTCTCAGTGTGCGTGGATTACTCTCCGTGTGAGTGTGTGTCTCTTTCAGGTGTGTGTCTCTTTGTGTGTGTCTCTGTGTGACTCCGCAGTGTCTCTGTTCCTGTGTCTCCCATTATGTCTCTCAATGTGTGTGTGTGTGTCTCACTGTGTGTCTGCCTCAGTGTTGTGTGTCTGTCTCTAGTGTTTGTGTGAGTCTCTCAGTGTGTCTCTCTGTTTGTTTATGTCTCTCATTGTCTGTGTGTCTCTCTCTCTGTATGTCTAGTCTCTAAGTGTGTGTGTGTCACAGTGTGTGTCTCACAATGTTTGTGTCTCTCTCTCAGTGCATATGTCTCTCTCAGTGTGTGTTTCTCAGTGTGCATGTCTGTCTCATTGTATGTGTCTCTCTCAGTGTGTGTGTCTCTCTGTGTGTGTGTGTTCCTCTCTCTCTCAGTGTGTGTGGATAACTCTCAGTGTGAGTATGTGTGTGACTTTCAGGGTGTGTGTTGTATGTCTCTGTGTGAGTCTCCACAGTGTCTCTGTTTGTGTGTCTCCCATTGTGTCTCTGAATGTGTGTGTGTCTCTCTCACTGTGTGTCTGCCTCAGTGTTGTGTGTCTGTTTCTAGTGTTTGTGTGAGTCTCTCAGTGTGTCTGTGTCTCAGTCTGTGTGTGTCTCTCTCTCTGTGTGTGTGTGTCTCTAAACATGTGTGTGAGTGTCAGAATGTGTGTTTCACAATGTTTGTGCCTCTCAGTGTATATGTCTCTGTGTGTGTCTATCAGTGTGTGTTTCTTCTTGTCAGTGTGGATGTCTGTCTCATTGTATGTGTCTCTCTCAGTGTGCCTGTGTCTCTATACTTTGTGTGTTCTCCCTTTCACATTGTGTGTCTCTCTCCTGCGTGTCTCTCTCAGTGTTTGTGTGTTTGTCTCTCTCTCAGTGTGCATGGCTAACTCTCAGTACGTGTGTGTCTCTTTCTGTGTATGTGTGTCTCTCTGTGTGTCAGTCTATGTGTGGCTCTCACAGTGTCTCTGTTCATGTGTCTCTCATTGTGTCTGTCTCTTAATGTGGTGTCTTTCTCATTGTGTGTCTGCCTCAGTGTTGTATGTCTATTTCTAGTGTCTGTGTGTATTTCAGGATGTTTGTGTCTCTATCACAGTGTGTGTGACTATCAGTGTGTTTGTGTGTCTCTGTGTATGTCTCTCTCAGTGTGTGTGTCTCTCAGTGTGTGTTTCTGTCTCTCAGTGTGGATCACTCTCTCTTCTCTCAGTGTGTGTGTATCTCTCTCTGAATGTCTATGACTCTATGTGTGTGTGTGTGTCTCAGTGTGTGTGTCTCTCAATGTTTGTGTCTCTCTCTCAGTGTGTGTGTTTCTCAGTGTGTTTTCCTCCTTCTCAGTGAGGATGTCTGTCTCTCTCAGTGTGTGTGTGTGTCTCTCTCAGTGTGTGTGTGTCTCTCTCAGTGTGTGTGTGTGTCTCTCAGTGTGTATGTGTCTCTGTGTGTTGTGTGTTCCCTCTTTCACAGTGTGTGTCTCTGTCAGTGTGTGTTTGTTTCTCTCTGTGTGTGTCTACGTGTGACTCTCAGTGTCTCTGTTCTTGTGTCTCCCGGTGTCTCTCTCTCAATGTGTGTGTGTCTGTCTCATTGTGTCTCTGCCTTAGTGTTGTGTGTCTATATTTAGTCTCTGTGTGTGTCTCTCAGTATGTGTGTCTCTCCCTCCCAGGTGTGTAGGTGGGTCTCTCTCTCAGTGTTTGTGTGTCTCTCTTAGTGTGGGAGTTTGTGTCTCTCTCTGTGTATGTTTCTCTCCCTCAATGTGTGTGTGTGTGTCTCGTTCTCAGGAGTGTGCTTGTCTTCCTGGATGTGCGTGTCTCTGTCAGCGTGTGTGTCACTCTCCATTTGTGTGTCTCTGTCTGTGTCTCTCAGTATGTGTGTCTCTCAGTGTGTTTTTGTCTCTCTCTCAGAGTGTGTGTCCCTTTCAGTGAGTGTTTCTGGTTCTTAGTGTGTGTGTGTCTCTCAATATCTGTGTCTCTCTCTCACTGTGTATGTCTCTCTCAGTGTGTGTGTGTTTTTCTCTCTCTCACTGTGTGCGTGGCTAACTCTCAGTGTGTGTGTATCTTTCAGTGTGTGTGTGTGTCTGTATGTGTGTGTCTCTCTGTGTGTCTCCACAGTGTCTCTGTTCGTGTGTGTCCCATTATGTGTCTCCCTCTAATGTGTGTGTCGGTCTCGCTGTGTGTCTGACTCAGTGTTGTGTGTCTCTTTTTAGTGTTTGTGTGTGTCTCTCAGTGTGTGTGACTCTCTGTGTGTCTGTGTCTCTCAGTCAGTGTTTAAGTCTCTCTTTGTGTGTGTGTCTCTGTGTGTGTTTCTCTCTCTCAGTGTGGATGTCTCTCTCTCACTCAATGTGTGTGTGTGTATCTCTCTCTGTATGTGTATGTCTCTAAGTGTATGTGTGTCTCTCTCAGTGTGTGTGTCAGTCTCAATTTATGTGTGTCTGTGTGTCTCTCAGAATGTGTGCCTCTCAGTGTTTTTGTGTGTCTCTCTCAGTGTGTGTGTCTTGTTTAGTGTGAGTGTTTCTGGTTCTTAGCGTGTGTGTGTGTCTCTGTCTCTGTGTATGTCTCTCATTGTGTGTGTGTCTCCCTGTGAATGTGTGTGTCTCTCTCTGTGTGTGACTCTCAGTGTAGTTTTGTCTCACTCTCAGTGTGTGTGACTCTCACAGTGTGTGTGTCTTGCTCTCTGATGGTGTGCGTCTCAGTGAGTGTCTGTTGTCTTGTTCTCTCAATGTGTGTGTGTGTCTGTTTCTCAGTGTGTGTCTGTGTCTGTGTGTGTGTCTCTGTATGTGTATGTGTTTCAGAGTGTGTCTCTCAGTATGTGTGTCTCTATGTTGTCTCTCTGTTTTTGTGTCTCTCTCTCAGTGTTTCAGTCTTTCTCCGTGTGTGTTTCTCTCTCTCAGTGTGGATGTCTCTCTATCTCTCAGTGTGTGTGTGTCTCTCTGTATGTATATGTCTCTAAGTGTGTGTGTGTGTCTCAGTGTGTGTCTCACAATGTCCCTGTCTCTCTCTCACTGTGTATGTCTATCTCAGTGTGTGTCTCTCTCTGTGTGTGTATTTGTCTGTCTCTCTCAGTGTGCATGAATAACTCTCAGTGTGTGTGTGTCTCTTTCAGGGTGTGTGTCTATGTGTGTGTGTGTGTCTCTGTGTGACTCCCACAGTGTCTCTGTTCGTGTGTCTCCCATTGTGTCTCTCAATGTATGTGTGTCTGTCTCACTGTTTGTCTGCTTCAGTGTTGTGTGTCTGATTCTAGTGTTTGTGTGAGTCTCTCAGTGTGTCTCACTCATGTTTGTGCCTCTCACTCAGTGTGTATGTCTCTCTCCATGTGTGTTCTCAATGTTGTTTCTCCTTGTCAGTGTGGATATCTGTCTCATTGTGTGTCTCTCTCTCAGTGTGCCTGTGTCTCTGTATATTGTGTGTTCTCTCTTTAACAGTGTGTCTCTCTCTTGTGTGTGTCTCTCTCTTGTGTGTGTCTCTCAGTGCTTGTGTGTTTGTCTCTCTCTCAGTGTGCATGGCTAACTCTCATACGTGTGTGTCTCTTTCTGTGTATGTGTGTCTCTCTCTGTGTCAGTCTTTGTGTGACTCTCACAGTGTGTCTGTTCATGTGTCTCTCGGTGTGTCTGTCTCTTAATGTGGGTGTCTTTCTCACTGTGTGTCTACCTCAGTGTTGTGTGTCTATTACTAGTGTCTGTGTGTATCTCAGGATTTTTGTGTCTCTCTCACAGTGTGTGTGACTATCATTGTGTTTGTGTGTCTCTCTGTGTATGTCTCTCTCAGTGGGTGTGTCTCTCAGTGTGTGTTTCTGTCTCTCAGTGTGGATCACTCTCTCTTTCTCTCAGTGTGTGTGGGTCTCCCTCTCTGTATGTCTATGTCTCTATGTGTGTGTGTGTCTCAGTGTGTGTGTCTCACAATGTTTGTGTCTCTCTCTCAGTGTGTATGTCTCTCTCAGTGTGTGTGTTTCTCGGTGTGTTTTCTGTCCTTCTCAGTTCAGATGTCTGCCTCTCTCAGGTGTGTGTGTCTCTTTCAGTGTGTGTGTGTGTCTCTCAGTGTGTGTGTGTCTCTGTGTGTTGTGTGTTCCCTCTTTCACAGTGTGTGACTCTGTCAGTGTGTGTGTGTTTCTCTCTGTGTGTGTCTCTGTGTGACTCTCAGTGTCTCTGTTCTTGTGTCTCCCAGTGTGTCTCTCTCTCAATGTGTGTGTGTCTGTCTCATTGTGTGTCTGCCTCAGTGTTGTGTATCTATCTTTAGTGTCTGTGTGTGTCTCTCAGTATGTGTGTCTCTCCCTCCCAAGTGTGCAGGCAGGTCTCTCTCTCAGTGTGTTTGTGTCTCTCTTAGTGTGGGAATTTGTGTCTCGCTGTCTGTGTGTATGTTTCTCTCCCTCAATGTGTGTGTGTGTCTCGCTCTCAGGAGTGTGTTTGTCTTCCTGGATGTGTGTGTCTCTGTCAGCGTGTGCGTCACTCTCAGTTTGTGTGTCTCTGTCTGTGTCTCTCAGTGTGTTTTTGTCTCTCTCTCAGTGTGTGTGTCCCTTTCAGTGTGAGTGTTTCTGGTTCTTAGCATGTGTGTGTCTCTCAATATCTCTGTCTCTCTCTCACTGTGTATGTCTCTCTCAGTGTGTGTGTGTTTTTCTCTCTCTCACTGTGTGCGTGGCTACCTCTCAGTGTGTGTGTATCTTTCAGTGTGTGTGTGTCTGTGTCTGTGTGTGTGTCTGTGTGTCTCCACAGTGTCTCTGTTCGTGTGTGTCCCATTATGTCTCTCCCTCTAAGTTTGTGTGTCAGTCTCACTGTGTGTCTGCCTCACTGTGTGTCTGCTCAGTGTTGTGTTTCTCTGTTTAGTGTTTGTGTGAGTCTCTCAGTGTGTCTGTATCTCAGTGTGTATGAGTCTCTCTCTCTGTATGTCTATGTCTCTAAGTGTGTGTCTGGGTGTCACAGTGTGTCTCACAATGTTTGTGCCTCTCAGTGCATATGTCTCTCTCAGTGTGTGGGTCTCTCAGTGCATGTTTCTCCTTCTCAGTGTGGATGTCTGTCTCATTGTGTGTGTCTCTCTCAGTGTATGTGTGTCTATATGTGTGTTTGTCTCTGTGTGTCTCCACAGTGTCTCTGTTCATGTGTCTCCCATTATGTCTCTCCATCTATGTGTGTGTGTCTGTCTCATTGTGTTTCTGTTTCAGTGTTGTGTGTCTCTTTGTGTCTGTGTGAGTCTCTCAGTGTGTGTGACTCTATTGTGTTTGTGTCTCTCTCAGTGTGTGTGACTCAGTCTATGTGTCTTGCTCTCTGACTGTGTGTGACTCTGTGGGTCCCTGCGTGTGTTTCTCTCTCAGTGTGTGTCTGTGTCTCTGTGTGTGTCTGTCTCTCTCTGTATGCATATGTGTTTCAGTGTGTGTCTCTCAGTATGTTTGTCTCCATGTTGTCAATGTATTTTTGTGTCTCTCTCTCAGTGTGAATGTCTATTTCTCAGACTGTGTGTGTCTTTCTATGTATATGTCTGTAGGTGTGTGTCTCACAATGTCTGTGTGTCTCTCTCACTGTGTATGTCTCTCTCAGTGCGTGTGTCTCTCAGTGTGTGTGTGTCTCTCTCTCAGTGTGCGTTGATAACTCTCAGTGTGTGTGCCTCTGTGTGTGTGTGTGTCTCTGTGTGACTCCCACAGTGAGTCTCTTCGTGTGTCTCCCATTGTGTCTACTGTGTGTCTGCCTCAATGTTGTGTTTCTGTTTCTAATGTTTGTGTGAGTCTCTCAGTGTTTCTGTCTCTCTGTGTGTGTGAGTCTCTCTCTGTATGTCTATGTCTCTAAGTGTGTGTGTGGGTGTCACAGTATGTCTCTCACTGTTTGTGCCTCTCTCTCACTGTGTATGTCTCTCTCAGTGTGTGTCTCTCAGTGTGTGTTTCTCCTTCTCAGTGTGGATGTCTGTCTCATTGTGTGTCTCTCTCAGTGTGCCTGTGTCTCTGTATAGTGTGTTCTCTCTTTCACAGTGTGTGTCTCTCACATGTGTGTCTCTCTCAGTGCTTTTGTGTTTGTCTCTCTCTCAGTGTGCATGGCTAACTCTCATACCATATGTGTCTCTTTCCGTGTATGTGTGTCTCTCTCTGTGTCAGTCTATGTGTGACTCTCACAGTGTGTCTGTTCATGTGTCTCTCGGTTTGTCTGTCTCTTAATATGTGTGTCTTTCTCACTGTGAGTCTACCTCAATGTTGTGTGTCTATTTCTAGTGTCTGTTTGTATCTCAGGATGTTTGTGTCTCTCTCACAGTGTGGGTGACTATCAGTGTGTTTGTGTGTCTATATGTGTATATCTCTCTCAGTGGGTGTGTCTCTCAGTGTGTGTTTCTGTCTCTCAGTGTGGGTCACTCTCTGTTTCTCTCAGTGTGTGTGGGTCTCTCTCTCTGTATGTCTATGTCTCTAAGTGTGTGTGTCTCACAATGTTTGTATCTCTCTCTCAGTGTGCATGTCTCTCTCAGTGTGTGTGTTTCTCAGTGTGTTTTCCTCCTTCTCAGTGCAGATGTCTGTCTCTCTCAGTGTGTGTGTGTCTCTAAGTGTGTTTGTGTCTCTGTGTATTGTGTGTTCCCTCTCTCACAGTGTGTGTCTCTGTCAGCGTGTGTACGTTTCTCTGTGTGTGTGTCTCTTTGTGACTCTGTCTCTGTTCTTGTGTCTCCTGGTATGTCTCTCTCAACGTGTGTGTGTCTGTCTCATTGTGTCTCTGCCTCAGTGTTGTGTGTCTATTTTTAGTGTCTGTGTGGGTGTCTCAGTATGTGTGTCTCTCCCTCCCAGGTGTGTAGGTGGGTCTCTCTCTCAGTGTTTGTGTGTCTCTCTTAGTGTGGGAGTTTGTATCTCGCTGTCTGTGTGTATGTTTCTCTCCCTCAAATGTGTGTGTGTGTGTCTCGCTCTCAGGAGTGTGTTTGTCTTCCTGGATGTGCGTGTCTCTGTCAGTGTGTGTGTCACTCTCAATTTGTGTGTCTCTATCTGTGTCTCTAAGTATGTGTGTCTCTCAGTGTGTTTTTGTCTCTCTCTCAGTGTGTGTGTCCCTTTCAGTGTGAGTGTTTCTGGTTCTTAGCGTGTGTGTGTCTCTCAATATATGTGTCTCTCTCTCACTGTGTATGTCTCTCTCAGTGTGTGTGTGTTTTTCTCTCTCTCACTGTGTGCGTGGCTAACTCTCAGTGTGTGTGGATCTTTCAGTGTGTGTGTGTGTGTCTGTATGTGTCCCCACAGTGTCTCTGTTTGTGTGTCTCCCATTATGTCTCTCCAAGTGTGTATGTCAGTCTCGCTGTGTGTCTGCCTCAGTGTTCTGTGTCTCTTTTTAGTGTCTGTGTGAATCTCTCAGTGTGTGTGACTCTCAGTGTGTTTGTGTCTCTCAGTCAGTGTTTAAGTCTCTCTTTGTGTGTGTGTCTCTGTGTGTGTTTCTCTCTCTCAGTGTGGATGTCTCTTTCTCACTCAGTGTGTGTGTGTATCTCTCCCTGATGTGTATGTCTCTAAGTGTATGTGTGTCTCTCTCAGCGTGTGTGTCAGTCTCAATTTGTGTGCCTCTGTGTGTCTCTCAGAATGTGTGTCTCTCAGTGTGTTTGTGTGTCTCTCTCAGTGTGTGTGTCTTGTTTAGTGTGAGTGTTTCTGGTTCTTAGCGTGTGTGTGTGTCTCTCTTTGTGTATGTCTCTCAATGTGTGTGTGTCTCCCTGTGAATGTGTGTGTCTCTCTCTTGTGTGTGACTCTCAGTGTGGTTTTGTCTCACTCTCAATGTGTGTGACTCTCACAGTGTGTGTGTCTTGCTCTCTGATGGTGTGGGTCTCAGTGAGTGTCTGTGGGCATGTTCTCTCAGTGTGTGTGTGTGTCTGTTTCTCAGTGTGTGTGTGTGTCTCTCTCTCTATGTGTTTCAGTGTGTTTCTCTCAGTGTGCATATCTCTATGTTGTCTCTCTGTTTTTGTGTCTCTCAGTGTTTCAGTCTTTCTCTGTGTGTGTTTCTCTCTCAGTGTGGATGTCTCTCTATCTCTCAGTGTGTGCATGTGTCTCTCTGTATGTATATGTCTCTAAGTGTGTGTGTGTGTCTCATTGTGTGTCTCACAATGTCTTTGTCTCTCTCTCACTGTATATGTCTCTCTCAGTGTGTGTCTCTCAGTGTGTGTTTCTCCTTCTCAGTGTGGATGTCTGTCTCATTGTATGTGTCTCTCAGTGTGCCTGTGTCTCTGTATATTGTTCATTCTCTCTTTCACAGTGTGTGTCTCTCTCGTGTGTGTCTCTCTCAGTGCTTGTGTGTTTGTCTCTCTCTCTAGTGTGCATGGCTAACTCTCAGTATGTGCAGGTCTTTTTCCTTGTGTGTATGTCTGTCATTGTGTGTGTCTATGTGTGACTCTCACAGTGTCTCTGTTCATGTGTCTTCTGGTGTGTCTCTCTTAATGTGTGTGTCTGTCTCATTTTGTGTCTGCCTCAGTGTTTTGTGTCTGCTTTTAGTGTTTGTGTGTATTTTAGTATATTTGTTTCTCTCACTGTGTGTGTGACTATCAGTGTGTTTGTGTCTGTCTCTCACTTTGTATGTTTCTCTTATTGGGTGTGTGTCTTAGTATGTGTTTATCTCTCAGTGTGGATCTCTCTCTTTCTCTCAGTCCACGTGGGTCTCTCTCTCCATATGTCAGTCTTTATGTGTGTTTGTCTCAGTGTGTGTGTCTCACAATGTTTGTGTCTCTCTCTCAGTGTGTATGTCTCTCTCAGTGTGTGTGTTTCTCAGTTTGTTTTCCTCCTTCTCAGTGCAGATGTCTGTCTCTCTCAGTGTGTGTCTCTCTCTCAGTGTGTGTGTGTCTCTCTAAGTGTGTATGTGTCTCTGTGTGTTGCGTGTTCCCTCTTTCACAGTGTGTGTCTCTGTCAGTGTGTGTGTGCTTCTCTGTGTGTGTGTCTCTGTGTGACTCTCAGTGTCTCTGTTCTTGTGTCTCCCGGTGTGTCTCTCTCTCTCAATGTGTGTGTGTCTGTCTCATTGTGTGTCTGCCTCAGTGTTTTGTGTCTATTTTTAGTGTCTGTGTGTGTCTCTCAGTATGTGTGTTTCTCCCTCCCAGGTGTGTAGGTGGGTATCTCTCTCTCAGTGTTTGTGTGTCTCTCTTAGTGTGGGAGTTTGTGTGTCTCTCTCTGTGTATATTTCTCTCTCAATGTGTGTGTGTGTCTCGCTCTCAGGAATGTGTTTGTCTTCCTGGATGTGGGTGTCTCTCTCAGCATGTATGTCATTCTCAATTTGTGTGTCTTTGTCTGTGTCTCTCAGTATGTGTGTCTCTCAGTGTGTTTTTGTCTCTCTCTCAGTGTGTGTGTCCCTTTCAGTGTGAGTGTTTCTGGTTCTTAGCATGTGTGTGTCTCTCAATATCTGTGTCTCTCTCTCATTGTGTATGTCTCTCTCAGTGTGTGTGTGTTTTCTCTCTCGCACTGTGTGCGTGGCTAACTCTCAGTGTGTGTGGATCTTTCAGTGTGTGTGTGTCTGTGTGTGTGTCTCTCTGTGTGTCCCCACAGTGTCTCTGTTCGTGTGTCTCCCATTATGTCTCTCCCTCTAAGTGTGTGTGTCGGTCTCGCTGTGTGTCTGCCTCAGTGTTGTGTGTCTCTTTTTAGTGTTTGTGTGAGTCTCTCAGTGTGTGTGACTCTCAGTGTGTTTGTGTCTCTCAGTCAGTGTTTAAGTCTCTCTTTGTGTGTGTGTCTCTGTGTGTGTTTCTCTCTCTCAGTGTGGATGTCTCTTTCTCACTCAGTGTGTGTGTGTATCTCTCCCTGATGTGTATGTCTCTAAGTGTATGTGTGTCTCTCTCAGCGTGTGTGTCAGTCTCAATTTGTGTGCCTCTGTGTGTCTCTCAGAATGTGTGTCTCTCAGTGTGTTTGTGTGTCTCTCTCAGTGTGTGTGTCTTGTTTAGTGTGAGTGTTTCTGGTTCTTAGCGTGTGTGTGTGTCTCTTTGTTTGTCTCTCAATGTGTGTGTGTCTCCCTGTGAATGTGTGTCTCTCTCTTGTGTGTGACTCTCAGTGTGGTTTTGTCTCACTCTCAATGTGTGTGACTCTCACAGTGTGTGTGTCTTGCTCTCTGATGGTGTGGGTCTTGGTAAGTGTCTGTGGGCATGTTCTCTCAGTGTGTGTGTGTCTGTTTCTCAGTGTGTGTGTGTGTCTCTCTCTCTATGTGTTTCAGTGTGTTTCTCTCAGTGTGCATATCTCTATGTTGTCTCTCTGTTTTTGTGTCTCTCTCTCAGTGTTTCAGTCTTTCTCTGTGTGTGTTTCTCTCTCAGTGTGGATGTCTCTCTATCTCTCAGTGTGTGCATGTGTCTCTCTGTATGTATATGTCTCTAAGTGTGTGTGTGTGTCTCATTGTGTGTCTCACAATGTCTTTGTCTCTCTCTCACTGTGTATGTCTCTCTCAGTGTGTGTCTCTCAGTGTGTGTTTCTCCTTCTCAGTGTGGATGTCTGTCTCATTGTATGTGTCTCTCAGTGTGCCTGTGTCTCTGTATATTGTTCATTCTGTCTTTCACAGTGTGTGTCTCTCTCGTGTGTGTCTCTCTCAGTGCTTGTGTGTTTGTCTCTCTCTCTTAGTGTGCATGGCTAACTCTCAGTATGTGCAGGTCTTTTTCCTTGTGTGTATGTCTGTCATTGTGTGTGTCTATGTGTGACTCTCACAGTGTCTCTGTTCATGTGTCTTCTGGTATGTCTCTCTTAATGTGTGTGTCTGTCTCATTTTGTGTCTGCCTCAGTGTTTTGTGTCTGCTTTTAGTGTTTGTGTGTATTTTAGTATATTTGTTTCTCTCACTGTGTGTGTGACTATCAGTGTGTTTGTGTCTGTCTCTCACTTTGTATGTTTCTCTTATTGGGTGTGTGTCTTAGTATGTGTTTATCTCTCAGTGTGGATCTCTCTCTTTCTCTCAGTCCACGTGGGTCTCTCTCTCCATATGTCAGTCTTTATGTGTGTTTGTCTCAGTGTGTGTGTCTCACAATGTTTGTGTCTCTCTCTCAGTGTGTATGTCTCTCTCAGTTTGTGTGTTTCTCAGTGTGTTTTTATCCTTCTCCCTTTGGATGTCTCTTGTGTGTGTGTGTCTCTCTCTCTCTGTATGTATATGTATCTAAGTATGTGTGTGTGTCTCAGTGTGTGTGTCTCACAATATTTGTTTCTCTATTGCAGTGTGTGTCTCTCTCAGTGTTTGTGTTTTTCAGAGTGTGTTTATCCTTCTCAGTGTGGATGTCTCTATCTCAGAATGTGTGTGTGTCTCTCTCTGTAGGTGTGTGTCTCTCTCTATATGTGTGTGTCTCTCTCTGTATATGTGTATGTCTCTAAGTGTGTGTGTGTCTCAGTGTGTGTGTCTCACAATGTTTGTGTCTCTCTCTGTGTGTATGCCTCACTCAGTGTGTGTTTCTCAGTGTGTGTTTCTCCTTCTCAGTGTGGATGTCTGTCCTTCTCATTGTGTGTGTGTCTGTCTCATTGTGTGTCTGCCTCAGTGTTGTGGGTCTCTTTCATAGTGTCTGTGTGTTTCTCTCAGTATTTGTGTCTGTCCCTGTATGTTCTGTATATGTCTTTCTAAGTATGTGTATGTCTCTAGGTGTATGTGTGTATCTCAGTGTGTGTCTCTCTCAGTATGTGTGTCTCTCTTTCTCTGTGTGTCTCTGTGTGACTTTCACAGTTTCTCTGTTCGTGTGTCTCCCGGTGTGTCTCTCTCTCTCAGTGTGTGTTTATCTCAGTGTGTTTTTTTCTCTGTCTCAGTGTGTCACTCTCAGTGTGTCTGTGTCTCCCTCTCAGTGTGTGTGACTCTCTCAGTATGTGTGTGTTGCTCTCTGACTGTGTGTGTCTCTGTGGGTCTCTTTGGATCTCTCTCTGTGTGTGTGTGGTGTGTCTCTCTCTGTATGTGTATGTCTATAAATGTGTGTGTGTCTCACAATGTTTGTGTCTGTCTCAGTGTGTATATCTCTCTCAGTGTGTTTGTCTCTCAGTGTGTGTTTCTCCTTCTCAGTGTGGATGTCTATCTCAGTGTGTGTGTGTCTCTCTCAGTGTGTGTGTGTCTCTGTATGTTGTGCATTAACTATTTCACGGTGTGTGTCTCTCTCATGTGTATGTCTCTCTCAGTGTGTGTGTGTCTCTCAGTGTGTGTGTCTCTGTTTGACTCTCACAGTGTCCCTGTTCACGTGTCTCCTGGTGTGTCTCTCTCTCAATGTGTTTGTGTCTGTCTCAGTGTCTGTGTCTATTTCAGTGTGAGTGTTTCTGGTTCTTAGCATATGTGTGTGTCTCTCTCTGTATGTGTATGTCTCTCAGTGTGTGTGTGTCTTACTGTATATGTGTGTCTCTCTCTCTGTGTGTGTATCTCTCAGTGCATATGTCTCTGTGTGTCTCTCAGCGTGTGTAACTCTCAATGTGTTTGTGTCTCTCTCTCAGTGTGTGTGACACTCTCAGTGTGTGTGTCTCACAATGTCTGGGTCTCTCTCTCACTGTATATGTCTCTCTCAGTATGTGTGTCTCAGTGTGTGTGTGTGTCTCTTTCAGGGTGTGTGTCTATGTGTGTCTCTGTGTGAGTGTGTCTCCCATTGTGTTTCTCAATGTGTGTGTTTCTGTCTCACTGTGTCTGCCTCAGAGTTGTGTGTCTGTTTTTACTGTTTGTGTGAGTCTCTCAGTGTGTTTGTGTCTCTCAGTGTGTGTGAGTCTCTCTCTCTGTATATCTGTGTCTCTAAGTTTGTGTGTGGGTGTCGCAGTGTGTGTCTCACAATGTTTGTGCCTCTCACTCAGTGTGTATGTCTCTCTCAGTATGTGTGTCTCTCAGTGCGTGTTTCTCCTTTTCAGTGTGGATGTCTGTCTCATTGTGTATGTCTTAGTGTGTGTATGTGTCTGTTTCTCAGTGTGTATCTGTGTCTCTCTGTGTGTGTGTCTATCTCTGTATGTGTATGTGTCTCAGTGTGTGTGTGTGTCTCACTGTGAATGTCTCTATGTGTCTTTGTATTTCCTCTCTGTGTTTGTGTCTCTCTGTCAGTGTTTAAGTCTCTCTTTGTATGTGTGTCTCTGTGTGTGTGTTTCTCTCTCTCAGTGTGGATGTCTCTCTCTCTCAGTGTGAGGGTTCTCAGTGTGTGTCTCTTGTGTCTCTGTGTTGCCTCTCTGTGTTTTTGTCTCTCAGTCTGTGTTTAAGTCTCTCTTTTTGTGTGTGTCCATGTGTGTGTTTCTCTCTCTCATTGGGGATGTCTCTCTCTCTCTCTCTGTGGTGTGTCTCTCTCTATATGTGTATGTCTCTAAGTGTGTGTTTCCCATTGTGTGTGTCTCACAATGTTTGTGTGTCTCTCTCAGTGTCTATGTATTTCTCAGTGTGTGTGTCTCTCAGTGTGTGATTTTCTTTCTCAGTATGGATATCTCTCCCTCAGTGTGTGAGTGTGTTTCTCTCTGTATGTATATGTCTCTAAGTGTGTGTGTGTGTCTCAGTGTGTGTGTCTCAGAATATTTGTGTCTCTCTTGCAGTGTGTATGTCTCTCTCAGTGTGTGCTCTCAGTGTGTGTTTCTCCTTCTCAGTGTGGATGTCTGTCTTTCTCAGTGTTGTGTCTCTCTCAGTGTGTGTGTGTCTCTGTATGTTATATGTTAACTATTTCACAGTGTGTGTCTCTCTCATATATATGTCTCTTTCAGTATGTGTGTGTCTCTGTGTATGTGTCTCTGTGTGACTTTCACAGTGTCCCTGTTCATCTGGCTCCCAGTGTGTCTCTCTCTCAATGTGTTTGTGTCTGTCTCAGTGTCTGTGTCTATTTCAGTGTGAGTTTTTCTGGTTCTTAGCATATGTGTGTCTCTCTCTGTATGTGTCTGTGTGTCTCTCTCTGTATGTGTCTGTGTGTGTGTGTCTCACTGTGTATGTGTGTGTCTCTCTCTTGTGTGTGTTTATGTCTGTGTGTCTCTCTGTGTCACTCAGTGTGTGTGACTCTCTCAGTGTGTATGCGTTGCTCTCTGTGTGTGTCTCTGTGGGTCTTTTTGTGTGTGTCTCTCTCAGTCTGTGTATGTGTCTGTTTCTCAGTGTGTGTCTGTGTCTCTCTGTGTGTGTCTCTCTCTGTATGTTTATGTGTCTCAGTGTGTGGGTTCTCAGTGTGTCTCTATGTGTCTCTGTGTTGCCTCTCTGTGTTTTTGTCTCTCAGTCAGTGTTTAAGTCTCTCTTTTTGTTTGTGTTTGTGTGTGTGTTTCTCTCTCTCATTGGGGATGTCTCTCTCTCTCTCTCAGTGTGTGGTGTGTCTCTCTCTGTATGTGCATGTTTCTAAGTATGTGTTTCCCATTGTGTGTGTCTCACAGTGTTTGTGTGTCTCTCTCAATGTGTATGTATTTCTCAGTGTGTGATTCTCTTTCTCAGTGTGGATGTCTCTCTCTCCCTCAGTGTGTGTGTGTGTCTCTCTCTGTATGTATATGTCTCTAAGTGTGTGTGTGTCTCAGTGTGTGTGTCTCACAATATTTGTGTCTCTCTCTCAGTGTGTATGCCTCACTCAGTGTGTGTTTCTCAGTGTGTGTTTCTCCTCAGTGTGAATGTCTGTCTCTCTCATTGTGTGTGTGTCTGTATCATTGTGTGTCTGCCTCAGTGTTGTTAGTCTCTTTCTTAGTGCCTGTGTGTTTCTCTCAGTATGTGTGTCTGTCCCTGCAAGTTTTGTATGTGTCTTTCTAAGTATGTGTATGTCTCTATGTGTGTGTGTGTCTCAGTGCATGTCTCTGTCAGTGTGTATGTGTCTCTGTGTGACTCTCACAGTGTCTCTGTTCGTGTGTCTCCCAGTGTGTCTTTTTCTCAGTGTGTGTGTATCTCCATGTGTTTGTTTTCCTGTCTCAGTGCGTGTGGCTCTCAGTGTGTTTGTGTCTCTGTGTGTGTGACTCTCTCAGTATGTGTGTGTTGCTCTCTGACTGTGTGTGTCTCTGTGGGTCTCTTTGGGTCTCTCTCTCTCTCAGTGTGTGGTGTTTCTCTGTATGTGTATATCTCTAAGTGTGTGTGTGTCTCATTGTGTGTGTCTCACAATGTTTATGTGTCTCTCTCAGTGTGTATGTCTCTCTCAGTGTGTGTCTCTCAGTGTGGGTTTCTCCTCAGTGTGAATGTCTGTCTTTCTCAGTGTGTGTATGTCTCTCTCAGTGTGTGTGTGTCTCTCTCAGTGTGTGTGTGTCTCTCAGTGTGTGTTTCTCCTCAGTGTGAATGTCTGTCTCTCTCAGTGTGTATGTCTCTCTCAGTGTGTGTCTCTCAGTGTGTGTTTCTCCTCAGTGTGAATGTCTGTTTTTCTCAGTGTGTGTATGTCTCTCTCAGTGTGTGTTTCAGTGTGAATGTCTGTCTTTCTGTGTGTGTATGTCTCTCTCAGTGTGTGTGTGTCTCTCTGTGTGTGTCTCTGTCTGACTCTCACAGTGTCTCTGTTCATGTGTCCCCGTTATGTCTCTCTCTCAATGCGTGTGTGTTTGACTCATTTTGTTTGCCTCAGTGTTGTGTGTCTTTTTAGTATCTCTCTATTTTTGTGTGTCTCTCCATATGTGTCTCTCCCTCCCAGTTGTGTGTGTGTGTGTTTCTCTCTCAGTGTTTGTGTGTCTCTCTCAGTGTGGGAGTGTGTGTCTCACTCTCAGAGTGTGTTTCTCTTCCTGGAAGTGGGTGTCTCTCTTAGCATGTGTGTCACTCTCAAATTGTGTGTCTCTCAGTATGTGTGTCTCTCAGTGTGTTTTTATCTCTCTCTCAGCATGTGTGACTCTCTCAGTGTGTGTGTCTCTCTCTCTGAGTGTGTGTTTCTCTGTGCATCTCTGTGTGTGTGGCTCTCTCATTGTGTGTGTGTCTGTTTCTCTGTGTGTGTCTGTGTCTGTGTGTGTGTGTCTCACTCTCTGTATGTGTCTCAGTGTGTGGCTTTCAGTGTGAATGTCTCTATTTGTCTCTGTGTTGTCTCTCGGTATTTGTGTCTCTATGTCAGTGTTTATGTCTCTCTCTCTCTGTGTCTCTCTGTTTGTGTCTCACTATCAGTGTGTATGTCTCAGTGTGCGTTTCTCCTTCTCAATGTGGATGTCTCTATGTGTCTCTGTGTTGCCTCTATGTGTTTGTCTCTCTCTTTCAGTGTTTAAGTCTCTTTTTGCATGTCTCTGTGTGTGTTTCTCTCTCTCAGTGTGTATGTCTCTCTCTCTCAGTGTGTGTGTGTGTCTCTCTCTGTATGTGTATGTCTCTAAGTGTGTGTGTCTCAGTGTGTGTGTCTTACAATGTTTGTGTGTCTTTCTCAGTGTGTATGTCTCTCTCAGTGTGTGTGTGTCTCTGTATGATGTTTGTCCACTCTTTCACAGTGTTTGTCTCTCTCATGTGTGTTTCTATCTCAGTGTGTTTGTGTCTCTCTGTGTGTGTGTCACTGTGACTCCATAATGTCTCTGTTCTGTGTCTCACATTGTGTCTCTCTCTCGATGTGTGTGTGTCTGTCTCATCATGTGTCTTCCTCAGTGTTGTGTGTCAGTTTTTAGTAGTAGTCTCTAGTAGTCTCTCAGTGTGTGTGCCCCTCAGTAGGTTTGTGTGTCTCTCTCAATGTGTGTGACTCTCAGTCTGTTGGTGTCTCTCTCTCAGTGTGTGTATATCAATGTGTTTGTTTCTCTGTCTCAGGGTGTGGGACTCTCATTGTGTTTGTGTCTCTCTCAGTGTGTTTTTATTTCAGTGTGCATTTCTCCTTCTCTGTGTGGGTGTCTGTCTCAGTGTATGTGTCTCTCTCAGTGTTTTTGTCTCTCTGTTTGTTGTGTGTTCACTCTTTCACAGTGTGTCTCTCTCTTGTGTGTGTCTCTCTCAGTGAGTGTGTGTGTTTGTCTCTATCTCTCAGTGTGTGTGGCTATCATTGTGTGTCTGTCTCTATCAGTGTGTGTGTATCTTTCAGTGTGTGTGTATCTGTGTGTGTGTCCCTGTGTGTCTACACAGTGTCTCTGTTCGTGTGTCTCCCATTGTGTCTCTCCCTCTATGTGTGTGTCTGTCTCACTGTGTGTCTGCCTCAGTGTTGTGTGTCTCTTTTTAGTGTCTGTGTGAGTTTCTCAGTGTGTGTGACTCTCAGTGTGTTTGTGTCTCTCTCTTAGTGTGTGTTACTCTCTCAGTTTTGTGTCTTGCTCTCTGAGTATGTGTGTCTCTGTGGATCTCTTTGTGTATCTCTCTCTCTCAGTGTGTGTGTGTGTCTGTTTCTCAGTGTGTATCTGTGTCTCTGTGTGTGTGTCTCTCTCTGTGCGTGTCTCTGTCTTTGTGTTGCCCCTCTGTGTTTGTGCCTCTCTGTCAGTGTTTAAGTCTCTCCTTGTGTGTGTGTCTCTGTGTGTGTGTTTCTCTCTCTCAGAGTGGATGTGTCTCTTTCAGTGTGTGGTGTGTCTCTCTCAGTGTGTGTGTGTCTCATTGTGTGTTTCTCACAATGTTTTTGTATTTCTCTCAGAGTGTATGTCTCTCTCAATGTGTGTGTCTCTCAGTGTGTGTTTCTCCTTCTCAGTGTGGATATCTGTCTTTCTCAGTATGTGTGTGTCTCTCTCAGTGTGTGTGTCTCTGTATGTTTTGTGTTAACTCTTTCACAGTGTGTATCTCTCTCATTATTGTGTCTCTCTCAGTGTGTGTGTGTCTCTGTGTGTGTGTGTCTCTGTGTGACTCTCACAGTGTCTCTGTTTGTATGTCTCCGGTTGTGTCTCTCTCTCAGTGTGTGTGTCTGTCTCATTTGTGTCTGCCTCAGTGTTTTGTGTCTATTTTTAGTGTCTCTCTATATTTTGTGTCTCTCAGTATATGTGTCTCTCCCTCCCAGTTGTGTCTGTGTGTCTCTTTCTCAGTGTTTGTGTGTCTCTCTCAGTGTGGGAGTGTGTGTCTCACTCTGTGTGTGTGTGTTTCTCTCCCTCAATGTGTGTGTGTGTCTTGCTGTCAAGAGTGTGTTTGTCTTCCTGGATGTGGGTGTCTCTCTTAGCATGTGTGTCACTCTCAAATTGTGTGTCTCTGTGTGTGTCTCTCTGTATGTGTGTCTCTCAGTGTGTTTTTGTCTCTCTCTCAGTGTGTGTGACTTTCTCAGTGTGTGTGTCTCGCTCTCTGAGTGTGTGTTTCTCTGTGCATCTGTGTGTGTTTGTGTCTCTCATTGTGTGTGTGTCTGTGTCTCTGTGTGTGTCTGTGTCTCTGTGTGTGTGTCTCACTCTCTGTATGTGTATGTGTCTCAGTGTGTGGTTTTCAGTGTGCATGTCTCTATTTGTCTCTGTGTTGTCTCTCGGTGTTTGAGTCTCTTTGTGTTTATGTCTCTCTCTCTCTGTGTCACTCTGTGTTTGTGTCTCACTCTCTGTGGATGTCTCAGTGTGTGTTTCTCCTTCTCAGTGTGGATGTCTCTCTGTGTCTCTGTGTTGCCTCTATGTGTTTGTCTCTCTCAGTGTTTAAGTCTCTCTTTGTGTGTGTCTCTCTGTGTGTGTTTCTTTCTCTCAGTGTGGATGTATCTATCTCTCTCAGTGTGTGTGTGTGTGTGTCTCTCTCTGTATGTGTATGTCTCTAAGTGTGTATGTGTCTCAGTGTGTCTCACAATATTTGTGTCTGTCTCTCAGTGTATGTCTCTCTCAGTGTGTGTTTCTCCTTTCAGTGTGGATGTCTCTCTCTCTCTCTCAGTGTATGTGTGTGTCTCTCTCTGTATGTGTATGTCTATAAGTGTGTGTGTGTGTGTGTCTCTGTATGTGCCTCACAATGTTTGTGTGTCTCTATCAGTGTTCATGTCTCTCTCAGTGTGTGTGTGTCTCTGTATGATGTTTGTCCACTCTTTCACGGTGTGTTTCTCTCATGTCTGTGTCTCTCTCGTGTGTGTGTGTCTCTCTCTCTGTGTCTCTGTGTGACTCCACAGTGTCTCTGTTTGTGTGTCTCCTATTGTGTCTATCTCTCAATGTGTGTGTGTCTGTGTCTGCCTCAGTGTTGTGTTGGATTTTAGTGTCTAGGAGTCTTTCAGTGCGTGTGTCCCTCAGTGTGTTTGTGTCTCTCTCTCAGTGTGTGTGACTCTCAGTGTGTTTGTGTCTCTCAGTGTGTGTGATGCTCTCAGTGTGTGTGTGCTGCTCTCTGACTGTGTGTCTCTGTGTGTCTCTTTGTGTATCTCTCTCAGTGTGTGTGTGTGTCTGTTTCTCAGTGTGTATCTGTGTCTCTGTGTGTGTGTGTCTCTCTCTGTATGTGTGTCTCAGTGTGTGTGTCTCTCACTGTGCATGTCTCTATGTGTCTTTGTGTTGCCCCTCTGTGTTTGTGTCTCTCTGTCAGTTTTTAAATCTCTCTTTGTGTGTGTGTCTATGTGTGTGTGTTTCTCTCCCTCGGTGTGAATGTCTCTCTCTCTCTCAGTGTGTGTGTGTCTCTCTCTGTATGTGTATGTCTCTAAGTGTGTGTGTGTCTCATTGTGTGTCTCACAATGTTTGTGTCTCTCTCTCAGTTTGTATGTCTCTCTCACTGTGTGTGTATCTCAGTGTGTATTTCTCCTTCTCAGTGTGGATGTCTTTCTCAGTGTGTGTGTGTTTCTGTCAGTGTGTGTGTATGTCTCTGTATGTTGTGTGTTAACTCTTTCACAGTGTGTGTCTCTCTCATGTGTGTTTCTCTCTCAGTGTGTGTGTCTCTCTGTGTGTCTCTGTGTGACTCTCACAGTGTCTCTGTTGGTGTCTCCCGTTGTGTCGCTCTCAATGTGTGTGTGTCTGTCTCATTTTGTCTCTGCCTCAGTGTTTTGTGTCTATTTTTAGTGTCTGTCTATTTTTGTGTGTGTCTCTCAGTATGTGTGTCCCTCCCTCCCAGTTGTGTGTATGTCTCTGTGTGTTTGTGTGTCTCTCTCAGTGTTGGAGTGTGTGTCTCGCTCTCTGTATGTATGTTTCTCTCCCTCAATGTGTGTGTGTTGCTCTCAAGAGTGTGTTTCTCTTCCTGGATGTGGGTGTCTCTCTTAACATGTGTGTCACTCTCAAATTGTGTGTCTCTGTGTGTGTCTCTCAGTATGTGTGTCTCTCAGTGTTTTTGTGTCTCTCTCTGTGCATGTGAGTCTCTCCTTGTGTGTGTGTCTCTCTCAGAGTGTGTTTTTCTCTGTGCGTCTCTGTGTGTGTGTCTCTCTCATTGGGTATGTGTCTGTTTCTCTGTGTGTGTCTGTGTCTCTGTGTGTGTGTCTCACTCTCTGTATGTGTATGTGTCTCAGTGTGTGTGGCTTTCAGTGTGCATGTCTCTATGTGTCTCTGGCCCTGAGTTCCCTACTTTTTCTCATTTTACCTTCATGCCACCAAGGTATTGTTCTCAATGGAGCTGTGTTATTTCAGGGTGCAAAGTAAGCAATCCTTGGTTTTAGGCTTTCATTGTATTTTATGAAAACCACGTTTTTCCAAAGCCAGTACTTCATAACCCACTTAAGTAAGCAGCTAACAGTTCTTCTTTCACTATTCATTCTTAAGTATTAGCATATAGCATAGTCAAAATCTCCTTTCCCTTCAAGGGTGAGTGGCACTGTAAGATTGTCTTGTCACTCTGCTGACTCCGCTGAAGACAGCCTTAGGGTCCATTGTGGCTGCCAGCAAGAGGGAAGATTTGCTTCTCCTACCAGTTTGATAAGAATTTCCTAACCAAATTCAGCCGTATATCTGACCTATGTTTGTTTAAAAGGTCTTCCTATGAATTTGCTTGAAGATTAAGCAATTTTGCAAAGCACAGCTTAACTGTCTATTAAAGACTTAAAAGGTGAGGTTGAAGATCTGATCACAATGTGTTGACAAAGAAGCTGAATTAAGTTGCTGTGGTAGAACCAGAATTATGGCTGATAGATTATACCAGGACATATAGTAAACTTTACCCATACAGTATAATCTTGGAAGGCTTATCACCCTTTGAAAACACTTCCCATGTAATTCAACATATCAAAAGAAACTAATTCAATAATCCTCCTTCAGATGCCTTAAGGGCTCCCTAAAGAACCTTAAAGTCAGCTGGAAGTCAAAAGAAATTTAATTAAAATTTGACATTTGGGAAGTTTGTCAAAAAGTCTCAAAACACTTGGTCAAATAAGATCATTGTTCACTGTAAGACAATGCAAATATAATCTAAAAGTTAAATAAATTATGGCCTAAGATCTGGCACTCAAAAAATACTTAAATAAATGGATGACTGAAGGATAAATGCAGTGAAATTAGTTAATACTGCAATCACCTATGTCTTCACTAGCAATCTTGTAAAGTAATTGAGCCCAGATTCCTCCAAGTTGCTCCTCCCAAGTGGATCTTTGCTTAGTGGTTGAAAGTTTTGGAGGAAATCTGAAATGCTCATGACTATAGGTTCAAAGGAACCTCCTCTGAAAATACATGTTGGTATTATCTCATCTTAGGAGATTAAATCTCCTTTAAGCAATAGCATTTTACTCTAGTGCTGGCTGCACAGAAACTTTCCAGCAGTATAAGTTTCTTAAGCAGTGCTTATTCTGGCAACAAAGGAGAACTCTTTAATTGGCAGATCATAGGCAACTATTTTCTGACAAGGAGGAACATGTCAAAACTTTATGTCAGGAGGATACTACTGAACTATAATGCTGAAGCTGATCTCTTTGGGAAATATATTTCAGCCATTGAATGACTGCCTTTTTAAAGCAAAACAAAAACAGAAACTAAAAGAAAAAAAAAACAGCATCTTGCATCAAGTCTGCAAGTCCAAACATCCCATGCTGTTAGTCACTGCAAGATTAATTCCAGGCCCAATGCTTGCTTTTTTCTATTATAAATTTTATACATGCAGAAAATTTGAAAGAAGAAAGCAAAATCATTCTCCATTCAAAGAGAGTAAGCATTAAAATCTGAAGAATTTCCCTCTTGTCATTTTTCTATGAATATTTTAGTATAATTATGTTTGTGTATTATATGTAAAGAGTTTACATTCTGAGTCTTTACAGTTTAATGTGATAACATAGCAGTTTTACATGTGTTTTTGCAAATTATTCACAGATATTAGTGAGATCCATTTACCAAAGTTTAATCTAATCTCACCCTGACCGTGCATAAAACTCCTTTTTTTTTTTTTTTTTACTTAAAACATATATCCTACTTCCCTACTATATACTGATAATGTTTTCCTTTATTCTTAGTAGCTTTAATTACATACTTAGATGCAAATCCTCAACTCTTTTTTTTTAAATTTTATTTTATTTTTAAACTTTACATAATTGTATTAGTTTTGCCAAATATCAAAATGAATCTGCCACCTTAATTTTTAGTGAAAACTAAGATGCAAGTAATTGTGAACTGTTTGTCATACCAGTATTTTCTGATTGGAAACTTATGCTTTAGTTTTCCTCTCCTAATAAGGCAGAGGTTGGTAAACTTAGATTTGTCCAGCAACGAATGTTCCAATATTTTATCCTATTTGAAGTGTGACCCAAATAGTCAATGAATTCTTGCCTTTTAACTTGGATCACTTTCAAGTTACCAAAATCTGGAGAAAGCTATTTTAGGTAGACTTAATATTTCATCATATAACATTATTGATATGTTCTTGCTGACACATTTGCAACAGATATAAGGTCTTATTTGATCTCTAAAAAACCTAGGTACAACAGTTGCATTACATTTAGAAAACCAACAAACTTAAGCTAGCTTCAATACCAGATATCAATTCAGTACTGAATATTTCCCAGATCAAGAGGTTTGACATTCATTTTGGTCAATTTTCTAAATAATAGGAAGTAATATTAGGAAAAATATTTCATAAAGCCAAATTTTTCCAACTGCATATGCAGAAAGAACCAGTGTGAGAATTTCAGACGTTTCATCTTAACTAATTTTTTCCTTCACCATAGTCTAGAGAAGATAGTGGCCAGGCAGTATTAAAAGAAAAGTCATCTTACTCATACTCTAGAGTGACTATAGGATGGAACAAAGCTCTTATTATCACAGCTGCTGCTGCTGCTGTTGCTGCTGTCGCTTCAGTCATGTCCAACTCTGTGCGACCCTATAGACGGCAGCCCAACAGACTCCCCTGTCCCTGGCATTCTCCAGGCAAGAACACTGGAGTGGGTTGCTATTTCCTTCTCCAATGCATGAAAGAGAAAAGTGAAAGTGAAGTTGTTCAGTCGTGTCTGACAGGTATTATCAAATACAGAACAAATAAATGTAATGCAAAACAAGCTTGAGTGACTTACCCTAGGTGACACCAAATCTGGACAATAGTTCTGGACATCTCTCAGCTCCAAACAGCTTCTTGCATTGGGGGTGGGGAGCAGCTGGCGCCTGTCAGGAAGATTCCCTCCTAGTTACACAGAGCAAAATAAACTTAGGCAGGTCTGCTAGAAACTTGGGAAGTGGATGCCTCTGGTCAAAGTCAGTTTGCCACAGGCACAGATTTACTGTTGAGCTTGCCATGAATTGAGAAAGAAGGGGAGAGCCTCAGGAATCAGGCTCCATGACTTCATATGACACTACAAAGCTATGGTCATCAAACAGGCATGGTATTGGCAGGAAAACAGACACATAGACCAGTGGAACAGAAGAGGGAGCCTAGAAACAGAGCCAGGTGCATATGGTCAATTCATCTATGTCATAGGAGACAAGGGTACATGACAGGGAAAAGACAGCCTGTTCACCAGGTGCTGTTGGAGAAACTGAACAGCTACATGCAAAAGGATCAAACTGGACCATTTTCTTACACAAAAATGGATTAAATGTATAGCCTGAAACCATAAAACTCCTAGAAGGAAACACAAGCTATATGCTCTTTGACATTGAGAATGACAGTGATATTTCTGAATAGAGGCCAAAAGCAAAAGCAATGAATCAGAAGTCCAAAGGAGGTAATGTACAAGATAGGAAATACAATCACATTGTAATAAGTCTGTATGGTGGCAGGAGGTAACTAGATTTGTCATGGCAATCATGGAGTAATGTATAAAACAGAATTACTAAGTCCTGCACCTGAAATGAATATAATACTGTGTGTCACATATAATTCAATAAAGGTTATTTAATAGCACAAGTGTGCATGTGCTTATGTGTGTGTGTATGTGTGTGTATGTGTACCAAATGTGGGAACCATAGTGTCTGCTTGTGTGCTTTCTTGGGCTTCTAAACTAATACCAAGTGGGCTTTCACAGACTCTGAAACATGCAGAGACCAGACACTGTATGCAGAGTACATCTGGCGAAATGTTGGGCTAGATGAAGCACAAGCTAGAATCAAAATTGCTGGGAGAAATATCAACCACCTCAGATACGCAAATGACACCACCCTTACGGCAGAAAACGAAGAGGAACTGAGGAGCCTCTTCATGAAAGTGAAAGAGGAGAGTGAAAAAGCTGGCTTAAAACTCAACACTCAGAAAACAAAGATCATTTGTTGGCAGGAAAGAGGAGCATTGTGCTAAGTGGGATCATTCCAGGAATCGAAGAAAGAGCTATAATCATCATTTTTATTTTTTTCTTTGGAGTTGTTAATTATTCACCATCTACAAGACAACTTCAGCTTACTCTACTATGATTCCAACTGAGAACAGCCAAGTAGCAATGCCTCATTAAGAATGTTGTGACTTTTTCTGCCTGGGTAGACACACTTCTCCAGCTTGCTGAACCTGAGTACCAGCCCAAGAGCTCTTGCCTCTGAAAGGCAGATTACTGCCCTGCTCGCACCCATGCTGGCTCTCACTCTGTAGGGAGCAGGCCCTACTTCTGCAGGGAAGAAAGAGAAGAGAAAATGGATCCTTAGAGAGGCTAAGTAACATGCTCAAACTCATGACACAGTGGATGGAGAAGTCTTGAGGCTACTGTAAAAATAAGACTGAAAACCAGAAGCAGGAGGCTTAAGTCCAAATCCTGAGAACACCAGAGGACTCCGGACTCCAGGGAACATTAATCGACAGGAGCTCATCAAATGCCTCCATACCTACACTGAAACCAAGCACTACCCAAGACCCAACAAGTTCCAGAGCAAGACATACCATGCAAATTCTCCAGCAACACAGTAACACAACCCTGAGCTTCAATATACAGCATGCCCAAAGTCACTCCAAACCCATTGACATCTCATAACTCATTACTGGACACTTCATTGCACTCCAGAGAGAAGAAATCCAGCTGCACTCACCAGAATACAGACACAGGCTTCCCTAACCAGGAAACCTTGACAAGCCACCTGTACAACCCCACCCACAGTGAGGAAACTCCACAATAAAGAGAACTCCACAAACTTCCAGAATACAGAAAGGCCACCCCAAACACAGCAATATAAACAGGATGAAGATACAGAGGATTACCCATCAGGTAAAGGAACAGGATAAATGCCCACCAAACCAAACAAAAGAGGAAGAGATAGGGAATCTACCGGATAAAGAATTCTGACTAATGATAGTGAAAATGATCCAAAGTCTTGAAACCAAAATACAATCACAGATAAATAGCCTGGAGACAAGGATTGAGAAGATGCAAGAAAGGTTTAACAAGGACCTAGAAGAAATAAAAAACAGTCAGTATATAATGAATAATGCAATAAATGAGATCAAAAACACTCTGGAGGGAACAAATAGTAGAATAATGGAGGCAGAAGACAGGATTAGTGAAGTAGAAGATAGAATAGCAGAAATAAATGAATCAGAGAGGAAAAAGGAAAAATTAATTAAAAGAAATGAGGAAAATCTGAGAGACCTCCATGACAGTGTTAAATGCCCCAACATTCAAATCATAAGAGTCCCAGAAGAAGAAGACAAAAAGAAAGACCATGAGAAAATACTTGAGGGGATAATAGTTGAAAACTTCCCTAAAATGGGAATGAAATAATCACCCAAGTCCAAGAAACCCAGAGAGTTCCAAAAAGGATAAACCCAAGGCAAAACACCCCAAGATACATATTAATCAAATTAACAAAGGTCAAACACAAATAACAAATATTAAAAGCAACAAGGGAAAAACAACAAATAACACACAAAGGGATTCCCAGAAAGATAACAGCTGATCTTTCAATAGAAACACTTCAGGCCAGGAGGGAATATTAGGACATACTTAAAGTGATGAAAGAAAATAACCTACAGCTCAGATTACTGTACCCAGCAAGGATCTCATTAAAATATGAAGGAGAAATCAAAAGCTTTACAGACAAGCAAAAGCTGAGAGAATTCAGCACCACCAGACCAGCT